>NC_140177.1:62882462-63054962 GCF_963971535.1 Notolepis coatsorum | reverse complement strand
ACCAGCAGTAAACTACCAGTAAAATACCAGCAGTAAAATACCAGCAGTAAACTACCAGTAAAATACCAGTAAACTACCAGTAAACTACCAATAAACTACCAGTAAACTACCAGCAGTAAAATACCACCAGTAAACTACCAGCAGTAAAATACCAGCAGTAAACTACCAGCAGTAAAATACCAACAGTAAACTACAAAGCAGTAAACTACCAGCAGTAAAATACCAGTAAACTACCAGCAGTAAAATACCAGCAGTAAACTACCAGCAGTAAAATACCAGCAGTAAAATACCAGTAAACTACCAGCAGTAAACTACCAGTAAACTACCAGCAGTAAAATACCAGCAGTAAACTACCAGCAGTAAAATACCAGTAAACTACCAGCAGTAAAATACCAGCAGTAAAATACCAGCAGTAAACTACCAGCAGTAAAATACCAGTAAACTACCAGCAGTAAAATACCAGCAGTAAACTACCAGCAGTAAAATACCAGCAGTAAAATACCAGTAAACTACCAGCAGTAAAATACCAGCAGTAAACTACCAGCAGTAAAATACCATTAAACTACCTGCAGTAAACTACCACCAGTAAACTACAAAGCAGTTATGTATGAATCCCCCCTACCATATAAACTCTGAACTCTGACCCCTGGCCTGTACCCTCTGTTACCCATACAGTACGTACGAACTGTTGCCTATACTTACTCCCGACCTACCTACTGTGGCAGAGTGGCCTGTTATGTCTCAAGGTACTGGGGCCATATTAGGAAGTCCGGTGAGACTCCTGGCTGAGCAGACGAGCACGGGACAGATGAGCAGACAGGAGAGCAGACAGGAGAGCAGACAGGAGAGCAGACAGGAGAGCAGACAGACAGGAGAGGAGACAGACAGGAAAGCAGACAGGAGAGCAGACAGGAGAGCAGACAGGAGAGCAGACAGACAGGAGAGCAGACATGAGAGCAGACAGACAGGAGAACAGACAGACAGGAGAGCAGACAGGAGAGCAGACAGACAGGAGAGCAGACAGGAGAGCAGACAGGAGAGCAGACAGGAGAGCAGACAGGAGAGCAGACAGACAGGAGAGCAGACAGGAGAGCAGACAGGAGAGCAGACAGGAGAGCAGACAGACAGGAGAACAGACAGGAGAGCAGACAGGAGAGCAGACAGGAGAGCAGACAGGAGAGCAGACAGGTGAGCAGACAGACAGGAGAACAGACAGGAGAGCAGACAGGAGAGCAGACAGACAGGAGAGCAGACATGAGAGCAGACAGGAGAGCAGACAGGAGAGCAGACAGGAGAGCAGACAGGAGAGCAGACAGACAGGAGAGCAGACAGGAGAGCAGACAGGAGAGCAGACAGACAGGTGAACAGACAGGAGAGCAGACAGGAGAGCAGACAGGTGAGCAGACAGACAGGAGAGCAGACTGGTGAGCAGACAGGAGAGCAGACAGGAGAGCAGACAGGAGAGCAGACAGGAGAGCAGACAGGAGAGCAGACAGGAGAACAGACAGGAGAGCAGACAGGTGAGCAGACAGGAGAGCAGACAGGAGAGCAGACAGGAGAGCAGACAGGAGAGCAGACAGGAGAACAGACAGGAGAACAGACAGGAGAACAGACAGACAGGAGAGCAGACAGGAGAGCAGACAGACAGGAGAGCAGACAGACAGGAGAGCAGACAGGAGAGCAGACAGGAGAGCAGACATGAGAGCAGACAGACAGGAGAACAGACAGGAGAGCAGACAGGAGAGCAGACAGACAGGAGAGCAGACAGGAGAGCAGACATGAGAGCAGACAGACAGGAGAGCAGACAGGAGAGCAGACATGAGAGCAGACAGACAGGAGAGCAGACAGGAGAGCAGACAGGTGAGCAGACAGGAGAGCAGACAGACAGGAGAGCAGACAGGAGAGCAGACAGGAGAGCAGACATGAGAGCAGACAGACAGGAGAGCAGACAGGAGAGCAGACAGGAGAGCAGACAGACAGGAGAGCAGACAGGAGAGCAGACATGAGAGCAGACAGACAGGAGAGCAGACAGGAGAGCAGACATGAGAGCAGACAGACAGGAGAGCAGACAGGAGAGCAGACAGGTGAGCAGACAGGAGAGCAGACAGACAGGAGAGGAGACAGGAGAGCAGACAGGAGAGCAGACATGAGAGCAGACAGACAGGAGAGCAGACAGGAGAGCAGACATGAGAGCAGACAGACAGGAGAACAGACAGGAGAGCAGACAGGAGAGCAGACAGGAGAACAGACAGGAGAGCAGACAGGAGAGCAGACAGGAGAACAGACAGGAGAGCAGACAGGAGAGCAGACAGGTGAGCAGACAGGAGAGCAGACAGACAGGAGAGCAGACAGACAGGAGAGCAGACAGGAGAGCAGACAGGTGAGCAGACATGAGAGCAGACAGGTGAGCAGACAGGAGAGCAGACAGACAGGAGAGCAGACAGGAGAGCAGACATGAGAGCAGACAGACAGGAGAACAGACAGGAGAGCAGACAGGAGAGCAGACAGGAGAGCAGACAGGAGAGCAGACAGACAGGAGAGCAGACAGGAGAGCAGACAGGAGAGCAGACAGGAGAGCAGACAGGAGAACAGACAGGAGAGCAGACAGGAGAGCAGACAGGAGAGCAGACAGGAGAGCAGACAGGAGAGCAGACAGACAGGAGAGCAGACAGACAGGAGAGCAGACAGACAGGAGAGCAGACATGAGAGCAGACAGGAGAGCAGACAGACAGGAGAGCAGACAGGAGAGCAGACAGGAGAACAGACAGGAGAGCAGACATGAGAGCAGACAGGAGAGCAGACAGACAGGTGAGCAGACAGGAGAGCAGACAGGAGAGCAGACAGGAGAGCAGACAGACAGGAGAGCAGACATGAGAGCAGACAGACAGGAGAACAGACAGACAGGAGAGCAGACAGGAGAGCAGACAGACAGGAGAGCAGACAGGAGAGCAGACAGGAGAGCAGACAGGAGAGCAGACAGACAGGAGAGCAGACAGGAGAGCAGACAGGGGAGCAGACAGGAGAGCAGACAGGAGAGCAGACAGGAGAGCAGACAGGAGAGCAGACAGACAGGAGAGCAGACAGGAGAGCAGACAGGAGAGCAGACAGGAGAGCAGACAGGAGAGCAGACAGACAGGAGAACAGACAGGAGAGCAGACATGAGAGCAGACAGGAGAGCAGACAGGAGAGCAGACAGGTGAGCAGACAGACAGGAGAACAGACAGGAGAGCAGACAGGAGAGCAGACAGACAGGAGAGCAGACATGAGAGCAGACAGGAGAGCAGACAGGAGAGCAGACAGGAGAGCAGACAGGAGAGCAGACAGGAGAGCAGACAGGAGAGCAGACAGACAGGTGAACAGACAGGAGAGCAGACAGGAGAGCAGACAGGTGAGCAGACAGACAGGAGAGCAGACAGGTGAGCAGACAGGAGAGCAGACAGGAGAGCAGACAGGAGAGCAGACAGGAGAGCAGACAGGAGAGCAGACAGGAGAGCAGACAGGAGAGCAGACAGGAGAGCAGACAGGTGAGCAGACAGGAGAGCAGACAGGAGAGCAGACAGGAGAGCAGACAGGAGAGCAGACAGGAGAGCAGACAGGAGAGCAGACAGGAGAACAGACAGGAGAACAGACAGGAGAACAGACAGACAGGAGAGCAGACAGGAGAGCAGACAGGAGAGCAGACAGACAGGAGAGCAGACAGGAGAGCAGACAGGAGAGCAGACATGAGAGCAGACAGACAGGAGAACAGACAGGAGAGCAGACAGGAGAGCAACAGACAGGAGAGCAGACAGGAGAGCAGACATGAGAGCAGACAGACAGGAGAGCAGACATGAGAGCAGACAGACAGGATAGCAGACAGGAGAGCAGACAGGTGAGCAGACAGGAGAGCAGACAGACAGGAGAGCAGACAGGAGAGCAGACAGGAGAGCAGACATGAGAGCAGACAGACAGGAGAGCAGACAGGAGAGCAGACATGAGAGCAGACAGACAGGAGAACAGACAGGAGAGCAGACAGGAGAGCAGACAGGAGAGCAGACAGGAGAGCAGACAGGAGAGCAGACAGACAGGAGAGCAGACAGACAGTTGATCAGACAGACAGGAGAGCAGACAGGAGAGCAGACAGGTGAGCAGACAGGAGAGCAGACAGGTGAGCAGACAGGAGAGCAGACAGACAGGAGAGCAGACAGGAGAGCAGACAGGAGAGCAGACATGAGAGCAGACAGACAGGAGAACAGACAGGAGAGCAGACAGGAGAGCAGACAGGAGAGCAGACAGGAGAGCAGACAGGAGAGCAGACAGACAGGAGAGCAGACAGGAGAGCAGACAGGAGAGCAGACAGGAGAGCAGACAGGAGAGCAGACAGGAGAGCAGACAGACAGGAGAGCAGACAGGAGAGCAGACAGGAGAACAGACAGGAGAGCAGACAGGAGAGCAGACAGGAGAGCAGACAGGAGAGCAGACAGGAGAGCAGACAGACAGGAGAGCAGACAGGAGAGCAGACAGACAGGAGAGCAGACAGACAAGAGAGCAGACATGAGAGCAGACAGGAGAGCAGACAGACAGGAAGGCAGACAGGAGAGCAGACAGGAGAACAGACAGGAGAGCAGACAGGAGAGCAGACAGGAGAGCAGACAGGAGAGCAGACAGACAGGTGAGCAGACAGGAGAGCAGACAGGAGAGCAGACAGGAGAGCAGACAGACAGGAGAACAGACAGGAGAACAGACAGGAGAGCAGAAAGGAGAGCAGACAGGAGAGCAGACAGGAGAGCAGACAGACAGGAGAGCAGACAGGAGAGCAGACAGGAGAGCAGACAGACAGGAGAGCAGACAGGTGAGCAGACAGGAGAGCAGACAGGAGAGCAGACAGGAGAACAGACAGGTGAGCAGACAGGAGAGCAGACAGACAGGAGAGCAGACAGGAGAGCAGACAGACAGGTGAACAGACAGGAGAGCAGACAGGAGAGCAGACAGGAGAGCAGACAGGAGAGCAGACAGACAGGTGAACAGACAGGAGAGCAGACAGGAGAGCAGACAGGAGAGCAGACAGGAGAGCAGACAGGTGAGCAGACAGGAGAGCAGACAGGAGAGCAGACAGGAGAGCAGACAGGAGAGCAGACAGACAGGTGAGCAGACAGACAGGAGAACAGACAGGTGAGCAGACAGACAGGTGAGCAGACAGGAGAGCAGACAGGAGAGCAGACAGGAGAGCAGACAGGAGAGCAGACAGGTGAGCAGACAGCCAGGAGAACAGACAGGAGAGCAGACAGGAGAGCAGACAGGAGAGCAGACAGGAGAGCAGACAGACAGGTGAACAGACAGGAGAGCAGACAGGAGAGCAGACAGGAGAGCAGACAGGTGAGCAGACAGACAGGAGAGCAGACAGGAGAGCAGACAGGAGAGCAGACAGACAGGATAACAGACAGGATAGCAGACATACAGGAGAGCAGACAGGAGAGCAGACGGGAGAGCAGACAGGAGAGCAGACAGGAGAGAAGACAGGAGAGCAGACAGGAGAGCAGACAGGAGAGCAGACAGGAGAGCAGACGGGTGAGCAGACAGACAGGAGAACAGACAGGAGAGCAGACAGGAGAGCAGACAGGAGAGCAGACAGGAGAGCAGACAGGAGAGCAGACAGGAGAGCAGACAGGTGAGCAGACAGACAGGAGAACAGACAGGAGAGCAGACAGGAGAGCAGACAGGAGAGAAGACAGGAGAGCAGACAGGAGAGCAGACAGGAGAGCAGACAGGAGAGCAGACAGGTGAGCAGACAGACAGGAGAACAGACAGGAGAGCAGACAGGAGAGCAGACAGGAGAGCAGACAGGAGAGCAGACAGGAGAGCAGACAGGAGAGCAGACAGGAGAGCAGACAGAAGAGCAGACAGACAGGAGAGCAGACAGGAGAGCAGACAGGAGAGCAGACAGGAGAGCAGACAGGTGAGCGCGGGACAGGTGAGGACGCTTATACTAACCTCTTACTTCCCCCTAAACAGCAATAAAACGTCTGCTAAACTTGCTTCTACCTTGTGCCGTGTCGGTGTATTAATTCCAATGTGGGGACAGCTCACACACCCCAGAGTCGGTCACACTACCTACTGCTTTCACTGCCCTACACTGTAATCATAGTCATCATAATAATCATAACTACCTACCTCATAGTCTACCCACATAACTCTGTATGATAGCATGTACAATAGTGCTGTATATACCATATATACTGTATACATTTTACATGATATTTTACTGCATACATATAAATATCCGTATCATTCTGAATATACCTGCATATAATTGTTCTGTATACCTACTTATACACCTGCATATAACTCTGTATGATAGCATGTACAATAATGCTGTATATATCATATATAGATATTTATTCTTATACCATGTATACAACCTTACCGTATAAAACTGGTAAAGTGGTAATTACCAGCTGTAAACTCAGGCAAGCTCCATCATACCACAAGTTGTGAATATCAGTGCCCTTTCACCTTTTGTGGTGCAAACATATATGTATATATATATATATATATATATATTCATATCTATCTATCTATCTATCTATCTATCTATCTATCTATCTATCTATCTATCTATCTATCTATCTATCTATCTATCTATCTATCTATCTATCTATCTATCTATCTATCTATCTATCTATCTATCTATCTATCTATCTATCTATCTATCTATCTATCCCTCCCTCCACCATCCATCATCCATCCATCCTTCCCTCCATCCATCCATTATTTATATTTATGTTATTCCAAATAACACATGGACACACTAAGATTTATGTAATGAACCTCCTCTTTTAGTGTCATCATCAGTGATGCCATAACGCGCTACTCTAATCTCTAATTACTTTTTTCAGTAAATAGTAATCTAACGCGTGCATTTTTACAAGCCAGTAATCTGATTACAGTTACTTTTCCAAGTGCCTGTGCGTTACTATTTTATCTCATAATGCGATAAGAGTACCAGGGGTACAGTCAGCTACCTCTCCAGAACCCACCCGCCCGAACCCAGAGGCCAATCCTACTAGCTAGAGATTAGCGTCACATAGCAGGCCTTTTTCTGAAAACCCAAATAAGCTAGCTAAGTAGCCAAGCACATAGACTGTTCCATAGCATACGCCTTCAGTTGACAAATCCTCTCTTACCTTGACGTTGTGTTGTTTGAGACTCGAGGTCTTCAGTCGTTGTGTTGTTTGAGACTCGAGGTCTTCAGTCGTTGTGTTGTTTGAGACTCGAGGTCTTCAGTCATTGTGTTGTTTGAGACTCGAGGTCTTCAGTCGTTGTGTTGTTTGAGACTCGAGGTCTTCAGTCGTTGTGTTGTTTGAGACTCGAGGTCTTCAGTCGTTGTGTTGTTTGAGACGTGAGGTCTTCAGTGTTGTTTGAGACTCGAGGTCTTCAGTCATTGTGTTGTTTGAGACGTGAGGTCTTCAGTCATTGTGTTGTTTGAGACTCGAGGTCTTCAGTCATTGTGTTGTTTGAGACACAAGGTCTTCAGTCATTGTGTTGTTTGAGACTCGAGGTCTTCAGTCGTTGTGTTGTTTGAGACTCGAGGTCTTCAGTCGTTGTGTTGTTTGAGACTCGAGGTCTTCAGTCGTTGTGTTGTTTGAGACTCGAGGTCTTCAGTCATTGTGTTGTTTGAGACTTGAGGTCTTCAGTCATTGTGTTGTTTGAGTCTTCAGTCGTTGTGTTGTTTGAGACGTGAGGTCTTCAGTCATTGTGTTGTTTGAGTCTTCAGTCATTGTGTTGTTTGAGTCTTCAGTCATTGTGTTGTTTGAGTCTTCAGTCGTTGTGTTGTTTGAGACTCGAGGTCTTCAGTCATTGTGTTGTTTGAGACTCGAGGTCTTCAGTCATTGTGTTGTTTGAGACTCGAGGTCTTCAGTCGTTGTGTTGTTTGAGACTCGAGGTCTTCAGTCGTTGTGTTGTTTGAGACACGAGGTCTTCAGTCGTTGTGTTGTTTGAGACTCGAGGTCTTCAGTCGTTGTGTTGTTTGAGACTCGAGGTCTTCAGTCGTTGTGTTGTTTGAGACTCGAGGTCTTCAGTCGTTGTGTTGTTTGAGACTCGAGGTCTTCAGTCATTGTGTTGTTTGAGACTCGAGGTCTTCAGTCATTGTGTTGTTTGAGTCTTCAGTCGTTGTGTTGTTTGAGACTCGAGGTCTTCAGTCATTGTGTTGTTTGAGACGCGAGGTCTTCAGTCATTGTGTTGTTTGAGACTCGAGGTCTTCAGTCGTTGTGTTGTTTGAGACTCGAGGTCTTCAGTCGTTGTGTTGTTTGAGACTCGAGGTCTTCAGTCGTTGTGTTGTTTGAGACTCGAGGTCTTCAGTCGTTGTGTTGTTTGAGACTCGAGGTCTTCAGTCGTTGTGTTGTTTGAGACTCAAGGTCTTCAGTCATTGTGTTGTTTGAGACTCGAGGTCTTCAGTCGTTGTGTTGTTTGAGACTCAAGGTCTTCAGTCGTTGTGTTGTTTGAGACTCGAGGTCTTCAGTCGTTGTGTTGTTTGAGACTCAAGGTCTTCAGTCGTTGTGTTGTTTGAGACTCGAGGTCTTCAGTCATTGTGTTGTTTGAGACTCGAGGTCTTCAGTCGTTGTGTTGTTTGAGACTCGAGGTCTTCAGTCGTTGTGTTGTTTGAGACGCGAGGTCTTCAGTCATTGTGTTGTTTGAGTCTTCAGTCGTTGTGTTGTTTGAGACTCAAGGTCTTCAGTCATTGTGTTGTTTGAGACTCGAGGTCTTCAGTCGTTGTGTTGTTTGAGACTCGAGGTCTTCAGTCGTTGTGTTGTTTGAGACGTGAGGTCTTCAGTCATTGTGTTGTTTGAGTCTTCAGTCATTGTGTTGTTTGAGTCTTCAGTCGTTGTGTTGTTTGAGACTCGAGGTCTTCAGTCATTGTGTTGTTTGAGACTCGAGGTCTTCAGTCGTTGTGTTGTTTGAGTCTTCAGTCGTTGTGTTGTTTGAGACTCGAGGTCTTCAGTCGTTGTGTTGTTTAAGACGCAAGGTCTTCAGTCATTGTGTTGTTTGAGTCTTCAGTCGTTGTGTTGTTTGAGACTCGAGGTCTTCAGTCGTTGTGTTGTTTGAGACTCGAGGTCTTCAGTCGTTGTGTTGTTTGAGACTCGAGGTCTTCAGTCGTTGTGTTGTTTGAGACTCGAGGTCTTCAGTCATTGTGTTGTTTGAGTCTTCAGTCGTTGTGTTGTTTGAGACTCGAGGTCTTCAGTCATTGTGTTGTTTGAGTCTTCAGTCGTTGTGTTGTTTGAGACTCGAGGTCTTCAGTCGTTGTGTTGTTTGAGACGCGAGGTCTTCAGTCATTGTGTTGTTTGAGTCTTCAGTCGTTGTGTTGTTTGAGACTCGAGGTCTTCAGTCGTTGTGTTGTTTGAGACTCGAGGTCTTCAGTCGTTGTGTTGTTTGAGACTCGAGGTCTTCAGTCGTTGTGTTGTTTGAGACTCAAGGTCTTCAGTCGTTGTGTTGTTTGAGACTCGAGGTCTTCAGTCATTGTGTTGTTTGAGTCTTCAGTCGTTGTGTTGTTTGAGACTCGAGGTCTTCAGTCGTTGTGTTGTTTGAGACTCGAGGTCTTCAGTCGTTGTGTTGTTTGAGACGCGAGGTCTTCAGTCATTGTGTTGTTTGAGTCTTCAGTCATTGTGTTGTTTGAGTCTTCAGTCATTGTGTTGTTTGAGTCTTCAGTCATTGTGTTGTTTGAGTCTTCAGTCGTTGTGTTGTTTGAGACGTGAGGTCTTCAGTCATTGTGTTGTTTGAGTCTTCAGTCGTTGTGTTGTTTGAGACTTGAGGTCTTCAGTCGTTGTGTTGTTTGAGACTCGAGGTCTTCAGTCATTGTGTTGTTTGAGTCTTCAGTCATTGTGTTGTTTGAGACTCGAGGTCTTCAGTCGTTGTGTTGTTTGAGACGCGAGGTCTTCAGTCATTGTGTTGTTTGAGTCTTCAGTCGTTGTGTTGTTTGAGTCTTCAGTCGTTGTGTTGTTTGAGACGTGAGGTCTTCAGTCATTGTGTTGTTTGAGTCTTCAGTCATTGTGTTGTTTGAGACGTGAGGTCTTCAGTCATTGTGTTGTTTGAGACTCGAGGTCTTCAGTCGTTGTGTTGTTTGAGACTCGAGGTCTTCAGTCGTTGTGTTGTTTGAGACGTGAGGTCTTCAGTCGTTGTGTTGTTTGAGACTCGAGGTCTTCAGTCCAGAGGGAATGTTGTGTATCTGCTGCTGGAATGTCTTCCTCTGTCATTTCCTCTACTGTGACTCCTTTTCCTCTTTACTGATAGAGTCCTCTCTCTCTCTCTCTCTCTCTGCTGCCGCCCCTTCATTCCTCTCTCTCCCTTTCTCCCTCCCTCCTCTCTCTTTCTCCCTCTTCTCTCCCTCTCCTCTCTCTCGCTCTCTCTCCTCTCTCTCTCTCTCTCTCTCCCTCCTATATCTCCCTCCCTCTCTCCCTCCTCTCTCTCCCTCCTCTCCCTCCCTCTCTCATCTTCTCTCTCTCCCTCTTTTTTTTGTTTAATTTCAGATTTTTAGTTAGTACTTTACCTTTAATGAGATATTTTATGTATGTGTGTGTGTTTGGTGTGTGTTTTGTGTGTCATTGTTTGTGTGTGTGTCTGTGTGTGTGCGCACACATGTGTGTGTAAGAAGTTAGAACCATTGTTCAGCCTTTCCTGTTTTTAACCAACTGCAAAACCCAGTGTATGTATGTGTGTGTGTGTGTGTGTGTGTGTGTGTGTGTGTGTGTGTGTGTGTGTGTGTGTGTGTGTGTGTGTGTGTGTGTGTGTGTGTGTGTGTGTGTGTGTGTGTGTGTGTGTTAGCAGGTGTGTCAGTGTGTGTTTGCACACATGTGCGTGTGTGTGTGTGTGTATGTGTTAGCATGTGTGTGTGTGTGTATGTGTTAGCATGTGTGTGTGTGCGTGTGTGTGTGTGTGTGTATGTTAGCAGGTGTGTCAGTGTGTGTTCGCACGCATGTGTGTGTGTGTGTGTATGTGTTAGCATGTGTGTGTGTATGTGTTAGCATGTGTGTGTGTGTGTGTGTGTGTCTGTATGTGTTAGCATGTGTGTGTGTCTGTATGTGTTAGCATGTGTGTGTCAAGTCAAGTCAAGTCAAGAGTTTTATTTGTTACGGCATACAACTATACAGTGTGTGTGTGTGTGTGTGTGTGTGTGTGTGTGTGTGTGTGTGTGTGTGTGTGTGTGTGTGTGTGTGTGTGTGTGTGTGTGTGTGTGTGTGTGTGTGTGTGTGTGTGTGTGTGTGTGTGTGTATCATATAGCAGGAAACAAACTAGTCCGATCAACTCCAAAACATTATTTTGCACACGTCCTGCAGACACCAGGGTCCTGAACAGGTTCTCCATGTGGTCTGGGTCAGACGGGCCTCTGGACTCAATCTGATCAGACGGGTCTCTGACTAAATCTGATCAGACGGGTCTCTGGACTCAATCTGATCAGACGGGCCTCTGGACTCAATCTTATCAGACGGGCCTCTGGACTCAATCTGATCAGACGGGCCTCTGGACTCAATCTGATCAGACGGGCCTCTGGACTCAATCTGATCAGACGGGTCTCTGGACTCAATCTGATCAGACGGGCCTCTGGACTCAATCTTATCAGACGGGCCTCTGGACTCAATCTGATCAGACGGGCCTCTGGACTCAATCTTATCAGACGGGTCTCTGGACTCAATCTGATCAGACGGGCCTCTGGACTCAATCTGATCAGACGGGCCTCTGGACTCAATCTGATCAGACGGGTCTCTGGACTCAATCTTATCAGACGGGCCTCTGGACTCAATCTGATCAGACGGGCCTCTGGACTCAATCTGGTCAGACGGGCCTCTGGACTCAATCTTATCAGACGGGCCTCTGGACTCAATCTTATCAGACGGGCCTCTGGACTCAATCTTATCAGACGGGTCTCTGGACTCAATCTTATCAGACGGGTCTCTGGACTCAATCTTATCAGACGGGTCTCTGGACTCAATCTTATCAGACGGGTCTCTGGACTCAATCTGATCAGACGGGCCTCTGGACTCAATCTGATCAGACGGGCCTCTGGACTCAATCTGATCAGACGGGTCTCTGGACTCAATCTTATCAGACGGGTCTCTGGTCTAAATCTTATCAGACGGGTCTCTGGACTCAATCTTATCAGACGGGTCTCTGGACTCAATCTGATCAGACGGGTCTCTGGACTCAATCTTATCAGACGGGTCTCTGGACTAAATCTTATCAGACGGGTGTCTCTATCGTCTGAACTGAAGTCTTGTGCAGCTCATGAAACTGATGTCCTCTCTGTCTGTGAGTCTCCGGCTCCATCTGCTGGGATTAAAGAGCAACTACACTCTGACACAGGAAGAAACGTCGCACATTACTGCTGACTTGGGCCATAGAGATGTAAAGAGTGATGTCATAGAGATGTAAATAATGTATAGATGTCATAGAGATGTAAATAATGTATAGATGTCATAGAGATGTAAAGAATGTATAGATGTCGGGGGCGTTCAGGTGGCGTAGCGGAGATTAGGAGCTGGTGGTGGACTTCCGGAGGGGCAAGAAGAGGCCCCCCCCGATTCCCATCTCCATCCGAGGGGTGGATGTGGAGATGGTGGACTCATACAAGTTCCTTGGGGTACACCTGAACAATAAACTGGACTGGTCGGACAACACAGAGGCCCTCTACAGGAAGGGACAGAGCAGGCTGTTCTTCCTGAGGAGACTCAGGTCCTTCAATGTGTGCAACAAACTGCTGCAGTCCTTTTACCAGTCTGTTGTGGCCAGCATCCTCTTCTATGCTGTGGCATGCTGGGGAGGCTACATCAACTCAAGGGACACCAACAAGCTCAACAAGCTGGTGAGGAAGGCTAGCTCCGTGGTGGGAGTCGAGCTACCTAGACTTGAGGTGATGGTAGAGAGGGGGATGATAAGGAAGCTGGATGCCATCATGGAGAACCCCTACCACCCCCTCTACGACGAGCTAGTCAAGATGAGAAGCTCGTTCAGCCACAGACTCATCCCCCCCCGACACTCAACTAACCGCCTCGGACAGTCCTTCATACCAGCGGCCATCAGGCTCCACAACAGTGGGCAGCGACTAGCAGCCTCCAGGCCCCACAACAGGGGGCAGCGACAGCGACTGCTACCAGACATTGACCTGGGACTTATAGGAACCCAAGGGGGACAAAGTAGACTACCCTGGTACTTTGATTAATGTATACTCAGTAGATAGTAAATTATAACACTACCTCTTGCATACTGCACCTCATGTGACACTGTGAATAATGTGAATATTCCTCAGCTAGTCAGATAGTAAATTATATTGACCATATTGATCAAATTGTTTACACTGCCTGTGTTGTCTTTTACTACCTGTATACTGTGTTGTTTTACTACCTGTACCCCTCCCCCCTCCCCCCCATGCTGCTATGATGCCTGAATTTCCCCAAGGGGATCAATAAAGGAATATCTTATCTTATCTTATCTTATTACGTTCGTCACCAAACGCCGGAGACGCTGGATTCGCGAATCCAGCTCACAGCTCCGGCGTTGTCACCAACTTGGCTGGCCGTTCACACTAATACAATTGGCAGTATTAGAGGGTGGGAAAGCTGGCGGGGTGGGTCCGGGTCGTTGTAAACAGCGACTCCTACAGTTCGGTCGGGGCGCCTGCTCAGCGAGGATAGGATCTAAGGGGGGTAGTGTGATCCTTCCACACGCTACGCCCTCTCGGAGAATATCCGCGCTGCCAGGTGAAAAGAAGCGGTTGATTGGCTAGACGTATGTCGGAGGAAGCACGTGATAGCCTCCACTCTCCCAGACCGACTGTGGGGGGTAAGTGTGCAGCGACCAGGAAGGGGATTGGGAATTGGCATAACGACTAACATTGGGATGGGAGAAAATCTGAGGAAAAAAGGAGGGGGAAAAAGATCAAAAAATAAATAAAAAATATGTATAGATGTCATAGAGATGTAAAGAATGTATAGATGTCATAGAGATGTAAAGAGTGATGTCATAGAGATGTAAAGAGTGATGTCATAGAGATGTAAAGAGTGATGTCATAGAGATGTAAAGAGTGATGTCATAGAGATGTATATCTTTCCACTCGTTATAGTTAACAGGTACGTTAAATTAGACTAATACGTCATTCGTTTGCATTGCCAAGCTGGTTGATAGGCTACTCCATTTGAAATTCCATAGCAAAAATACATCTTTAGGAACTATTTTTCGACGCCAAGTTCACCGAAATCGACATAAAAGACCCTAGAATTGTGTGTATTCATCCTATATTTTTCCCGACGGTGCAACTTGCTGTATAAAAGCAATAATACACTCGAACCAGTGGAATATCAGGAATATCGCCACTCTGTGATCATGATGCCTGCAGCACAGACAGACGTGTGATCATGATGCCTGCAGCACAGACAGACGTGTGATCATGATGCCTGCAGCACAGACAGACATGTGATCATGATGCCTGCAGCACAGACAGACGTGTGATCATGATGCCTGCAGCACAGACAGACAGATGTGTGATCATGATGCCTGCAGCACAGACAGACATGTGATCATGATGCCTGCAGCACAGACAGACGTGTGATCATGATGCCTGCAGCACAGACAGACGTGTGATCATGATGCCTGCGGGCAGACAGACGTGTGATCATGATGCCTGCAGCACAGACAGACGTGTGATCATGATGCCTGCAGCACAGACAGACGTGTGATCATGATGCCTGCAGCACAGACAGACGTGTGATCATGATGCCTGCAGCACAGACAGACGTGTGATCATGATGCCTGCAGCACAGACAGACGTGTGATCATGATGCCTGCAGCACAGACATACGTGTGATCATGATGCCTGCAGCACAGACAGACGTGTGATCATGATGCCTGCAGCACAGACAGACGTGTGATCATGATGCCTGCAGCACAGACAGACATGTGATCATGATGCCTGCGGGCAGACAGACGTGTGATCATGATGCCTGCAGCACAGACAGACGTGTGATCATGATGCCTGCAGCACAGACAGACGTGTGATCATGATGCCTGCAGCACAGACAGATGTGTGATCATGATGCCTGCGGGCAGACAGACGTGTGATCATGATGCCTGCAGCACAGACAGACGTGTGATCATGATGCCTGCAGCACAGACAGACGTGTGATCATGATGCCTGCAGCACAGACAGACGTGTGATCATGATGCCTGCAGCACAGACAGACGTGTGATCATGCCTGTGGGCAGACAGACAGACGTGTGATCATGATGCCTGCAGCACAGACAGACAGACGTGTGATCATGATGCCTGCAGCACAGACAGACGTGTGATCATGATGCCTGGAGCACAGACAGACGTGTGATCATGATGCCTGCAGCACAGACAGACGTGTGATCATGATGCCTGCAGCACAGACAGACGTGTGATCATGATGCCTGCAGCACAGACAGACATGATCATGATGCCTGCAGCACAGACATACGTGTGATCATGATGCCTGCGGGCAGACAGACAGACGTGTGATCATGATGCCTGCAGCACAGACAGACGTGTGATCATGATGCCTGCGGGCAGACAGACAGACGTGTGATCATGATGACTGCGGGCAGACAGACGTGTGATCATGATGCCTGCAGCACAGACAGACGTGTGATCATGATGCCTGCAGCACAGACAGACGTGTGATCATGATGCCTGCAGCACAGACAGACGTGTGATCATGATGCCTGCGGGCAGACAGACAGACGTGTGATCATGATGCCTGCAGCACAGACAGACGTGTGATCATGATGCCTGCGGGCAGACAGACGTGTGATCATGATGCCTGCGGGCAGACAGACGTGTGATCATGATGCCTGCGGGCGCAGCACAGACAGACGTGGTAATATTCCTGATGTTCCACCGGTTCTCGTGTTAGGGATAGGGTTAATGATTAATTATTGTACATGCTAGTTATATGGGTAGCCTACAGTTTGAGGTAGGTAGTTCTGATTATAGTGTGTGGCAGGTGTAGACAGTGAAGGCAGTAGGGCAGTAGGCAGATATAAATTGAGTATAGATTGAGTATAGGCAACAGAGTTCAGAGTTCATACGGTGTGGGTAACAGTATGGGTAACAGAGTTCAGAGTTCATACGGTGTGGGTAACAGTATGGGTAACAGAGTTCAGAGTTCATACGGTGTGGGTAACAGTATAGGTAACAGAGTTCAGAGTTCATACGGTGTGGGTAACAGTATAGGCAACAGAGTTCAGAGTTCATACGGTGTGGGTAACAGTATAGGTAACAGAGTTCAGAGTTCAGAGTTCATACGGCGTGTGGGTAACAGTATGGGTAACAGAGTTCAGAGTTCATACGGTGTGGGTAACAGTATGGGTAACAGAGTTCAGAGTTCATACGGTGTGGGTAACAGTATGGGCAACAGAGTTCAGAGTTCATACGGCGTGTGGGTAACAGTATGGGTAACAGAGTTCATACGGTGTGGGTAACAGTATAGGTAACAGAGTTCAGAGTTCATACGGTGTGGGTAACAGTATAGGTAACAGAGTTCAGAGTTCATACGGTGTGGGTAACTGTATGGGTAACAGAGTTCAGAGTTCATACGGTGTGGGTAACAGTATGGGCAACAGAGTTCAGAGTTCATACGGCGTGTGGGTAACAGTATGGGTAACAGAGTTCAGAGTTCATACGGTGTGGTAACAGTATAGGCAACAGAGTTCAGAGTTCACACGGTGTGGGTAACAGTATGGGTAACAGAGTTCAGAGTTCATACCGTGTGGTAACAGTATAGGCAACAGAGTTCAGAGTTCACACGGTGTGGGTAACAGTATGGGTAACAGAGTTCAGAGTTCATACGGTGTGGTAACAGTATGGGTAACAGAGTTCAGAGTTCATACGGTGTGGTAACAGTATGGGCAACAGCCTAGAGTATAGGCAACAGATACGGTGCGCATTAGCTTGCTGGCAGGCATGAGCCACTCGTAGCACATTGTAGTAAGCTAGAGCAATATTGAAATATCATATCAATAAATGAGGTCTCTACTGGATTACTGTGCTGCAAAATAGCATGTAATTAATGAAAAGATTATGCTGTGTGGCAGAAAGACTGCTGTTTTACTATTAGTGAGTATAATTATGTGACATTGTATGATTTACACCTATCCTAGGCCACTCAATTTCCTCTGTACCCACATTAACAATAACCTAAAATGGGACACCAACATCACCTCCATCACGAAAAAGGCCCAGCAGCGACTGTACTTCCTCAGGCTACTGGGGAAGTACAGGGTCAAACAAACGCCACCTGCTGGTCCAATTATATACTGCCATCATACAAAGCATACTCACCTCATCAATCACAGTCTGGTACGGTTCTGCACAAAAACTCTCTATTCACAAACTTCAGCGCATCATCAATAAGGCCTCTAAAATCATAGGATGTGACCTTCCCTCCCTGGACTCCATCTTCACCTCCTGCACAACCACCCGGGACCCCTCCCACCCAGCACACCCCTGTTTCAGCCCCTCCCACCCAGCACACCCCCTGTTTCAGCCCCTCACACCCAGCACACCCCCTGTTTCAGCCCCTCCCCCTCCCACCCAGCACACCCCCTGTTTCAGCCCCTCACACCCAGCTGAAACAGGGGGTGTGCTGGGTGTGAGGGGCTGAAACAGGGGGTGTGTCATGTCAAGAGTCAAGAGTTTTAATTGTCACGGCATACAGGTATACAATGAAATGCGGGTGGTCTTGCCCGCAACGATGTGCAATACAGTGGTACAACATATAATAGAATCAAAAAATGAAAAAACAACATTGTGCAGTAAACAGGTAACAGGTAACATGGAGTGACATCTCGGTATCTGTACATAGTTATTTACAGAGCATATGGGACATGCTAGTTAGCTTTGTTAGTGCAATACACTGTTCCTGTTATTCTAATTTAAAGTGTCCTTTCCTTTTGGCCATAAGTGTGCGTGTGTGCGACATGAGTGTGTGCCCGTGCTTGTGTTAAGTGGCTGCTAGTGTGTGAGCGTGCACAGCGTGCGTGTCGTGTGTGTGTTCATGTGTGCTTGTGTGTGTATAGTTCAATGTTCTGAGCACTCAATGTTCATTGTTCAGGGCTCTGATGCCCTGGGGGAAGAAGCTGAGCCGAAGCCTCTCTGTCCTAGTAGCTGGGGTTCGCAGGCGTCTGCCTGACCTCAGTAGCTGAAACAGGCTGTTATTGGGGTGGTGAGGGTCTTTCATTATCCTGCAGGCTCTGGATTTGCACCTCTTGTTGTATAGAACCTGCAGGGGGGGTAGTGCAATACCCGTGGTACGCTCGGCTGAGCGCACCACTCTCTGTAGGGCCTTCTTGTCCTGTGCCGTGCTGTTTCCATACCAGGCAGTGATGTTTCCGGTCAGGATGCTCTCTACAGCTCCTGAGTAGAAGGACTGGAGTATCTTCCCCGATACTCTGAACTTCCTTAACTGTCTCAGGTGGTAGAGGCGCTGTTTCGCCTTTTTTTTTTTTTTTTTTAACTTTGGCCATTCCGCTGGCTCTTTTTTGCGTTTATCGCATTTTCTCTGGTCAAGACTCCGCCAGGGATTGATTAAATATGGCGGTGAACACTGGGGCCAGCTGGTTGGCACAGGACTTGAGTATGCGTCCTGTTATGCCATCTGGGCCAGCAGCCTTCCTGGTGTTCACCTGCATAAATGCTCTTCTCACACTGTGTTCCGACAACGAGAGAGCGTCCCCGCCCCCCCGCGGTTGCCCCCCCCCCCTCCACAACAGCCGGCGCGCCAGTGACGTCACTAGCCGGAGAGCCAGCAGCGCCACTGTCTACACCAAACCGAGTGTAGAAGATGTTGAGCTTGTCCGCGAGGGAGGCGTCGTCACTCCCCATTGAGGGGGCGCTGACTTTATAGTCAGTTATTGTCTTCAGTCCCTGCCATAATCCTCTTGTGTCGTTTTGTGCCATTTGTGTCTCCAGTTTGTCAGCATATGTCCTCTTAGCAAGTTTAACAGCCTTGCGTAGAGTATAGACTGAAGCCTTATACTCCTCCATGTTTCCTGACTCTCTACCCAGGTTGTAGGCGGTAGGTACGAGAGTTCAGAGCTGCTCTAATAGTGCTGTCCACCCACGGTTTCTGGTTTGGGAAAACCTGCACCGTTTTTCTGGGGACAATACCATCAGCTATTGTTGTAATGTAGCTCACCACTGTGTCTGCGAGCTCGCTGACGTCACTGGCGCTTCCTTTGAACATATCCCAATCCGTATCTGTAAACACGTCCTGATTCGTCGGTCCACTTCTTTGTCTCACGTGACACGACGGCGTCACGTGATCTCTGTTGATATGCCGGAAATAGCAAGATGGAGTCGTGGTCGCTCGAGCTTGAGGACCCCGTTAATGGCGGAGCGGCTACTGCCTTGTAGCCGGCTCTGAACGGGGAATAACAGTGGTCGAGTGTGTTCTTCCCTCTGGTGGAGCAAGCGATGTGCTGAAAAAAGGACGGCATCACTTTCTTCAGGTTTGCCTGGTTGAAATCGCCGGCCACTACCATCGCTGCGTCTGGATGTTTGATCTGGTGTCTGTTGAGGTAATCGTGTAGTTCTCCCAGCGTTTTGCCCGTATTCGCGCGTGGGGGAATATATACGGCGGTCATGATGACCGCGGTGAACTCCCTCGGGAGGTGAAACGGACGACACAGGATAGAAAGGTGTTCCACGTCCGGGGAACACGAGTTCGAGAGAACATGCACCCCTTCGGCATTAACCCAGGAATTGTTCGTGAGGAGGCAGACCCCGCCGCCGATGCTCTTTCCTGAGGCAGCGGTACGATCTGCACGTAATACTGTGAAGGCATCCGAGGGAGATACGCTTTTGTCCGGAGTCGCCGACGTGAGCCATGTCTCCGTGAGACACATGATGTTGATGTCTCTCATCTCCCGTTGGAACCGGACCCTCGCCCTTAGGTCATCCATCCTACCCTCCAACGAACGGGCATTCGCCAGAAAGATGGATGGAATTGCTGGGCGGTAAGCAGCTCTTTTTAGTCTCAGTCTAATGCCTCCACGTCTCCCTCTGTGTCTCCTCCTGCCGTAGCCTTTGTTCTTTTCCTTGCCGCCATTCTCCCGTCTGATTTCTGCTGGCCATTCTAGGTCAAAAGTGTCTCCAAACTCCTCTTTGAGCCCGGGGTTCAGGTCCATAAGTGTCTGACGATCGTATGACGTACCCGCCAGTGTTGCTTTAAATAAAAAAGTAGAAAAAACAAACGTAATAGCTAAAAGTGTGTACATCGTTGCGGAGCTAAAACCAGAGGCGTCTGACCGGGGTCGCGTCCTCTCCTGTCTTTGTGTGCTGGGTGGGAGGGGCTGAAACAGGGGGTGTGCTGGGTGTGAGGGGCTGAAACAGGGGGTGTGCTGGGTGGGAGGGGCTGAAACAGGGGGTGTGCTGGGTGGGAGGGGCTGAAACAGGGGGTGTGCTGGATGTGAGGGGCTGAAACAGGGGGTGTGCTGGGTGTGAGCGGCTGAAACAGGGGGTGTGCTGGGTGGGAGGGGGAGGGGCTGAAACAGGGCGTGTGCTGGGTGTGAGTGGCTGAAACAGGGGGTGTGCTGGGTGGGAGGGGCTGAAACAGGGGGTGTGCTGGGTGTGAGTGGCTGAAACAGGGGGTGTGCTGGGTGTGAGGGGCTGAAACAGGGGGTGTGCTGGGTGTGAGTGGCTGTACTATTTAAAAGCACAGTGCAGGACACACTCAAAGGTTATCGCACCTCAGAGATGGCAGTGGACATGTACGACAGGACAAAGGCCATATGTAATGGCCTTGGGATTGAGGAACATACTACCAGCCAAAGGAGGAAGCAGAAAAGGATGGACGAGTATGTAGTTGTTGAGTCATCTTGTGGCACAAGCTCAGACCTCAGATCAGCTGAGACAGACTATTCTATCCAGTCCAAGACAGAATGCTGCAAGAGCTTGAGAGCAGGTTCTCATGAGTTGGAGAACAACTTATGAGAGGCATACAGGCATGTTATCCAGCCTCAGACCAGTTTCTCTCAGTGGAATTGCTGCAACCCCTCGCCACACATTACAATATCCAACTACTGCCAGAGGAGATCACAGTTGCAAAGTGTTTCCTGACCGCGTCAATACTTTTACCAACTAACTTGCATTTTTCCGCGATCTGATTGGCCACTGACATTTCTGGTCATGTAACATCTGCGCCAATCGTGTGACGCCTGTTTCTATCACTGGTTAAGCTTAGGCGCTCTTTCGAAGTTGGTTAAAGTTAGAGTTTGTCTTAGAGCAGGGCAATAGAACACCAGCCCTGATTCCAAACTCTAACCTTAACCAACTTCGAAAGAGTCGCCTAAGCTTAACCAGTGATATAACTAGGCGTTAGGTAGTTTGCAGGCTGTTAGAGGCGGAAATAGGCGCAGAAACAGGCGTCACGCGATTGGCGCACATGTCACATTACCAGAAACGTCAGTGGCCAATCAGATCGCAGAACGCGAACGCGGAACTGGAAGTTTGTTGGTAAAAGTATAGACACTTCCTGACCAGGACAGGCAGAGATGCAGTCCCTACTATCCAAAGTGTATTTTCCCTCCTGGATGATGATAATAATAATAATAATAATAATAATAATAATAATAATAATAATAATAATAATAATAATAATAATAATAATAATAATAATAATAATAATAATAATAATAATAATAATAATAATAATAATAATAATAATAATAATAATAATAATAATAATAATGCATTTTATTTATAAGGCGCCTTTCAGGACACAAAAGAAAAATCCACAAATCGGTGAATGAAAAAATGATAGGATCAAATGAAAACTACTACTAAAAATGGATGTTTAAAAGTACTAAAAACCAACAAAAAATATCAAACACTAACAAATATTCAGCACAGACAATGGGGATGCTTCCATCTTAAATATATATTTTTTAAATTATCTTTTTTTTTCTTTTTTGCTCCGGGGCTCTAGGGGGCCGGGCCAAATGTGGAGGCGGGCCGTAGTCGGCCCATGGGCCGTAGTTTGGGGACCACTGGACTAGACTCTTCCCGGTCTTCCGTGTGTTATGTTGTGCTGTTCTGTATTTATTGTGTTATGTTGTGCTGTATTTATTGTGTCGTGTTGTGCTGTATTATGTATATATTGCTGGGGAGGGAGGGGGGGGGGGGTACATGTATCCATGTTCCTGGTGAAGGATTTGGGGTGCTTTTTCAATGTATGTGATGTATAGATTGGGGGGAGATGACCACAGCTAAAACGGTGAGATCGAAATGTGCATGGAAGCAGGAGACGGTGGTTCAGTAGAGCAGGGTGATTGTTGTGAGGCACACTGCCAGCGAGAGAATGTTTTGAATTCCTTGTAAGAACAAATTGATAAGAGCGAGGGGGAGGGGTGACATCTTTGATGAAACAGTAGAGAAACGTTTTGAAATGTGTGAAAGGTTATTAGCAGTTGTCATGAGCGTCGCATGACAACCAGGAGAGGGGCGGGGGGCCGTCGTTGCTACAGCGAGGATCTATAAGTCGAATGGTGTTTCCGGGTGTAAGGCAGACTAGAAATCTGGGAGACCAAAGAAACGAATCCCACAGGAGGGAAGAGACCAAGATACTCTCTCCTCTCATCACAGAGAGGAGGGGGGGGGGAAGAATGCCACATCATCATTAGCTTCGGCTACCACGAGGATGGTCTTGGCTGACGACCGGGCCTGACCACTTTTGGACTGAATAGCAGAGGGACAATCTGAACACACCGAAAGATCATTAGAATAGACTCTTCAAGGACAATACAATCTGTTTAACATCTGAGCTGAGGTTTTTGTTTATCAAATAAAACCACGCTTTTCCTTGTAAGGTATTTCACGTTGTCGGAGTGTCAAATTCTTACGGAGGTGGAGAATTATTATGGTTTGCGGATTGTACTAACGGGAGAGATAAGGATCTTATCAGCCAGTATAGGAGACGTCAGGACCATTAAAATGACACAACGCAGAGGAATTGGATGGAGAGCCAAACAGACGAAGACGTGATACTGGCCAGTTTGATCAGGATCTAACACTGGTGTATGTATATCCAGAGCTTCAATACACTCTGTACTGAACACAAATACCACCAACCTGGTTGTGTGGCAATAAAGGTATTTTGTATCTTGTTGTGTAACGATTTATTTGTTACTTGTCATGTTGTAACTTATGTTTTATATTTTAACTTTTATTTTGTGTGTAAATCACAATTTAGTAAAAAGAATTCCGACTCTTAACTTCCCCTGAAAGGCCACTCACTGAGGAGGAGTCATCTCTCCAACAAGGCCCCATAAGATTTTATCAAGTGGGGGTTGTTGGTCAATTACATATCAATTATGTATCAATTACATATCAATTATGTATCAATTACATATCAATTATGTATCAATTACATATCAATTTGGGGGTTCTTGACATGAGAACCACTGGCCTCATTGGAAGTGAGGAGGTGGAGAGGGTTTCAAATTGTACGTTTCTGGGCGTGACTTTGACTGATGACCTGTCCTGGGGGATCAACATTACCTCTGCTGTGGGGAAAGCACAGCAGCGCCTTTTCTACCCTACCGAAACTTAAATGGGCTGGACTCCCACAGGGACTGATGGCCAACTTCTACCACTGCGCAGTAGAGAGTGTGCTCACCTACGGACTACTGGTGTGGTTCTCCAGCTGCACCAGGGCAGAGAAGGAGGCCCTCCACAGAGTGGTCAAGGCTGCGAGGAGGATCACTGGAGCTAGCCTCCCAGATATCTCCACAGTCTTCACCTCCCGCTGCCTACGTCGTGTGAATACCATCCTACAGGACCAGTACCACCCAGCACACCATCTTTTTCAACTGCTGCCCTCTGGTCGAAGGTACAGATCCATCCAGTCCGGTACTAGCAGACTGACCAACAGCCTCTATCCACGGGCTGCACCCCCCATCCCCAACCCCCGGTGACATAACTCCCACTTCTACATTACAACAATAACTGTGAACCGGACTTGCATTTGCTGCACTATATTCCATCCATTGCAAGCCAACGCCCCCCCCCCCCCCCCCCCCCCCCCCCATCCATTAACTCACTGGACTGTCACAAGTCACAGGTACTATTTATCTACACTAGCACTTGGGACGTTGATATTATTATTATGTATATTATGCTATGTTCAGTATGTTTGTATGCCAGGGGTGATGCTCTAAACTCAATTTCGTTGTACCAACGATGACAATAAAGATTCTATTCTATTCTACACCACCATACATTGTAGTTGATGGTTCCACCACTCTGTCACTGGCTGTTGATTGAGGTTGTGTAGTTGTCCTAATTTACATAACGTTACCTTTTTGTTGTCGTTTGGTGATTGACGTCAGCTACTCTAGCTGTTAACCTCTTCACCAGTGGCGGACTGGGACACAAATTCAGCCCGGGACATTCAGACGCACCAGCCCACACACCAGCCCACACACCGGCCCACGCACCGGCCCCGAAACCGGCCCACACAACGGCCGTTATGAAACACTTGTCCAGTATTTAACAACCCAAGGCTGTGGCTAAGGAGTCAACATCAGGGAGACCAAATCTACACCCCGCCCCTAGATGTGCACTCGTGCACAGTGCACACACACACACACACACACATATACCGTTACTTTGGCTTTTTACTTTTTACTAACATCTTAGTGCCTCATTAGCCTAGGGATTAAGGATACATGAAGTATTAACTACACCATAATAATATTGAGGTTTTGATCCATAGAAAGGTCTGTGCTACACAATTTCAGTTAGATTGGATTTATTGTCCTTTAATTTGGCACTCATGACATTAGTTGCTTGCCGTTTAATCAACATCGAAAGACCCCCCACTTCCTCCCAGACACCCATTCCAAGAGTCTCAGTCTCTCTCAGTCTCTCTCAGTCTCTCTCTCTCTCTCTCTCTCTCTCTCTCTCTCTCTCTCTCTCTCTCTCTCTCTCTCTCTCTCTCTCTCTCTCTCAATAGTGACTCAGTATTAGCAGAGTTGATAGGAAAAGGGAAGTTTTGTCTGGGCTCTGCTGAGAAGTCATGGGTCAAATAGAAGGTGTGGGGGT
This sequence comes from Notolepis coatsorum, assembly GCF_963971535.1. Classification (NCBI taxonomy): domain Eukaryota; kingdom Metazoa; phylum Chordata; class Actinopteri; order Aulopiformes; family Paralepididae; genus Notolepis; species Notolepis coatsorum. Next base: position 63,029,878 of record NC_140177.1, on the reverse strand, counting down.
GACTAGAGAAGATGGGGAAGTTGGTGAGTGGTGACTACTCCCATTTTCAGAATTTGAGGGTTCATTGGAATCTGATTATTCAGAATTCAATGAGGCAGAGAATGCTCTGATTCAGACTGACATCACATCTATATTCTGTATGCTGTTCCAACTCTTTGTTGAGGCTTTATTGAATAAAATGTTTGAATACAATGTTTTTATCACTGCACCATTTCATCCAATAGAGAAAAACATGTTATCTTCACTAGAATTGAAAATAAAGTTGAAATCTGTGCTAGTAGTGATGGACCCAGTAGTGGGGGCAGTAAGGAAGAAGATACAAATATACTAGGGATGTTCGATATTGGCTTTTTTACCGATATCCGATATAGTCCAACACTTAAATTTCCGATACCGATATCAACCGATACCAATATGTGCAGGGTTTCCCCCCCAAAAAACGAATAATTTCAGGTAATTAACATTACATATCTCTTGTTGTGGAATTAACACAACATTATGCATACTTTTGACAATAAATAAAATCAGAATTTGTTCTTACTTGCTTGCCTGGGTAAATAAAGGTTAAATAAATATAAAAAATAAAAATATTGAATTTTTCTTTTTTTGAAAACAGATACAGATAATTTCCGATATCACATTTTAATGCCAATATCGGTAGGCCGATAATATCGGACATCACTAAAATATACACATTATAATACACAATTTGAAAAGTAATGTCATGATCTAGGTGTCTTTTATAAACTTTTTCATTCTACTGGATGAAGCTCAACTTCATCATGGCTGCTTGCCATCTCTCTCTCTCTCTCTCTCTCTCTCTCTCTCTCTCTCTCTCTCTCTCTGCATTCACACTCACACACGCTACTGGTGGTCATGAGCAGCATCAGCAAACACAGCTGCCCTGTGGCAGACTGACGGAATCATGTCTGCTATTCAGCGCCAACCACCATCAACAACCTTCATAAATACATTCAACATTAATGGAATAGGCTAACTACCAACTTAGCTGTAGCAGTTAGCTGTTATATGCAATCACATTTGTTTAACTACGGGGTAGTAGTTGACCGAGTTGTTAGCTTAAGCTAGTTAGCTGTGGTTATTTACAAACATGTAGATGAGACTAATCATATCGAGAACATGGCTAACAGTTGGGAATTCTAAGGTACATCTTATTTAAGCATGTAAAATGGCAACTAATCAATTCAATCAATTAGATTACCAATATTATATCAACATGAAAATTTGGAAGGGAACATAATAGTATTTTATTTTAGTATTTACTATTATAATATTAGTAGCCGATTAATTTGCAGCCCGTCCTAGGTTCTGATTGGCTCTCTAGGTTAGCACTTTAGCTTCTGATGCTGTGGTGGGCACTAGTCCTAACATTGCTAACTAAACTTTTAGTCAGAGAAAAAACTTCACGAGTCACGACTATTTATGTCCACGTGCTGTAAGGAATCAGGAATACGGAAAGCACATTGTCTTGTAATAGAATGACTGAAATCACTGCAAGAGCTAGTATAGGCTAGCTAGCCCTCATGAACCGGCAGACACCAACAGTAGAATATGCACTAGGCAACTGCACGCACCTGTCATGTTACTGTTGGTTCCTTCCACTTGAACTTCATCATTATTAGCAGCAGCAGCTACTCTAACGAGAGCCCTTCCTCTACTAAACATGTCTGTAATTTTAGAACATTGTTCTGCGTCTTTTACTAGCAATTTTTGTTTTTTTATTCTAGCTTTTTCAGCTCCACCCTTTTTTTTTTGCATTCTCCATTTCTGCGCTTCTAGGCCTACTCGCGGTTGGGAGGAAACGTGAATCTCATTCACTGATGTCTCATGTCTCATTCAAGACAAAAACAAAAGCATGTCTTTCACCAAGAAAACAGTGTCTATGATGTTCACAAAGTCGCCAGTAGAGGTCACTCACTCTAATGTGTTTCTGGGAGAGGCGGAGCTGGACATTGTACATTAATTCGGGAGCATGTCTATGTTCCCCGGGTTCTATGTTCCCCGCTTTGATTGATTGACATTTTTAGACCACCAGCCCTGATTCCAAACTCTAACCGTAACCAGTTCGAAAGAGGGCAGACATTCATAATTAATAAAATAATACAAATTTATAAAAATTTCAATCTATTAATCAATCAAGCGGGGAACATAGGACCCGGGGAACATAGGACCCGGGGAACATAAGAATGATCCCATTAATTCAAGTATCTTGGGGTCACATTGGACTCTACATTGACCTTCAAAAAGTCATGTGAAGAAAGTGACAAACAGTCAAGTTTAACATCGAAAACTTCAGGCAGATCAGGCCCTGCCTGCCAGTTAATGCTGCAAGGATGTTTCTGCATTCAATGATTTTATCACACATCGAGTACTGTTTTATCAACTGGTCTCTTTCATATGTCACTACTCTTACACCAATAGAATTACTCTACAAAAAAGCCATAAAAGTATTTGATAGGAAACCAATTTCATTTCATCACTGTAATGTTTTAGAAAAACATAACATGCTAAGTTTCGAGAATTTCCAAGTTTTCAAATATACTTGCTTCATGTACAAGGTTCTGCATGGACTTGCCCCGCCCCCATTGAATGAGTTCATCCAACAGAAAGCAGACACTGGCATTACCACCAGGGCCATCAGTAGAGGGGACTGTAAGGTGCCTTTTCGGTATACTACCTTTGCAAAAACTGTGTTCTCTGTTAAAGGTGGTAACTACTGGAATAGCCTAGTTGTGATTAGAGAGTGCCCTACATACTCCATGTTCAAGACCCATCTTAAACTGCATCTTAAGACAAACCAGAACTGTGATCATTTTTTATCTGATTTAGTTTATGCAACTTGTTTATTGTTTTATTGCCGGCCCACACAATGGCCCACATACTGGCCCACACACCGGCCCACACACCGGCCCACATACTGGCCCACACACCGGCCCACACACTGGCCCACATTAGTGGCCCACACACCGACTCACACACTGGCCCACACACCGGCCCACACACTGGCCCACACACCGGCCCACACACCGGCCCACACACCGGCCCACATACTGGCCCTTCACACTGGCCCACACACTGGCCCACACACTGGCCCACATTAGTGGCCCACACACCGACTCACACACCGGCCCACACACTGGCCCACATTAGTGGCCCACACACTGGCCCACACACTGGCCCACACACCGGCCCACATTAGTGGCCCACACACCGGCCCACATTAGTGGCCCACACACTGCCCCCCCAAAAAAATATATATATATAATTATATATATATATTTTTTTTGGACCAGCCCACTTTGGTTCCGGCCCATCGGGATTCGTCCCGAACGTCCCGATGGCCAGTCCGCCACTGCTCTTCACCATTGAAGAGCAAAGTGTCCAAAGAACAGGTGGGCACGAGAGGCTTGTTTTTGCACCCGTGTGACACGTTTGCATGACAGGTTCTACAAAATAATGTTACATTAAAAACAACAAGAAACACAGCGATTGACAACATACTTTATTTTCTGAGATCACAATGTGGTGGTGATGAAGAGGGCTCATCACAGATCTAACCAAAAAGGCACATAGCTTGGCCTATAATGACATCTTCAGATCATCATTGTCATCACGACTGTTTTCATTTGACAACACAGTACTAAACACTGCTGAATAGTGCTTTTCGTTGATGGCGCGTAAACATCATTTTCTGCAACAATATTTTGCTTAGTGTGGACTTACACCAGACAGAGTAGCTCAATTATTCGTAAATTCTTACTACACTGTGATTACTAAAATAAAAGCAGTTGCACCACTGAGATAAGTTACAACATATCTCTAAGTAACAACAAAATAGTTACACGTGTCCTAGGGTAGGTGTTGATCATAACATTTCAACGAATTACTCACTAATAGTAAAACAGCAGTTTTTCCTGGCACACAGCATCATCTTTTCATTAATTACATGCTATTTTGCAGCACAGTAATCCAGTAGAGACCTAATTTAATGATATATTTCGATATTGCTCTAGCTTCATAACATGCCAGCCAGGATGGTTACCATGGAGATGGAACTCTGTATCTTTGATCGTTGATTGATTGACCACTTGCCAGATTTATTTATTACCTTTGAAAAATGAAAGCAGTCAGTTTGCTGTAGGTTTGAGTGTGTTGTGTATCTTGATGGAGGAAAGATTCTAAACATTCTGTGAGAAATTAATAGTTGATCAAACTACACCTTAGTGAAAAGGAATTCCTATACTCTGCAACATTAGCCCCAAAAACAAGTACCTTTTGACACATACAAATATATTACACAGAATAACATGGCTATATTGTTTGTGTATACTTCAGAAGTGTGATATTTAGACTTGGTCCTCAAAATGAACGGCACCTGGGAGGAATGGTTGACCGCAGTGGTTGCTAACTTACTAGTAGATGACTTTACATACTGTGTAGGTAAGACTGCGAGCTTCCTAGTAGACGACTTTAGATAGAAGTAACTTAAAGTAAGACTGCGAGCTTAGTAGACGACTTTAGATAGAAGTAACTTAAAGTAAGACTGCAAGCTTCCTAGTAGACGACATTAGATAGAAGTAACTTAAAGTAAGACTGCGAGCTTAGTAGACGACTTTAGATAGAAGTAACTTAAAGTAAGACTGCGAGCTTAGTAGACGACTTTAGATAGAAGTAACTTAAAGTAAGACTGCAAGCTTCCTAGTAGACGACATTAGATAGAAGTAACTTAAAGTAAGACTGCGAGCTTAGTAGACGACTTTAGATAGAAGTAACTTAAAGTAAGACTGCGAGCTTAGTAGACGACTTTAGATAGAAGTAACTTAAAGTAAGACTGCTAGCTTCCTAGTAGATGACTTTAGATAGAAGTAACTTAAAGTAAGACTGCGAGCTTAGTAGACGACTTTAGATAGAAGTAACTTAAAGTAAGACTGCGAGCTTCCTAGTAGACGACATTAGATAGAAGTAACTTAAAGTAAGACTGCGAGCTTCCTAGTAGACGACATTAGATAGAAGTAACTTAAAGTAAGACTGCGAGCTTAGTAGACGACTTTAGATAGAAGTAACTTAAAGTAAGACTGCGAGCTTAGTAGACGACTTTAGATAGAAGTAACTTAAAGTAAGACTGCTAGCTTCCTAGTAGACGACTTTAGATAGAAGTAACTTAAAGTAAGACTGCGAGCTTAGTAGACGACTTTAGATAGAAGTAACTTAAAGTAAGACTGCGAGCTTCCTAGTAGACGACTTTAGATAGAAGTAACTTAAAGTAAGACTGCGAGCTTAGTAGACGACTTTAGATAGAAGTAACTTAAAGTAAGACTGCGAGCTTCCTAGTAGACGACTTTAGATAGAAGTAACTTAAAGTAAGACTGCGAGCTTCCTAGTAGACGACTTTAGATAGAAGTAACTTAAAGTAAGACTGCAAGCTTCCTAGTAGACGACTTTAGATAGAAGTAACTTAAAGTAAGACTGCTAGCTTACTAATAGATGACTTTAGATAAGAGGCAAGACTGACGATCTTTGACAAGTTCTATTAAAGTGAAATATACCTTGGATATATTATGGAGTTATTATAGGAGTTATGTTGTAATTTATCTGCGGTGCGACCTCTTTTATTTTAGTCACGCGTAAATCACAATTTAGTGAGAGTTTGAGTTATAACATAGGCTAAGTTTGAATTTACACAGTTAGCTCCTCATAAGCTTTCTGACCCTTAGATGAGATAGTAACACGTAACGTTACAAAACACGATACGGCTACAATTCAGATCAGCAATGGGGTGTCACCATTAACCCTTTCACTGCCACACGACAGAAGGTTAGACCTTTACTATCACACAACCGACGGCGATGCTCCATCATTAGCATCATTAGCTCCGCTAATGCTAATGCAGAGCTAATGATGCTAATGATGGAGCATCGCCGTCGGTTGTGTGATAGTAAAGGGCTAACCTTCTGTATCGTCACAGCGAAAGGGTTAACCGGCTGTCGTGTGGCAGTGAAAGGGTTAATTTACTGGATCGAATAAAGACGACTGCATTTTTTTAGTTACGCATATAGACTGCCCTTCCAACTGAAAATGTCAGGATAGAATCAAAATATTAGGTAAAGAGAGAGAGATGCCCCATATTCCATTGCAGTTTGCACGGCCTCCTCAGCGTGCCTCTCCACGGACCTATATATTTTATTTTATCTGCAGCCTTCGCAGGAATGGGAGTGGCTGGCTCTGCGCTGACATGGCTGTCAAGCTACCAAGTGTCATGGAGAGGGACCCTGTCGGCCACCCGCCCCCTGCGGACGGGTGTCCCCCAGGGCTCGGTTTTAGGACCCCTTCTCTTCTCCCTCTACATTAAATCACTGGGTAACATTATCACGTCTCATGGCTTCTCCTACCATTGTTATGCCGACGATACTCAACTCTTCCTCTCCTTCCCTCCCTCAGATATCCACGTCTCTGAGCGGATCTCGGCCTGTCTGTCCGACATCTCCGCCTGGATGACGACCAACCACCTCAAACTGAACCTAAGCTAAACAGAATTGCTCCACCTGCCGGCCAAATCCTCCGCCCTGACCGACCTTTCCATCACAGTCGAGAATGCAGCTGTGACCGCGTCCCCGACCGCCAAGAACCTTGGTGTTGTCCTCGACGACCAGTTGAACTTCTCTGCTCACATCGCAGCGACAACCAGAACCTGCCGATTCCTCCTGAGCAACGTCAGAAGGATACGCCCCTTCCTGACAAAAGAAGCCACCCAACTCCTCGTCCAATCAACAGTCATCTCCCGCCTCGACTACTGCAACGCACTGCTCGCTGGCCTCCCGGCCACTGCTACTAAGCCTCTTCAACTCATTCAGAACGCAGCGGCCCGCCTGATCTCAAACCTACCGAAGTCGGCCCATGTCACCCCACTTCTTAGGGACCTGCACTGGCTCCCCATTGCTGCACGAATCTGCTTCAAGGCCCTCGACCTAGCATACCGTGCGGCAAAGGGAACCGCTCCCGCCTACCTCCGGTCAATGGTCTCTAACTACACACCCTCAAGACCCCTACGCTCTGCATCTTCTGGCCGCCTCAGACCTACTCCTATCCAAGCTCCGGGAGGGTCATCAAAGAGAAGTTGCCTATTCTCAGTCCTTGCCCCACAATGGTGGAATGAACTATCCACCCCAGTTAGGACAGCCGAAACACGTCCAATCTTTCGCCGTCGACTAAAGACGCACTTCTTCAACCATTATCTGAATTAAAGAAAAAAAGAAAAAAGAAAAAATCTAACCCTAACTAACCGTACTGTCATGCACTTGTCCTAATAAACTAACCTACACTGTAGCACTCAACACTTTGATGAACATTGTTGCTCAGCTGATAGAGTTGTGCCCTTCCTGATGGCTTGTCGTACAGAACATGTAAGTCGCTTTGGATAAAAGCGTTAGCTAAATGACTAAATGTAAATGTAAATGTTATGCATAGCGTGGGTATTGATGATGATGATGATGATGATAGAAACCGTTGTGGCGCATACAGTTGAATGCTGGTATTATACTCACTGAGGGACACGAAGAAGTCAAGTCCGATGGGATCTGGGAATCTCAAATACAAATCGGGATTGGAATAAAAAATGCATTTATATTAAACAATACAGAATATACAGCACTTCTTGGGGTCTGTAGGGTAAGCACTTATTCCCTCCCCCCTGAACATTTATGGAGATGTATGGGCCTTTTAAGTCAGTGATAAAAGTGTCTTTCAAGGATAAGTGAGGTCCTGCACTAATTATTATAGTTCAATATTCAATATTTGATCACAAAAACCCCCCCAAAAAGCATAAAAAGGGGGGCCCCCCGCCCAAAAAGGGCCCTTAAAAATCGGGCTTGTGTGCTACGCTCGCTCGGTTAAAACACACACAGGTATAGTGCCCTTTCCAGCCTTTGAGCACCTGCCCCTCTAAAGTCATGTGCACGTCCCTGGCTGCCAAAGAGGCACAGGCGGGGCGCGTGTGGTTTACTGTTAAAGCAAACCCAGTTGAGCGGAGTCATGTATTTATCTACCAGCGTAATTAAACACCATGAGACTAACCCCGACCAACTGGGCTACTCTGGGATGTAAACCGTTGCTACCGATCGCTAATGAAGACTCTAACAGGAGCACTCATTCAAGGGTACTACGACTATGCTTGCACCTCATGGTACCAAAGCACCTCAAAGGCGCTAAAAACAAGATTACAAACATCTCAAAACAAACTGGTCAGACTTCTACTTGACCTTACCCCTAGAACCCACCTCACCCCTGCCCACTTTGACAACCTAGGATGGCTAGAGTAGACGACATAGTACAGCAACTTGCAATGGGCCTGGTCTACAAGATACACTACACGACCAAGGTACCCATGTACATATCAAAATACTTCCCAAAGGTCAGTGAATACTACGATCACAATACCAGAGGGAGCTCCACAAATCATGTTAAACCCAGATTCGGCTCAAACAAGGGACTAAACACGTTTCGCAATTATGCCACATCAATGTGGAACGCCCTACCCAAATCTGTAAAGGAATGTGAATCACTACCCACTTTCAAAACCACTCTCAAAGAACACCTACGGGAGACTGCAATTCGAAACTGGCCCCTGTAAATGTCCTAAACCAACCCCCTCCAATGTACAGTAAATGACCAAGTATGGTTGTCAATATTCCAATGTACAGTTTTGCTTGTACAGTTGTACAGTGTCCCCCACCCACCCACCCCTCCTACCCCCCCCCCCCCCTCCCCACACCCACCCAACCACCTCCAATGTACAGTCCCCCCCCACCCAACCTCCTCCAATGTACAGTTTCTACGTCAAATGTATATACTCTCTTTTCTGGACTCTTTTTGTATCACAAACAGTACTGTATTTGCAAATCTGGTATGTCATAAATGTATAGATGTAGCAGTACTGTCTAGCTGTATGTTGTGTATGTCATATATGTTATGATGAATTGAAAATGGGGGACCCTGATGTAAACAAGACGAAAGTCTTTCTCTGGTGTTCCACAAGGAAGCATACTAGGACCGCTACTGTTCCTAATTTATGCAAATGACATGTCGTCAGCTTGTGACTGCAACTTGTTCCTGTTTGCGGACGACTCAGCCCTGCTGGTCTCTGACAAGAACAAGTTACAGGTTGAAAAAACCCTCAGCTCGGAACTAGGCAGAATCTGCATATGGCTCGCTGATAACAAACTATCATTACACATGGGCAAAACAGAGTCCATTCTCTTCGGTTCAAATAACAAACTCAGCAAGACCGACGGCTTCTCAGTTACAGTGGGTGACAATATTGTCACAAGGAAAGATGAAATTACCTACCTGGGTTCCATCCTAGAGGCTAATCTCTCCTGTGACAAAATGGCATCCAATGTAATAAAAAAAGTCAACCAACGAACTCGATTCTTGTACCGGATCTCCTCTCTGGTAAACAAGAATACCCTGAAGACTCTGGCAGGAGCACTCATTCAGGGGTACTACGACTATGCTTGCACCTCATGGTACCAAAGCACCTCAAAGGCGCTAAAAACAAAATTACAAACATCTCAAAACAAACTGGTCAGACTACTGCTTGACCTTACTCCTAGAACCCACCTCACCCCTGCCCACTTTGACAACCTAGGATGGCTTAGAGTAGATGACAGAGTACAGCAACTTGCAATGGGCCTGGTCTACAAGATACACTACACGACCAAGGTACCCATGTACATGGCAAAATACTTCCCAAAGGTCAGTGAATACCACGATCACAACACCAGAGGGAGCTCCACAAATCATGTTAAACCCAGATTCGGCTCAAATAAGGGACTAAACACGTTTCGCAATTATGCCACATCAATGTGGAACGCCCTACCCAAAGCTGTAAAGGAATGTGGATCACTACCCACTTTCAAAACCTCTCTCAAGAGACACCTACGGGAGACTGCAATTCAACACTGGCCCCTGTAAATATCCTAACCCAACCCCCTCCAATGTACAGTAATTTACCTAGTATGGTTTTGTCAATAGTCCAATGTACAATTTTGTTTGTTTGTACAGAGTCTCCCCCCCCTCAATGTACAGTTTTGCTTGCTTATACAGTGTGCCCCCCCCCCCCCCCCCCCAACCACCTCCAATGTAAATTACCCAGTATGGTTGTCAATATCCCAGTGTACCCAACCCCCCCCACCCAACCTCCTCCAATGTACAGTTTCTACGTCAAATGTATATACTCCCTTTTCTTGACTCCTTCTGTATCACAAACAGTACTGTATTTGCAAATCTGGTATGTCATAAATGTATAGATGTAGCAGTACTGACTATCTGTATGTCATGTATGTCATATATGTCCTGATGAATTGAAAATGGGGGACCCTGGTGGAAACAAGACGAAAGTCTTTCTCTGGTCTGCATCCCCTTAACAATTGTGTGTATTGAGCTGTACTGTATTGTACCCATTCTGCAATCTGTTAATAAAGTTTTCAATCAATCAATCAATGGTCTGCATCCCCTTAACAATTGTATGTATTGAGCTGTACTGTACTGTACCCATTCTGCAATCTGTTAATAAAGTTTTCCAATCAATCAATCAATGGAAGATCCTAGGATTTGAAGTTTACTTTCTGGACATATCGATTATTGTAGTAAGTCGTCTATGTTTCTACATAAGAATGATTATGAATAAAGTCTCTAGTGAGGTTTAAGTTGTGGTTAACAGGACACTAGACGTCACGCAACTAACTAACTAACTAACTAACTAACTAACTAACTAACTAACTAACCTGTAGTGTTGCCCAGACGTGTTCGCAAAGTTGTTTGAAAAACGTCATTTCCCACAATTCGCCACGGCCCTCTCAGGCGAGGGCGGGTGGGGGAGGGGAGGACTATTTAATAACTCGTACATGTGTTATGTTTGCCATGGCGAAACAAGTAAACTACACCCAGTAAATATACAGGCCACACTATTGCACTGCTGTCACAGCGTTACATCGGCGAGGTTATTATAAATAGACGTCGTCTGGTGAAAATAACCCACATTACTGTTGATGCGGGCGAGGGCGAGGGGGAGGGGGGGGGGGCGGACCACTGCTCTCTGATGGGTTAATAAACTCAAACGCCACGGCTACATCTTTACTGTGTGCAATGTGCGCATTTACATCTGATCGACCTGTCGACGCAAACAGTTTGTAAAGAGAGGATGAAAGCGTATAATCGACGATACGGCATGATTTTCAGTCAGGCGCCGACAAGGACACCACCACCAGCAACCCGCCCGGGAGGCGGGACGTAGTGCGGTGGAGGAGGAGGAGGGCATCCGATTGGCCGGCGCGAGGAGGTATGACTTCAGAGCGGCGTGCTGATTGGCGGGTTCGGACGCCCGTCGCGCGCCGTGTGCGCCTGCAGGAGCATATAAAGCGCGCGGCTGGCGCTCAGCCCCAGTGAGAAGCAGCTCGCGCCGTGGGCACACCTCACTCTCTGCTTTAATAACCCGTTTATTAATAACCTACACACACACACTCACACACAGACAGACAGACAGACACAGCTTAGCAGGACGACATCTCTCATGACCACTCGTTTTCTTTGGAGGGTGTTTGTAGTTTTGGTATGCTATTGTTGGTTCCTTTCCAATGCTCACTTCCCACCACAGAGGAAGTGGTGTGTTGCTGCTAGCCTGAAGCTGCTAACTGTTTACTTTCTACATTTCTGTTTTTCTCTTCTAGAATCTAGAGGGAGAGGAGGAGTGTCCAGAGAGAGAGAGAAAGGAGGCGTGTCCAGAGAGAGAGAGAGAGAGAGAAAGGAGGAGTGTCCAAAGAGAGGGAGGAGAGCAGTTGGCCTGTTGAATTATTCATGAGGGGCGTGGTTACCATTTAAAAGGGGGCGGGGATTATGCAAATATAATCTACTACCATCTGAGGAGGGGGGGGGGGGGGTCTCTCACACACACACACGTCTATTTCTGTATGTTGTTCTGCGTACCCACACACACACACACACACTGTTAGTAAGAGGTGGTGTGTCAGTAGCCTCAAGCACACGCACGCACCCACACACACACACACTGCAACAGCTGCCCCCAGTGGACACTTGGAGGTTGGATCCGGACGAGCTGAGAGAGAAGTGGGATCACCTCCTGTTCTACTACACAGAGTAAGTAATACACAATAGTACTACTTAGTGCTTCATAGTATTCACATAATGATGACTAAACGCGGTACTTCAGGATACTACATTACTATATTACATAGTAATAATATTAAACAGTACTTCATTGTACTAACTATGATAATATATAATAACCACCACAGAGTCTATATATAATGAGGAGACAGAGCACTGTGGCACTTTTGAACGGCAAAACACTAAAGATGGCGGCAACAAGGAAACTACACTTATCAAATAAATATAAATTATTCATATTTAATTCTATTTTTAAATAAAGGTGGTGTCATTTTTGTGTTGAGTAAAACTATAATATGCTTAATCTTGAGGTTAAATGTGACTGGAAACGTGTTTAACCCTTTCACTGCCACGCGACAGAAGGTTAATCCTATCACACAACCGACGGCGATCTGTATTGTCACAGTGAAAGGGTTAACCGGCTGTCGTGTGGCAGTGAAAGGGTTCAAACGTAGCACGGTCTCAGGCTGGGAATGGTGCGGTGAGTGGTTGCCATGGTGACTAAGGGACTCTGACAGGTGGCACTTGCATAGAAGCTGGTCTGAGTGGCAACACTCTTTGTATCACAAAGTGTTCCTTTTTGACCAAATGAACCATTCTGTGTCACCGGCAGTTTACCAGTGACTTCAAATATGAAAGAAAAACAACGATGTGTATGACAGATTTGTAGATATGGTTGACTCCTGTGGAATTTCCTTTCAAGGCCTTTTATTCACACCTCACCCCCCCGTATCCTCCTTCCCTCCCCCCTGTATCCTCCTTTCCTCTCACCTGGTCACCCCCCCCCCCTGTATTCTCCTTTCCTCTCTCCTCACCTGGTCATCCCTCCCCCTGTATTCTCCTTTCCTCGCTCCTCTCCTGGTCACCCCCCCCCCCCTGTATCCTCCTCTCCTCTCTCCTCACCTGGTCATTCCTCCCCCTGTATCCTCCTCTCCTCTCTCCTCACCTGGTCATCCCTCCCCCCTGTATCCTCCTCTCCCCTCACCTGGTCATCCCTCCCCCTGTATCCTCCTCTCCTCTAGCCCTAGCCCGAGTGAAAGCCCAAAAAAAATATTAGACTTATATGAACTTAATAAATAAACAAACGAAAATGTCCAATATGTCTACCTAAATAACAGATAGGCGCATATTGCGCTGAAAACTAATGAAGCATTATATTATATAGCCAAATATTAAATAATTTTTTTGTTTTAAATATTTGAAACACTGTTTATATATTAACTTAATAAATAAACAAAAACGAAAATGTCCAATATGTCTACCTAAATAACAGATAGGCGCATATTGCGCTGAAAACTAATGAAGCATTATATTATATAGCCAAATATTAAATAATTTTTTTGTTTTAAATATTCGAAACACTGTTTATATATTAACTTAATAAATAAACAAACGAAAATGTCCAATAGGTCTACCTAAATAACACATATCACGCTGAAAACTAACAAGCATATATAGCCTGTTTCGCGTCTTTCTTATTAGAATGCCGTCTATTTCCATTTCCCAGCATGCGCGTTAGACTGACTCACACGGTGCCTCGTCACAATCGGTCCAAAAACTGATATCGCGAGTATACAGAGGTACTGGCAGACACAGACTAAAACATTAATGTCATCATGACACAAAAGTATACAGAAAAAACTCGACCAGCAGCCAATTATATATAAAATAAATCAGGACTCACCACGCTGTTGTCGTCAGCAACAAAAACGTCTTGCGTTGAATAACGTTAACAAAACTTCGCCGGCTGCTACATCTAAGAACAAATTAAAACGTTCGCCAACTGGCTATATTCCAACTTCAAACAACAATTGAAGTTATTGAACTTGATCGGATGAACGGTTCTCAAGATGTGCAAAAAGACAGACACGTGCTACAGCTGATCAAATGGCATGATATTCAACACTGTGCTCCTCTGGGTTCTCAGCAAGACGCCCGCCGAGTGGGAAGTCGATCAGATGAACCATTCTTGAGATAGGCGAAGGACAGACACACACTATAGCGCCACCATCTGGCCAAATGACACCACGTTCAACACCAGACCGCCTGGGTCCTCAGCTATACACCTGCAGAGTGTGACAGTTAGATGGAGGCAGAGTGAACAGACTTTTCTCCATTACTATGGAGTATTACATAATACTAAACAGTACTTCATACTACTATTACTATGGAGTATTACATAATACTAAACAGTACTTCATACTACTATTACTATGGAGTATTACATAATACTAAACAGTACTTCATACTACTATTACTATGGAGTATTACATAATACTAAACAGTACTTCATACTACTATTACTATGGAGTATTACATAATACTAAACAGTACTTCATACTACTATTACTATGGAGTATTACATAATACTAAACAGTACTTCATACTATTACTATGGAGTATTACATAATACTAAACAGTACTTCATACTACTATTACTATGGAGTATTACATAATACTAAACAGTACTTCAAGTACTTCATACTACTATTACTATGGAGTATTACATAATACTAAACAGTACTTCATACTATTACTATGGAGTATTACATAATACTAAACAGTACTTCATACTACTATTACTATGGAGTATTACATAATACTAAACAGTACTTCAAGTACTTCATACTAATATTACTATGGAGTATTACATACTACTAAACTTACAGTACTTAAAGTACTTCATACTACTATTACTATGGAGTATTACATAATACTAAACTTACAGTACTTAAAGTACTATACTATACTGTAAAAGGATTTCACTCTATACTGTAAAAGGACTTCACTCTATACTGTAAAAGGACTTCACTCTATACTGTAAAAGGATTTCACTCTATACTGTAAAAGGACTTCACTCTATACTGTAAAATGTGTAAATAATTATTTTTTCACACCTCTATACTGTAAAATGACATAACGGTTCAACTTGAAACTTGAAGGTAGAATCTGTAATCTGTAATGCTATCAGGCAGTGACTTCTAGGCAGGTATTGTACTTTGTTTACATTTTCTGTTTTGGTCTGCTGTGGGTTGGGACTTGGGGGCGTCGCTCGGTATGTTTTAGTCTGCTGTGGGTTGGGACTTGGGGGCGGGGCTTGGTATGTTTTAGTCTGCTGTGGCTTGGGGCTAGGGGGCGTGGCTTGGTATGTCTGGCCACACCTCATGTTCTGTCGAGAGGTGTTTAGAAATAAGTTACTTCATAGTTATTATATAATATGTAAAGATATACAGTAACTTATTATACAGTGAATTTCTCCAGGTAGAGCCTGAGGTGTGGCCAGCAGTAGCAGCCCCCCAGCCCCCATATCATATTATATTATTATCAAACCTTTATTTAAAAACAATCTAAAACATCTACAGACTGATAAACAGTGGTTACTAGTGATCATGGTTTTGAACTGTGCATAGGTAGAATGAGTATTGATCTTTAAAGTGCGTTGAAGGATGTATTGAGTCAGGAGTAATAATGGAAAAAGCTTCCAAGCTGGAGGAACCTTAGATTTGTTCAAATATTAGTGAACATAAACAACTCTCTCCCACAACTCACATTTGTGATGTCATCAAGTATAAAGTCTGAAGCTACTCCACATACACAATACATTGGGAGATATGTTAAAGATGACACAGAGACACCCAGGAGAATGTTCTGAGTACATGATGGTATAGATGACACTGAGGGCGCGTTCACACCTACCCTGTTTGGTCCACTTTAAGTGGACCATGGTCCCTTTAAGTGGACCATGGTCCCTTTAGATCGATAGTCCGTTTGGTTTGTACAGGTATGAACGCAAACCGAACTATAATGAGGACCAAACAACCAAACCATGGTCCTCTTGAAAAGTTGGGACTCGGTTCGTTTCAATCGCACTATAGTACCTAATCCAGGAAGCAAAGTAGCCTACTCCTCTCTAGACTGGCGCCGCACGCGGACAGTCTCTCTCTTCCTCCCTCTCTCTCTCTCCTCTCTAGACGCAGTCTCTCTCTTCCTCTCTCTCTCTACTCTAGACTCGCGCCGCGCGCGGACCCCCCAACTTTCTCCTGCGTGAGGACGACATTCGCGGACATTCTCTCAGATAAAAAAAAAAAAGCTTACATACTTTTTGGGTAATTTCATAATAGCAGCGTGGATCAGCTCTGTAACAACAACGCATCTCGAGCTGCGCCTGCTTCTATGCAGAGCTGTCTAGTAGTTGGCAGCTTACGCAGGAAGGAAAGGTCTCTCTCTCTCTCTCTCTCTCTCTCTCTCTCTCTGCCTCTCTCTCTCTCTGCCTCTCTCTCTCTCTCTGCCTCTCTCTCTCTCTCTCTCTCTCTCTCTCTCTGCCTCTCTCTCTCTCTCTCTCTGCCTCTCTCTCTGCCTCTCTCTCTCTCTCTCTCTCTCTCTTCCTCTCTCTGTCTCTCTAGACTGGCGCCGCGCGCGGACAGTATCTCTCGTCCTCTCTCTCTCTCTCTGCCTCTCTCTCTCTCTTCCTCTCTCTGTCTCTCTAGACTGGCGCCGCGCGCGGACAGTCTCTCTCGTCCTCTCTCTCTCGCTCTCTCTCTATATCTCTACTCTTTAGTCGACTTGCACCACGCTCGTAATGACAGTATCTCTCTGCTTTATCACAAGAGACGCTGTCGGCAACTGTTTACGTTTGTGAGTGCTATAGTCCAATAGATGAACGACTTGGCGACAGCATGTCCTTTGTTTACAAATTAGATCCGCACCAAACAGGGTAGTGTGAACGCAGACCAAATCAAACAATGTATCATTTTCACATTTGGTCCACCAGAAAGTCCGGACTATCCACGGAAAGTCCGGACTTTCAGATGTGAACACACCCTGAGAGACACCCAGGAGAATGTTCTGAGTATATGATGGTATAGAATCGATGACACTGAGAGACACCCAGGAGAATGTTCTGAGTATATGATGTTATAGATGACACTGAGAGACACCCAGGAGAATGTTCTGAGTACATGATGGTATAGATGACACTGAGAGACACCCAGGAGAATGTTCTGAGTATATGATGGTATAGATGACACTGAGAGACACCCAGGAGAATGTTCTGAGTATATGATGGTATAGATGACACTGAGAGACACCCAGGAGAATGTTCTGAGTATATGATGGTATAGATGACACTGAGAGACACACAGGAGAATGTTCTGAGTATATGATGGTATAGATGACACTGAGAGACACTCAGGAGAATGTTCTGAGTTTACAGGTACATCTTCTGTTTCAGACCTGAGATATTACTATTCAATTATATTCAAGTCTCCCATTCATTATCCAAGTAGCAGCTCCATCCTTTATACCTGATGACATCACAAGTTTCACTTTCCTAGACCATGGAGTAACATGTTGTGAATAATCACCCGTTTCTGTCCCAGTATCTTATTGGTTTGGTTCCAGTAACGATCCAGTTACCAACCCACATCTCTGCTGGACGCTACTATTGAACTTCTATATTCGCAAATCTCTCATGTTTGAAACTCACAGTATTGGTTATATTAATATCAGATTAATATAAATTAGCACACTGTTCTTTGTGATTTGTTCCCTTGTTTGACCATCAAACAAACCCCTCCTCCCGGTCTGTGTAGATCGATGCCATTGGCTACTGACCCAGAGCCCCGCCCCCCTGGAAGAAGATGATTAAGATGTCATTGGACAAAGAAACCGTCCGGCCTCGGGATAGGACGTTGCCTGAGGCACACAACAAAGTTAGCCCCGCCTTCCCTGCCAGCGTCTCCCTATCCGAGCAGTCCAAGCTGGCCAAGACGAACCCCCTACGCCCCAAAAATGGCATTCAGTCCACCCACAACAATCAAGCCCCTCCCACTGCTCCCCCTCAGCGAATCGGGAAGCGACGCTTCTCACTTGGCCTTGGCTTTAAGGGGTTGGCCAAGCGGCGTCGCCGTGCCAACAGCGAGAGCCAAGCGGAGCCCGTCCTGCCCAGTCACTTCCTGTTGGGCGGAAACATCTTCGACCCGCTCAATCTCAACTCCCTATTGGACGAGGAGGTTAACAGGTGAGGCGACCACACCCACACACACACACACACACACACACTCACTCACTCACTCACTCACTCACTCACTCACTCACTCACTCACTCACTCACTCACTCACATGGTTCTCAAAAGTAACGGTTCTGGGTTCGGTACGGTTCAGTGGGGAGGAAAAATGATATTGCTAATTAACCCTTTCACTACCACACTACCAAAGGGTTAACCCGTTCACTGCAACAATACAGAAGGTTAACCCTTTCACTACCACACAACAAAGGTTTAACCCTTTCACTGCGACAATACAGAAGGTTAACCCTTTCATTACCACACTACCAAAGGGTTAACCCGTTCACTGCGACAATACAGAAGGTTAACCCTTTCAGGGCTGTACGCTAAGCTTTTTCACTAGGGGCACACTTGCCCCTAAATGAGAAATTTAGGGGCACAGAATATTTTTTAGGGGCACATTTTTAAATAACAATTTTACCATTATAGTGCAAAAAAATATGTTCCTCCTGCCTCATTACTGTGGTCCTTTTATTTAACATTTAAGTGCGTTTGTTTTCAGGTTTGTATCTTTTATAATGAACCAACTGAGAAAGTGTGTAAATCACTAATAGAACAAAAACAACAAACTGTGTGTGTGCGCGCTTGTAGTGCTCCTTGAATGAGATCATCACAACACACACACCATTGCATTAATCAGGAGGACAAGAAACTCTGCATACCTTTGTTTCACAATGAAAAGTGCTTTATAAATAAAATGAATTATTATTATTGTAAATAACCCCATGAAAGGTTTATTATTTGTATGGGTAATTACCTGCTTCATATTTGTGATGTTACTGGTTTCAGGGTGTGCCTAAAGTGATCAATGTGTTGGGCTGTTTATAGAGATCTATGCCAATTAATGTTTATGTATATCCGGGACTTTTTTTTATAAGAATTGAGAGGTATTTGTATATGTGACCTTTATTTTGAAAACCGTGTTGCGACGCAACCTTGTTCAAGTTTGCGCTTTTGACAGTGAAATGTTCAGTTCAACTTAGCTCGAAGGAAAGACTCTAATCAAAAAGGTTTAATTGACCCGTATGAGGCTCTTACGGTAGGACTTTGATTGTTTATAGAACTAACTATAAACAACTAGATGTTCAGACTGTACTAACTATAAACAACTAGATGTTCAGACTGTACACTAACTATAAACAATTAGATGTTCAGACTGTACTAACTATAAACAACTAGATGTTCAGACTGTACTATAAACAACTAGATGTTCAGACTGTACTAACTATAAACAACTAGATGTTCAGACTGTACTAACTATAAACAACTAGATGTTCAGACTGTACTAACTATAAACAACTAGATGTTCAGACTGTACTAACTATAAACAACTAGATGTTCAGAGACTGCACTAACTATAAACAACTAGATGTTCAGACTGTACTAACTATAAACAACTAGATGTTCAGACTGTACTAACTATAAACAACTAGATGTTCAGACTGTACTAACTATAAACAACTAGACGTTCAAGGGCGGCTAGGTGGTGTAGTGGGCAAGGCACTCGCCACCAGTGTGGAGACGCTAGGATTCGCGTGTTCGAATCCAGCTCTCCACATTGTTTTTCAGTTTGGCTGGTCGTCCGCAGTAATACACATTGGCCGTATTACGGGGAGGGAAAACTGAAGGGTGGGGATCGAACGTTGTGAACAAGCGACTCCTACAAGTCGGTTGGTGCGCCTGCGCAGTAGAATCAGGAAGTGTCGGGGGCAGCGTGAGCCTCCCACGCGTTACTCCTCGACACTGAGAGATCGAGCTGCGCAGGTGAAAAGATGCGACTGCTGTTACCTCAAGTACCGGAGGGGACTTGTGCTATGTATGACTTAGTCCACATTGCAGCCGGCTTGTGGGAGGCAAGAAACAGCGTTCGTGACAGGGGAGGGTTGAATTGGATGATACGAAATTGGGATGGGAGAAAATATGGAAAAATGGGAGAAAAAGTGGATAAAAAAAAAAAAAAACTAGACGTTCAGACTGTACACTAACTGTAACTGAGGGGTACAATTCCCTGACTGTATTAATCAAGTACTGATATCATTGAATCACTACCGACTTGTACATTGCTGGCCAACACCGTACAAAGGTATTCTAGATGACGACACTTCACAATAACAGGTTTTCCACTCAAAATACTCGTTTACAATATTTATTACACAAAGGGGATATTAGGTTACATCACTTGGTCACTTTAGATGCGCTTATAAGGCAAATAGAATGTGCAGGTAAACCAACAATGGATATTAAGGCTTATCTAGGGATCTTCTGGGAAAGGGTGTACTACCGGTTGTAAGCCGGCAGAGGGGGCCAAAGCTCTATGCAAGTCCAGGGTTCAAGGGGGTGATGTCACCCTGTGGCAGCGGGGAGAGGCAGCCTGATCCCAGGGTGCGCTCCGCGCAGATGAGAGCCGTCGAGCCTCTGTTACGACAGAGACAGGCTTGAGTGATGGTCTCACGGGCAGTTGTAAATCCCACAGTAGCAGTGAGGTAGGCGGTTCTCTGTTCCAGCAGCTTGGTCAAAGCAATGAAGAAGAATAATCCTTGCTCGGAGAGTGGCACTGCCGGTGGGGTGTAAGTCCTCCGTGGTGCTGCTGCTGCTCCGGTGTAGATATCCTCTCCGGTGCGGTAGTGCACGGCTGAACTTGACGTTAATATACTATTAGCACGCGGCAATAAGTGCTCTATTATAGACACACAATTACCCACTCCACGTGGTCTTTGACTCGTAATGAAGGTTTACTAATATATAGAGAACGATACGACAAACAGACGTATTTAGGATAACACGATTCTATCTTGGGCGATACGAGCCCTGCTATACCTCACGTTACGTAGTGGGTAAGGCTTTACTTGGTAACTGAACCAGACTGAACTGAAGGCGAACTGAAGAGGAACTGCAAGGAAGGGGTTCTACATTTCTTGCGCCATATATATATATACCGTGAACAAATAGTACCTATCTCATTTCTGTCGCCTCCCGGTCTCGTAGCCGTGGGCGAAAGCGGGCATGTTCAGACATATCTCGTCGGTACCTTTCAAGTCAGCTCGAGTGGGCAAGGCTTTACTCGGTACTTGGCGCCATGGGATCGCTTCCAATAGAGGAATGAATATTATGGTCTGTCCTGCTAGATCAAAGGGATACTCCGTGCATATTGTACAAGGAATATACAAGGGATATCAAACGATATACAAATAGCATACACGGGATAAACAACTAGATGTTCAGACTGTACACTAACTATAAACAACTAGATGTTCAGACTGTACTAACTATAAACAGCTAGATGTTCAGACTGTACACTAACTATAAACAACTAGATGTTCAGACTGCACTAACTATAAACAACTAGATGTTCAGACTGTACTAACTATAAACAGCTAGATGTTCAGACTGTACTAACTATAAACAACTAGATGTTCAGACTGTACTAACTATAAACAACTAGATGTTCAGACTGTACTAACTATAAACAACTAGATGTTCAGACTGTGTACTAACTATAAACAACTAGATGTTCAGAGACTGCACTAACTATAAACAACTAGATGTTCAGACTGTACTAACTATAAACAACTAGATGTTCAGACTGTACTAACTATAAACAACTAGATGTTCAGACTGTACTAACTATAAACAACTAGATGTTCAGACTGTACACTAACTATAAACAATTAGATGTTCAGACTGTACTAACTATAAACAACTAGATGTTCAGACTGTACTATAAACAACTAGATGTTCAGACTGTACTAACTATAAACAACTAGATGTTCAGACTGTACTAACTATAAACAACTAGATGTTCAGACTGTACTAACTATAAACAACTAGATGTTCAGACTGTACTAACTATAAACAACTAGATGTTCAGAGACTGCACTAACTATAAACAACTATAAATCATCCCATTTCTGCTTTGCACTAGATAGTACTGTACATTAGTACACTGCATAGTATTGTGTATTGTATATTATATGGTAACTCAGAACATTGTACATATGTCTATACCGAACACTGTGACCTCATTTTTCTTCTTCTAAATTCATGCTATATTATGTTATTATGTTATTTGATACTATCTTGTCTAGCACAGTCTCTGGAGCGTAACAGTAAGAAGCATTTTGTATGAAAGTATTCTGTACTTCTGTATGACAACTATTAAATAACTTGAACTTGAACTTGATGTTCAGACTGTACTAACTATAAACAACTAGATGTTCAGACTGTACTAACTATAAACAACTAGATGTTCAGACTGTACTAACTATAAACAACTAGACGTTCAGACTGTACACTAACTATAAACAACTAGATGTTCAGACTGTACTAACTATAAACAACTAGATGTTCAGACTGTACTAACTATAAACAACTAACGGAACGTAGGCCAAATCCGTCCACATTTTTATAGGATTCTATCACATTTTCATAACAATAGCACCCTGCGCCGTTTTCATTGAAGTTTCTTACAAATTAACGATGCTTTATCTTGTCCTTTATATGCCGATTATCATTAGAATCTCAAATTGTACCATAGTCCCCCTTTAGACAACATATGTAACGCTACCAGCGCACTTTTGTTAAGATAATTAGTTGGCCATTCTCGGTAGGGATGGGTACCGAATGCGGTACTTTTGAGGCACCGAACCAAAACACGTCGGTACTACCGAGTATCGAATCAAGTGAGAAACAAAAAAAAAAGAAAATTATTATTTTTACTTTTTTTTTTTTTTTTTTTAACTTTTTTCTTTTCATGTCAACGTTCACACGCACAATATATGCTTACCTAGGATTTGACTTGATTCAACAACAAAGCAGTCGGAGCAATGACAAGCCGAAAACTGTCAAAATTGTAGTTATTTGAAGTTTGGATTTTTTTTTTACGACTGAGGTAGGTAAATAAAATGTCTTGAGACTAAAGTACAGAAAAAAGGTACCGTTGGGTACCGGTATCGACTCACAGGTACCGGTATCGGTTCAAATGTGAAAGGTACCCATCCCTAATTCTCGGTCGCTATACCGAGGTCGCAGTAATAGTTTAACGCTGTTCAGATCACGTCGGAGAATATAGACACATCCGAGTGACCTGTGACCTGTGCTAACGCTCTTGGGAAATGCAGTGTTGTAGTTCTCAACATTTTCAGCCTTTAATTTTAAACCAATGCTGCCATCTACTGACAACAAAAAAGTGTTGTCTAATCGTCACCTTGAGAGCCACTTCCGTATACAGCGCCGCACCAAACCCATTCTAGAGATTCCCACTTTTTGCTGGGAGTGGGGCGTGGCCGTATTTGGTCCCAGACAATAAGAGTGGCCGCATTTGGGCACCGTGACGTTAGATGTTCAGACTGTGTACTAACTATAAACAACTAGATGTTCAGACTGTACTAACTATAAACAACTAGATGTTCAGACTGTACTAACTATAAACAACTAGATGTTCAGACTGTACTAACTATAAACAACTAGATGTTCAGACTGTACACTAACTATAAACAACTAGATGTTCAGACTGTACACTAACTATAAACAACTAGATGTTCAGACTGTACTAACTATAAACAGCTAGATGTTCAGACTGTACACTAACTATAAATAACTAGATGTTCAGACTGCACTAACTATAAACAACTAGATGTTCAGACTGTACTAACTATAAACAGCTAGATGTTCAGACTGTACTAACTATAAACAACTAGATGTTCAGACTGTACTAACTATAAACAACTAGATGTTCAGACTGTACTAACCATAAACAACTAGATGTTCAGACTGTGTACTAACTATAAACAACTAGATGTTCAGAGACTGCACTAACTATAAACAACTAGATGTTCAGACTGTACTAACTATAAACAACTAGATGTTCAGACTGTACTAACTATAAACAACTAGATGTTCAGACTGTACTAACTATAAACAACTAGATGTTCAGACTGTACACTAACTATAAACAATTAGATGTTCAGACTGTACTAACTATAAACAACTAGATGTTCAGACTGTACTATAAACAACTAGATGTTCAGACTGTACTAACTATAAACAACTAGATGTTCAGACTGTACTAACTATAAACAACTAGATGTTCAGACTGTACTAACTATAAACAACTAGATGTTCAGACTGTACTAACTATAAACAACTAGATGTTCAGAGACTGCACTAACTATAAACAACTAGATGTTCAGACTGTACTAACTATAAACAACTAGATGTTCAGACTGTACTAACTATAAACAACTAGATGTTCAGACTGTACTAACTATAAACAACTAGACGTTCAGACTGTACACTAACTATAAACAACTAGATGTTCAGACTGTACTAACTATAAACAACTAGATGTTCAGACTGTACTAACTATAAACAACTAGATGTTCAGACTGTACTAACTAGGGGTGGACGGTATGGTCTAAAATTTATATCACGGTATAATTTGAAGCATAGACGGTAACGGTATATATCACGGTATCATCGTTTTTGATAATATTTTTTTTTTTTATTTTATATAATTTTCTATTTTTTTTTATAAAATATATATATTATATAATTAGACTTGTACTTGTATTATCTGCGAGACATCGCCACCACACAACAAGCTCCACTGTCTGTGTGTACTCTAGTAGCCTCCAGCTACGGCCAGGATTCTCTGGAGCTGCACCTGGACCTATACTCGAGTAGCCTCGAGCAGCGCTACAGCCAGGATTCTCCGGCGCTGCACCTGGACCCTATTGGCATAACGTTACTTAACTGTGCTCAGCAAACCCTCAGCTCGAATACGCATCGAATCAGTGTTATAAGACATTGATATCAGGAGCTATCTGTAGCTACTGCTAGCCGGATATATAACGTTAATACAACGCCTCAGTGAATTATTTAGTTCAATGGGACATTTCGTTTTGAACGGTGAACTAACTTGCGCTAACGTGAGCTAACAGGTAGCATACACGTCTCTCTACTAGACTTTGTGGAGCGTTTGTTGATGTCAGGAGCTATCGGTAGCTGGCCGACTAGATACCGTTCGGTTAGACAATGCCTCATCATGTATTAAACTAAAAGTGAATAGTTGACTGGGTCATTTTGTAACGGTAGCTAAGCTAACGTTAGCTCAGGGAGACGCGGCCGTCCTCCCGTGTCTATACGTTACTATATGAATTGAAAATGGGGGACCCTGATGGAAACAAGACAAACGTCTTTCTCAGGTCTGCATCCCCTTAACAATTGTATGTATTGAGCCGTACTGTATTGTACCCATTCTGCAATCTGTTAAATAAAGTTTTCATTCATTCATTCATTCATTCATTCCCGTCCCACTAGACTACTAGACCCGTGTTTACATGCGTGCGGTAGGGGCTGGCACGCCCACTGCGCGAAGCCTCCTAAATAACTTTTTCCAGTTCGCACATATCTATTATCTATGACTAATTCTATCTATTTTTAGGGGCAAATGCGAGTGAAATAGTTGCGCTGTGGTTACATGACGTCATTGCTATTTTAGAGCTGCCCTACCGGTTACACGGTATAGTCAAAATCCATACCGTAGAGCAAATTCATACCGTTTATACCGTATACCGTTTATACCGTCCACCCCTAGTACTAACTATAAACAACTAGATGTTCAGACTGTACTAACTATAAACAACTAGATGTTCAGACTGCACTAACTATAAACAACTAGATGTTCAGACTGCACTAACTATAAACAACTAGATGATCAGACTGTACTATAAACAACTAGATGTTCAGACTGTACTAACTATAAACAACTAGATGTTCAGACTGTGTACTAACTATAAACAACTAGATGATCAGACTGTACTATAAACAACTAGATGTTCAGACTGTACACTAACTATAAACAACTAGATGTTCAGACTGTACACTAACTATAAACAACTAGATGTTCAGACTGTACACTAACTATAAACAACTAGATGTTCAGACTGTACTAACTATAAACAACTAGATGTTCAGACTGTACTATAAACAACTAGATGTTCAGACTGTACACTAACTATAAACAACTAGATGTTCAGACTGTACTAACTATAAACAACTAGATGTTCAGACTGTACTAACTATAAACAACTAGATGTTCAGACTGTACTAACTATAAACAACTAGATGTTCAGACTGTACACTAACTATAAACAACTAGATGTTCAGACTGTACTAACTATAAACAAGGTGCATCCAGCTCACTGATAGACTATCAAAACCAATTGCTTTTAGCTTGTCAATCAGAATGGAGTGATTGACCGTGTCAAAGGCCTTTTGTAGGTCCAGCATGACCATGCCGCAGTATTTGCCTGCGTCCACCTCTTGTTTGATGTGGTCATTCAAATAGAGAAGGCATGTGTCAGTGGAGTGGGATGTTCTGAAGCCAGATTGGAATTCGTAGATTAGATTTTTTTCCGCTAGGTACTTTTCGACCTGTTCGTAGACTATTTTTTCCATGACTTTCGAGATGGAGGTGAGAATAGAAACAGGGCGGTAGTTGCCTGGGTCTAATTTGCTGCCCTTTTTGTGCAGAGGGGTCACCCTCGCAATTTTGAAGTCCTTGGGGACGTGTCCCTGTTTTATGGAGAGGTTTATTATGTGTGTGATGATTGGGGTGATGGCGGCTGCTGAGTCTCTGAGGAATTTGGAAGGGATGTTGTCGTGGCCAGTGGCCTTGTTAGGTTGGAGGGCGCTCAGTTTATTGAGTACCTCATCTGTTGTTACCATTTCCAGCTTGAAGTCGTCCTTGCGGACCCCTAGGTTTTTGTAGTAAGCTACTATGTGTTCTACCCCATAAAGCCCTGAGTGGGAGGGTAGTTTGTTTACCAGTGTTGTGGCTATGTTTGTGAAGAAAATGTTTAAGTAATTGGCTACATCCAGCTTGTCTGTGATGAGCGTGTTGTCCGTTTTTATGTTTATGTTTGAGAATCTGGTTTTAAGTTTTTTACTGCATCCTAGTTGATTATTGAGTAATTTCCAAAGTTCACGTGGTTTGTTTTTGTTTTCCTCAGTTTTGTCATTGATGAAATTCTTTTTTGCAGTTTTTATCATGGAGTTTACGTCGTTTCTTAGTCTGTTTCTTTCTAGTTTGAGTTCAGTCACGTGGGCTTGGAGTTCACTGCTCGTGCTTTTAGTAAGCTTTGACTGACTTTTACGAAACTCAGAGCATTTTTTGTCTCTGGTTTTCATAGCGGCCAGTATTTCGGAGTGCATCCACGGCTCAGCGCGATTTTTTTACCCTGGTGGTTCTTAGGGGGGCCATGTCGTTTAGTATTGTTGAGAATTTGGTTTTGAAACCAAGCCATGTTTCTTCAACCAGTGTACCATTGAGTTCATCTGACCAGTCCAGACTCTCCAGTTCAAGGTTGAAGGCCTTGCTAGAGTAGGTTTTGAGGTCTCTAGATGTGACTGTTTTGTGGCAGCCAGCCTTTTGTTTTAGTTTTTTGCGGGTACAGAATATCATATAATGATCACTTAACCCGCATGCTATAACCCCTTTATTGGAGATCTTGGACTTGTCGGAGGTCAGAATGAGGTCAATGGTCAATTCTGATTGACAAGCTAAAAGCAATTGGTTTTGATAGTCTATCAGTGAGCTGGATGCAATCCTACCTTGAGGGGAGGGAACAGATGGTGGAGGTAAACGGTACCCTATCCCCCCCCTCACAGTGAGCTGTGGTGTTCCACAAGGAAGCATACTAGGACCGCTACTGTTCCTAATTTATGCAAATGACATGTCGTCAGCTTGTGACTGCAACTTGTTCCTGTTTGCGGACGACTCAGCCCTGCTGGTCTCTGACAAGAACAAGTTACAGGTTGAAAAAACCCTCAGCTCGGAACTAGGCAGAATCTGCATATGGCTCGCTGATAACAAACTATCATTACACATGGGCAAAACAGAGTCCATTCTCTTCGGTTCAAATAACAAACTCAGCAAGACCGACGGCTTCTCAGTTACAGTGGGTGACAATATTGTCACAAGGAAAGATGAAATTACCTACCTGGGTTCCATCCTAGAGGCTAATCTCTCCTGTGACAAAATGGCATCCAATGTAATAAAAAAAGTCAACCAACGAACTCGATTCTTGTACCGGATCTCCTCTCTGGTAAACAAGAATACCCTGAAGACTCTGGCAGGAGCACTCATTCAGGGGTACTACGACTATGCTTGCACCTCATGGTACCAAAGCACCTCAAAGGCGCTAAAAACAAAATTACAAACATCTCAAAACAAACTGGTCAGACTACTGCTTGACCTTACTCCTAGAACCCACCTCACCCCTGCCCACTTTGACAACCTAGGATGGCTTAGAGTAGACGACAGAGTACAGCAACTTGCAATGGGCCTGGTCTACAAGATACACTACACGACCAAGGTACCCATGTACATGTCAAAATACTTCCCAAAGGTCAGTGAATACCACGATCACAACACCAGAGGGAGCTCCACAAATCATGTTAAACCCAGATTCGGCTCAAATAAGGGACTAAACACGTTTCGCAATTATGCCACATCAATGTGGAACGCCCTACCCAAAGCTGTAAAGGAATGTGGATCACTACCCACTTTCAAAACCTCTCTCAAGGGACACCTACGGGAGACTGCAATTCAACACTGGCCCCTGTAAATATCCTAACCCAACCCCCTCCAATGTACAGTCATTTACCTAGTATGGTTTTGTCAATAGTCCAATGTACAATTTTGTTTGTTTGTACAGTGTCCCCCCCCCCCTCAATGTACAGTTTTGCTTGTATATACAGTGTGCCCCCCCAACCACCTCCAATGTAGATTACCCAGTATGGTTGTCAATATCCCAGTGTACCCAACCCCCCCCCACCCAACCTCCTCCAATGTACAGTTTCTACGTCAAATGTATATACTCCCTTTTCCTGACTCCTTCTGTATCACAAACAGTACTGTATTTGCAAATCTGGTATGTCATAAATGTATAGATGTAGCAGTACTGACTATCTGTATGTCATGTATGTCATATATGTCCTGATGAATTGAAAATGGGGGACCCTGATGTAAACAAGACGAAAGTCTTTCTCTGGTCTGCATCCCCTTAACAATTGTGTGTATTGAGCTGTACTGTATTGTACCCATTCTGCAATCTGTTAATAAAGTTTTCAATCAATCAATCAATCAATCAATCAATCACAACTAGATGTTCAGACTGTACTAACTATAAACAACTAGATGATCAGACTGTACTAACTATAAACAACTAGATGTTCAGACTGCACTAACTATAAACAACTAGATGTTCAGACTGTACACTAACTATAAACAACTAGATGTTCAGACTGTACTAACTATAAACAACTAGATGTTCAGACTGTACTAACTATAAACAACTAGATGATCAGACTGTACTATAAACAACTAGATGTTCAGACTGTACACTAACTATAAACAACTAGATGTTCAGACTGTACTAACTATAAACAACTAGATGTTCAGACTGTACACTAACTATAAACAACTAGATGTTCAGACTGTACTAACTATAAACAACTAGATGTTCAGACTGTACTAACTATAAACAACTAGATGATCAGACTGTACTATAAACAACTAGATGTTCAGACTGTACACTAACTATAAACAACTAGATGTTCAGACTGTACTAACTATAAACAACTAGATGTTCAGACTGTACTAACTATAAACAACTAGATGTTCAGACTGTACTAACTATAAACAACTAGATGTTCAGATTGTACTAACTATAAACAACTAGATGTTCAGACTGTACTAACTATAAACAACTAGATGTTCAGACTGTACACTAACTATAAACAACTAGATGTTCAGACTGTACTAACTATAAACAACTAGATGTTCAGACTGTACTAACTATAAACAACTAGATGTTCAGACTGTACTAACTATAAACAACTAGATGTTCAGACTGTACTAACTATAAACAACTAGATGTTCAGACTGTACTAACTATAAACAACTAGATGTTCAGATTATAAACAACTAGATGTTCAGACTGTACTAACTATAAACAACTAGATGTTCAGACTGTACACTAACTATAAACAACTAGATGTTCAGACTGTACTCACTATAAACAACTAGATGTTCAGACTGTACACTAACTATAAATAATTAGATGTTCAGACTGTACTAACTATAAACAACTAGATGTTCAGACTAGGGCTGGGCGATATAGAAAAGAATCATATCGCGATAACGATATGATAATTTTATTTTATTTCTCGATATCGATAATTATCGAATTGTTATAAGTATAAAAAAAAAATCTTTTTTTTAACAACAGATGTATGTTTATTTTGCAGCAATTCTTTGTCATTGCCGCCATCTTTAGTGTTACATCCCCTCACACTCCAGTTCTCAGGCTGCAGCTGGTTTAAAAGCTAAAGTAAACCGGCTTCTCTGCTGGCTGTGGCTCCAGAGGAGTTGAACAGTTCTGGCTCTGCTAGTTTATTTTCGATCTTTTGGCGCTTTTTTGGTGGACAAACCACCGCACATGTGCACCGTGACTCGTGACTGGAGTCTAGCTCTGCTAGCACACATAGCCTACTGTGTACAGACTGTTTCAAACTGTATTTTAAATTAGAAAGCAAACAAAATAAATGGACAAGAGAAAAAGAAATCTGAATTTGGTCAGTATTGTCATTTGGACAAGCAAAGCCATTACTTTAAGTCGCAGGCAAGAAAGACAAGTCTGTCCACTGTCTCTGGTTTTAAAACTGCCCTGTTGCAGGTAAAAAAAAAAACGATTTTTTCGATTTTTTTTTAAATTTCGATATTCGATATCGATTATTAAAATATATCGCGATATTTATCGTTATCGTTATATCGCCCAGCCCTAGTTCAGACTGTACTATAAACAACTAGATGTTCAGACTGTACTAACTATAAACAACTAGATGTTCAGACTGTACTAACTATACACAACTAGATGTTCAGACTGTACTAACTATAAACAACTAGATGTTCAGACTGTACTAACTATAAACAACTAGATGTTCAGATTGTACTAACTATAAACAACTAGATGTTCAGACTGTACACTAACTATAAACAACTAGATGTTCAGACTGTACTAACTATAAACAACTAGATGTTCAGACTGTACTAACTATAAACAACTAGATGTTCAGACTGTACTAACTATAAACAACTAGATGTTCAGACTGTACACTAACTATAAACAACTAGATGTTCAGACTGTACTCACTATAAACAACTAGATGTTCAGACTGTACACTAACTATATAGAGCTGCCGCGATTACCGCATTACCGCGGTATCGCTGTTACATCACGGCCACCGCAGAGTAGGCTGAATACCGCGTCACCGCTGTTTTTTATAATAATAATAATAAATTACCCTCCTCTCGTTGGGCTTGCGGCTCTGCAGATATACCCTACTCATCTATCGCGGTTCCAAGCGACCCTATTGGGTACCAGAAAAGTCACGTGAAACATTGCAGACCACTGATTGGTCAGAAGAGAGACGCGTCACACGTTGTAGCGTCATGCAGTGTGTTACCACCAATCGGCAAGCGCGTATTAGGTTTTTACTTCCTGAATGTCAGATCATCACAACACGGCTAATAACGTTAGCTTTAACTCTCCGCCGGAGTGGACTACATCGCTCCTAAGGAGTACTAAACGAGACATAATGATTTTACTGTCTGCAACGAATGTTATAATAAAAGCCCTTCGTTCTATACACTTGTCTGATTGAAAACTTTATTAACAGACCGCAGAATGGGACAACTCAGCACGCTCTGAGCAAAGAAAGGAACTGAGATATGAATAGAGTATTGCTTGCCTTGCTATTGTCCGGTAAATACGCTGATGTTATTGAACGTATAACTATATAATGTTAATGCCACAAAACGAATGCCTTTATTATAAAGTAGTAACTTTATAGTAATAATAATAAGAAAGGGTCGGGGGGGTTAGGGGTAACCACCCCTGCCCGCGACACCGAGTGAACGGCGCACGACCAGAGTGGAAACTTCGAATCGGTGTTTCACTTTCAATAACTAATGCGTGCTTGCCGAATCCCAAACAATATTCATGCTGCAAAGTCATCCTCTAAAAATAGACATTTAGACTAGAGGCAGGCTATATGCTATAAAGAGTAGACTACTACTAAAAAAAAAATGCATTCAAACTTTTTTTTTAAATTTTTTGTGTGCATGCGGTAATAACCGCGGCGGTAGGAAATATTTTGCAAATTTGTGCGGTAAGGAAATAATCAATACCGCGGCAGCTCTATAACTATAAACAATTAGATGTTCAGACTGTACTAACTATAAACAACTAGATGTTCAGACTGTACTATAAACAACTAGATGTTCAGACTGTACTAACTATAAACAACTAGATGTTCAGACTGTACTAACTATAAACAACTAGATGTTCAGACTGTACTAACTATAAACAACTAGATGTTCAGAGACTGCACTAACTATAAACAACTAGATGTTCAGACTGTACTAACTATAAACAACTAGATGTTCAGACTGTACTAACTATAAACAACTAGATGTTCAGACTGTACTAACTATAAACAACTAGACGTTCAGACTGTACACTAACTATAAACAACTAGATGTTCAGACTGTACTAACTATAAACAACTAGATGTTCAGACTGTGTACTAACTTGGGGTGGACGGTATGGTCTAAAATTTATATCACGGTATAATTTGAAGCATAGACGGTAACGGTATATATCACGGTATCATCGTTTTTGATAATTTTTTTTTTTATTTTATATAATTTTCAACTTTTTTTTTAATAAAATATATATATTATATAATTAGACTTGTACTTGTATTATCTGCGAGACATCGCCACCACACAACAAGCTCCACTGTCTGTGTGTACTCTAGTAGCCTCCAGCTACGGCCAGGATTATCTGGAGCTGCACCTGTACCTATACTCGAGTAGCCTCGAGCAGCGCTACGGCCAGGATTCTCCGGCGCTGCACCTGGACCCTATTGGCATAACGTTACTTAACTGTGCTCAGCAAGCCCTCAGCTCGAATACGCATCGAATCAGTGTTATAAGACATTGATATCAGGAGCTATCTGTAGCTACTGCTAGCCGGATATATAACGTTAATACAACGCCTCAGTGAATTATTTAGTTCAATGGGACATTTCGTTTTGAACGGTGAACTAACTTGCGCTAACGTGAGCTAACAGGTAGCATACACGTCTCTCTACTAGACTTTGTGGAGCGTTTGTTGATGTCAGGAGCTATCGGTAGCTGGCCGACTAGATACCGTTCGGTTAGACAATGCCTCATCATGTATTAAACTAAAAGTGAATAGTTGACTGGGTCATTTTGTAACGGTAGCTAAGCTAACGTTAGCTCAGGGAGACGCCGCCGTCCTCCCGTGTCTATACGTTACTATATGAATTGAAAATGGGGGACCCTGATGGAAACAAGACAAACGTCTTTCTCATGTCTGCATCCCCTTAACAATTGTATGTATTGAGCCGTACTGTATTGTACCCATTCTGCAATCTGTTAAATAAAGTTTTCATTCATTCATTCATTCATTCCCGTCCCACTAGACTACTAGACCCGTGTTTACATGCATGCGGTAGGGGCTGGCACGCCCACTGCGCGAAGCCTCCTAAATAACTTTTTCCAGTTCGCACATATCTATTATCTATGACTAATTCTATCTATTTTTAGGGGCAAATGCGAGTGAAATAGTCGCGCTGTGGTTACATGACGTCATTGCTATTTTAGAGCTGCCCTACCGGTTACACGGTATAGTCAAAATCCATACCGTAGAGCAAATTCATACCGTTTATACCGTATACCGTTTATACCGTCCACCCCTAGTACTAACTATAAACAACTAGATGTTCAGACTGTACTAACTATAAACAACTAGATGTTCAGACTGCACTAACTATAAACAACTAGATGTTCAGACTGCACTAACTATAAACAACTAGATGATCAGACTGTACTATAAACAACTAGATGTTCAGACTGTACTAACTATAAACAACTAGATGTTCAGACTGTGTACTAACTATAAACAACTAGATGATCAGACTGTACTATAAACAACTAGATGTTCAGACTGTACACTAACTATAAACAACTAGATGTTCAGACTGTACACTAACTATAAACAACTAGATGTTCAGACTGTACACTAACTATAAACAACTAGATGTTCAGACTGTACTAACTATAAACAACTAGATGTTCAGACTGTACTATAAACAACTAGATGTTCAGACTGTACACTAACTATAAACAACTAGATGTTCAGACTGTACTAACTATAAACAACTAGATGTTCAGACTGTACTAACTATAAACAACTAGATATTCAGACTGTACTAACTATAAACAACTAGATGTTCAGACTGTACACTAACTATAAACAACTAGATGTTCAGACTGTACTAACTATAAACAACTAGATGTTCAGACTGTACTAACTATAAACAACTAGATGATCAGACTGTACTATAAACAACTAGATGTTCAGACTGTACACTAACTATAAACAACTAGATGTTCAGACTGTACTAACTATAAACAACTAGATGTTCAGACTGTACACTAACTATAAACAACTAGATGTTCAGACTGTACTAACTATAAACAACTAGATGTTCAGACTACTAACTATAAACAACTAGATGATCAGACTGTACTATAAACAACTAGATGTTCAGACTGTACACTAACTATAAACAACTAGATGTTCAGACTGTACTAACTATAAACAACTAGATGTTCAGACTGTACTAACTATAAACAACTAGATGTTCAGACTGTACTAACTATAAACAACTAGATGTTCAGATTGTACTAACTATAAACAACTAGATGTTCAGACTGTACTAACTATAAACAACTAGATGTTCAGACTGTACACTAACTATAAACAACTAGATGTTCAGACTGTACTAACTATAAACAACTAGATGTTCAGACTGTACTAACTATAAACAACTAGATGTTCAGACTGTACTAACTATAAACAACTAGATGTTCAGACTGTACTAACTATAAACAACTAGATGTTCAGATTGTACTAACTATAAACAACTAGATGTTCAGACTGTACACTAACTATAAACAACTAGATGTTCAGACTGTACTAACTATAAACAACTAGATGTTCAGACTGTACTAACTATAAACAACTAGATGTTCAGACTGTACTAACTATAAACAACTAGATGTTCAGACTGTACTAACTATAAACAACTAGATGTTCAGACTGTACACTAACTATAAACAACTAGATGTTCAGACTGTACTCACTATAAATAACTAGATGTTCAGACTGTACACTAACTATAAACAACTAGATGTTCAGACTGTACTAACTATAAACAACTAGATGTTCAGACTGTACTATAAACAACTAGATGTTCAGACTGCACTAACTATAAACAACTAGATGTTGACTGTACACTAACTATAAACAACTAGATGTTCAGACTGTACACTAACTATAAACAACTAGATGTTCAGATTGTACTAACTATAAACAACTAGATGTTCAGACTGTACACTAACTATAAACAACTAGATGTTCAGACTGTACTAACTATAAACAACTAGATGTTCAGACTGTACTAACTATAAACAACTAGATGTTCAGACTGTACTAACTATAAACAACTAGATGTTCAGACTGTACTAACTATAAACAACTAGATGTTCAGACTGTACACTAACTATAAACAACTAGATGTTCAGACTGTACTAACTATAAACAACTAGATGTTCAGACTGTACACTAACTATAAACAACTAGATGTTCAGACTGTACTAACTATAAACAACTAGATGTTCAGACTGTACTATAAACAACTAGATGTTCAGACTGTACTAACTATAAACAACTAGATGTTCAGACTGCACTAACTATAAACAACTAGATGTTCAGACTGCACTAACTATAAACAACTAGATGTTCAGA
The DNA here is from genome assembly GCF_963971535.1 of Notolepis coatsorum. Lineage (NCBI taxonomy): Eukaryota > Metazoa > Chordata > Actinopteri > Aulopiformes > Paralepididae > Notolepis > Notolepis coatsorum. The sequence goes on along the minus strand of NC_140177.1, from coordinate 62,993,646 downwards.
CTGTACTAACTATAAACAACTAGATGTTCAGACTGTACTAACTATAAACAACTAGATGTTCAGACTGTGTACTAACTATAAACAACTAGATGTTCAGACTGTACTAACTATAAACAACTAGATGTTCAGACTGTACACTAACTATAAACAACTAGATGTTCAGACTGTACACTAACTATAAACAACTAGATGTTCAGATTGTACTAACTATAAACAACTAGATGTTCAGACTGTACACTAACTATAAACAACTAGATGTTCAGACTGTACACTAACTATAAACAATTAGATGTTCAGATTGTACTAACTATAAACAACTAGATGTTCAGACTGTACACTAACTATAAACAACTAGATGTTCAGACTGTACTAACTATAAACAACTAGATGTTCAGACTGTACACTAACTATAAACAACTAGATGTTCAGACTGTACTAACTATAAACAACTAGATGTTCAGACTGTACTAACTATAAACAACTAGATGTTCAGACTGTACTAACTATAAACTAGATGTTCAGACTGTACTAACTGTAAACAACTAGATGTTCAGACTGTACTAACTATAAACAACTAGATGTTCAGACTGCACTAACTATAAACAACTAGATGTTCAGACTGTACTAACTATAAACAACTAGATGTTCAGACTGTACACTAACTATAAACAACTAGATGTTCAGATTGTACTAACTATAAACAACTAGATGTTCAGACTGTACTAACTATAAACAACTAGATGTTCAGACTGTACTAACTATAAACAACTAGATGTTCACACTGTACTAACTATAAACAACTAGATGTTCAGACTGTACTAACTATAAACAACTAGATTATCAGACTGTACACTAACTATAAACAACTAGATGTTCACACTGTACTAACTATAAACAACTAGATGTTCAGACTGTACTAACTATAAACAACTAGATGTTCAGACTGTACACTAACTATAAACAACTAGATGTTCACACTGTACTAACTATAAACAACTAGATGTTCAGACTGTACTAACTATAAACAACTAGATGTTCAGACTGTACACTAACTATAAACAACTAGATGTTCAGACTGTACTAACTATAAACAACTAGATGTTCAGACTGTGCTAACTAAACAACTAGATGTTCAGACTGTACTAACTATAAACAACTAGATGTTCAGACTGTACTAACTATAAACAACTAGATGTTCAGACTGTACTAACTATAAACAACTAGATGTCCAGACTGTACTAACTATAAACAACTAGATGTTCAGACTGTACTAACTATAAACAACTAGATGTTCAGACTGTACTAACCATAAACAACTAGATGTTCAGACTGTACTAACTATAAACAACTAGATGTTCAGACTGTGCTAACTATAAACAACTAGATGTTCAGACTGTACTAACTATAAACAACTAGATGTTCAGACTGTACTAACTATAAACAACTAGATGTTCAGACTGCACTAACTATAAACAACTAGATGTTCAGACTGTACTAACTATAAACAACTAGATGTTCAGACTGTACTAACTATAAACAACTAGATGTTCAGATTGTACTAACTAAACAACTAGATGTTCAGACTGTACTAACTATAAACAACTAGATGTTCAGATTGTACTAACTATAAACAACTAGATGTTCAGACTGTACTAACTATAAACAACTAGATGTTCAGACTGTACTAACTATAAACAACTAGATGTTCAGACTGTACACTAACTATAAACAACTAGATGTTCAGACTGTACTAACTATAAACAACTAGATGTTCAGACTGTACTATAAACAACTAGATGTTCAGACTGTACTAACTATAAACAACTAGATGTTCAGACTGTACTAACTATAAACAACTAGATGTTCAGACTGTACACTAACTATAAACAACTAGATGTTCAGACTGTACTAACTATAAACAACTAGATGTTCAGACTGCACTAACTATAAACAACTAGATGTTGACTGTACACTAACTATAAACAACTAGATGTTCAGACTGTACTAACTATAAACAACTAGATGTTCAGACTGCACTAACTATTAACAACTAGATGTTCAGACTGCACTAACTATAAACAACTAGATGTTCAGACTGTACTAACTATAAACAACTAGATGTTCAGACTGTACTAACTATAAACAACTAGATGTTCAGACTGTACTAACTATAAACAACTAGATGTTCAGACTGCACTAGCTATAAACAACTAGATGTTCAGACTGTACTAACTATAAACAACTAGATGTTCGGACTGCACTAACTATAAACAACTAGATGTTCAGACTGCACTAACTATAAACAACTAGATGTTCAGACTGTACACTAACTATAAACAACTAGATGTTCAGACTGTACTAACTATAAACAACTAGATGTTCAGACTGTACTAACTATAAACAACTAGATGTTCAGACTGTACACTAACTATAAACAACTAGATGTTCAGACTGTACACTAACTATAAACAACTAGATGTTCAGACTGTGCACTAACTATAAACAACTAGATGTTCAGACTGTACTAACTATAAACAACTAGATGTTCAGACTGTGCACTAACTATAAACAACTAGATGTTCAGACTGTACTAACTATAAACAACTAGATGTTCAGACTGTACTAACTATAAACAACTAGATGTTCAGACTGTACTAACTATAAACAACTAGATGTTCAGACTGCACTAACTATAAACAACTAGATGTTCAGACTGCACTAACTATAAACAACTAGATGTTCAGACTGTACTAACTATAAACAACTAGATGTTCAGACTGTACTAACTATAAACAACTAAATGTTCAGACTGTACACTAACTATAAACAACTAGATATTCAGACTGTACACTAACTATAAACAACTAGATGTTCAGACTGTACACTAACTATAAACAACTAGATGTTTAGACTGTACTAACTATAAACAACTAGATGTTCAGACTGTACTAACTATAAACAACTAGATGTTCAGACTGTACTATAAACAACTAGATGTTCAGACTGTACAAACTATAAACAACTAGATGTTCAGACTGCACTAACTATAAACAACTAGATGTTGACTGTACACTAACTATAAACAACTAGATGTTCAGACTGCACTAACTATAAACAACTAGATGTTCAGACTGCACTAACTATAAACAACTAGATGTTCAGACTGTACTAACTATAAACAACTAGATGTTCAGACTGTACTAACTATAAACAACTAGATGTTCAGACTGTACACTAACTATAAACAACTAGATGTTCAGACTGTACACTTAACTATAAACAACTAGATGTTCAGACTGTACTAACTATAAACAACTAGATGTTCAGACTGTACTAACTATAAACAACTAGATGCCCAGACTGTACTAACTATAAACAACTAGATGTTCAGACTGTACTAACTATAAACAACTAGATGTTCAGACTGTACTAACTATAAACAACTAGATGTTCAGACTGTACTAACTATAAACAACTAGATGTTCAGACTGTACTAACTATAAACAACTAGATGTTCAGACTGTACTAACTATAAACAACTCCCCTCTCCTCCTCTCTCCTCCTCACCTCTCCCCCTTACCTCTCTCCTACTCTCCTCTCCTCACCTCTCTCCTACTCTCCTCTCCTCACCTCTCCTCTCCTCATCACCTCTCCTCTCCTCACCTCTCCTCTCCTCTCCTCACCTCTCCTCTCCTCCTCACCTCTCTCCTACTCTCCTCTCCCCACCTCTCCTCTCCTCCTCACCTCTCTCCTACTCTCCTCACCTCTCCTCTCCTCTCCTCATCACCTCCTCTCCTCACCTCTCCTTTCCTCTCCTCATCACCTCTCTCCTCCTCTCCTCTCCTCTCCTCATCACCTCTCCTCTCCTCCTCACCTCTCCTCTCCTCTCCTCTCCTCTCCTCTCCTCTCCTCTCCTCTCCTCTCTCCTCTCCTCTCCTCTCCTCTCCTCTCCTCTCCTCACCTCTCCTCTCCTCTCCTCATCACCTCTCACCTCCTCTCCTCTCCTCCTCACCTCTCCGCTCTGCTCCTCTCCTCCTCACCTCTCCTCTCTGCTCCTCTCCTACTCTCCTCTCCTCACCCCTCCTCTCCTCTCCTCATCACCTCTCTCCTCACCTCTCCTCTCCTCAGGAAGACCAATCAGGAGACTCCTAAGTGTTCGCCCCTGCCGGTGCGGGGGGGAGACCCCGTGGAGATCCTGGTTCCACGTGACATCACGGACCCTCTGAACCTGAAGGGAGGAGGGGCGGGAGGGGGAGGCGTGCTCCTCTCTCCTCTGAAGAACAGGAGGAGGCACAGGAACCGGCACCATGGGGGAGGAGGAGGTGCGGGGGAGCCTGGAGAGAGGGCGAAGGTGGGGGGAGGAGCAGCAGGAGCCGAGGGGGGAGGAGTGAGAGAGCAGACCCCCCCCAGAGCCAGAGTCACAGGTACTGACCCCCCAGAGCCAGAGGTACTGACCCCCCAGAGTCACAGGTACTGACTCCCCAGAGCCAGAGTCACAGGTACTGACCCCCCAGAGTCACAGGTACTGACTCCCCAGAGCCAGAGTCACAGGTACTGACCCCCCAGAGTCACAGGTACTGACCCCCCAGAGCCAGTGGTACTGACCCCCCAGAGTCACAGGTACTGACTCCCCAGAGCCACAGGTACTGACCCCCCAGAGCCACAGGTACTGACCCCCCAGAGCCAGAGTCACAGGTACTGACCCCCCAGAGTCACAGGTACTGACCCCCCAGAGCCAGTGGTACTGACCCCCCAGAGTCACAGGTACTGACTCCCCAGAGCCACAGGTACTGACCCCCCAGAGCCACAGGTACTGACCCCCCAGAGCCAGAGGTACTGACCCCCCAGAGTCACAGGTACTGACCCCCCAGAGTCACAGGTACTGACCCCCCAGAGCCAGAGGTACTGACCCCCCAGAGCCAGAGTCACAGGTACTGACTCCCCAGAGCCCCAGGTACTGACCCCCCAGAGTCACAGGTACTGACCCCCCAGAGCCACAGGTACTGACCCCCCAGAGCCAGAGGTACTGACCCCCCAGAGCCAGAGGTACTGACCCCCCAGAGCCAGAGTCACAGGTACTGACCCCCCAGAGCCAGAGTCACAGGTACTGACCCCCCAGAGCCACAGGTACTGACCCCCCAGAGCCAGAGTCACAGGTACTGACCCCCCAGAGCCACAGGTACTGACCCCCCAGAGTCACAGGTACTGACCCCCCAGAGCCACAGGTACTGACCCCCCAGAGCCACAGGTACTGACCCCCCAGAGCCACAGGTACTGACCCCCCAGAGTCACAGGTACTGACCCCCCAGAGTCACAGGTACTGACCCCCCAGAGCCACAGGTACTGACCCCCCAGAGCCAGAGGTACTGACCCCCCAGAGCCAGAGGTACTGACCCCCCAGAGCCACAGGTACTGACCCCCCAGAGCCACAGGTACTGACCCCCCAGAGCCAGAGGTACTGACCCCCCAGAGCCAGAGGTACTGACCCCCCAGAGCCACAGGTACTGACCCCCCAGAGCCAGAGGTACTGACCCCCCAGAGTCACAGGTACTGACCCCCCAGAGTCACAGGTACTGACCCCCCAGAGCCAGAGTCACAGGTACTGACCCCCCAGAGCCACAGGTACTGACCCCCCAGAGTCACAGGTACTGACCCCCCAGAGTCACAGGTACTGACCCCCCAGAGCCACAGGTACTGACCCCCCAGAGCCAGAGGTACTGACCCCCAGAGTCACAGGTACTGACCCCCCAGAGCCACAGGTACTGACCCCCCAGAGCCACAGGTACTGACCCCCCAGAGTCACAGGTACTGACCCCCCAGAGCCACAGGTACTGACCCCTCCCTAGACTGACCAGTGGGGGGCACATGCGAGCAACGACCAGGAAGGGGAGGGGGGAATTGACATGACGACAAAAAATTGGGACGGGAGAAAAACACAGAAAAACAGGAGGAGAAAAAGTGGATACAAAAAAAAGTTTACGTCAAGCACTTTGATATGTTATGTTGTCTGTTTAATAAAGAGTGCAATAAATTATTTTATTGAAAAAATAAGAATCGTGTGAGAGAATCGTGATCTCAGTTCTTAGAGAGAGAAATCGTGATTCACATTTGAGCAACAGTCGCCCAGCCCTACAGTATATACTAGAAACTGACGTCCCGGGGCCAGAGTCGCAGGTGCAACGCAACACATACTAGAAGATTAGTAGTACAGCAAATGTCCACCAGGCGGCAACATAGAGCTGATATCTCTGCATGAAGCAGAGTAAACAGAAAGTGACATTATTGTATTTTGAAAAGCCTGTAGCCACTAGGTGGGTAAACGGTTAATAGGAAGTGAGTGAAATGTCACTTATCTGTACTTTCACTTATAGTGACAGGAGGGTGATTATTTATATGATCTGTTTATTGTATTGTAATATATTATATAATAATAATAATATTATTATTGTGTTCCAGCCTATGGAGCGTCACGGTTTATATGGTGTCTTTATTGTATTGTAATATTATATTATATTATTATTCTGGGTGGTGATTTAGCTGTTTGAACCTCTGGACTAAATAATTTTCCAGGCCCTGCAGTACCGTTGGTGTCCAGAGAGGCCAGTGTTCCTCCCTCCCCACTGCCCTGTGAGTTGAACACCAGCATCAACTGTCGAGACGACGTGGTTCCCCCGCCCATCTTACCCCGAAGACACACCCACCCTCCAGCCGGCCACGCCCACCCCCCAGCCGGCCACGCCCACAAGCTCCACAGCCAGGGAGACTGTCGCCAGCGCAGACGGCGCCGCACCACCTCCATGAGGTCATCAGAAAGCGCCACAGCGTCAGACGTAGCACCTGCTGCGCCTCAGCCAACCAGGTTCCAGACTCCACTAGCAGGAGGGGCTAAACCCAGCAGGTGATTCTGATTGGAGTTCATCTCAGTGGTGTTTTGGGGCAGGACTAGTAGAACACTGGGTGTGAGGGGGGGGGGGGGGCAGAACTACACTGGCGGAGGATAACCTCGTTCCCAGTTTTCTCTCCTCCGTGAGATAAAGACTGGTAAAGCACTACGGCCCAAAGTGTGTATGGGGTATAATGTCCGGTGTATGTACTTCCCCTGGAAGCTGCCTCCCAACGGACCAAACTTTTCCCGAATCCTGTCGGCAAACAAGCTAGAACGTCCCAGTCATGTAGTAAATTATTCAGGCAAAGCCGTTGCAGTGGCTTAAACGAGGAAATGTTGTGCACTTCACACATTTCTATAATTGTTTTGTCGAAACCGGAAAGCCTGTAGCCGGTACTTCCTGTACTTCCGTTTTCACACTTTAGGAGGCGTAGCTTTACCAGCCTAGGCGGAGGAAGGGGGCGGTGCTAACAGAACACTGGTAGGGGCGGGGCTAGTAGAACACTGGGAGGGGCGGGGCTAGTAGAACACTGGGAGGGGCGGGGCTAGTGGTCAGTTTAACAGTGTTTTGTCTCTCAGGTCTGGAGGAGCCCAACCAGCTGTTCCACCAACGAAGAAGAAGAAAGACCGCTACCAGTACGGCAACCACAGCCGTTACTATGGTTACTGCGGTCTGTACGGCGGGGGCTGCGAGGGCCGTGTGGGGCGGCAGGACGACCCGCGCCTCACGCTGCTGCGGGACGGCTGGTTCAGAGGCAAGCAGGTGCTGGACATTGGCTGCGGAGCGGGTCACGTGACTCTGGCTGTGGCGCGACGCTTTGGCCCCGCCCATATTCTAGGACTGGACCGAGACTCGGGGTTGGTCCACGCCGCCAGGCAGAACATACGTCACTTCCTGTCACATGACCTGGTGGTGCAGGAGAGGGGGAGGGGGGCAGAGGGAGAGAGGAGAGAGAGACAGACTCCTCTGAACAAGACGGAACCAACAGAGAAGAAGAGAGAGAGAGAGGGAACAGACCTGAAAGAGGAGAGGGATGGAGGGGTGGAGGCACTACTGTCGCTCCTCTCCTCTCCTCCTCTCCTCTCCTCCTTCCCTGTCTCCTTCAGGGTCTGTCGAGGACCCCTCTCTGCCCCCCCCCTCCTCTCCGTGCCCCTCCCCGCCGCTGGTTTCCCCGGCAACATAACCTTCATCACGGTAAGACGAAACACTTTGAACTGTGACTTGAACTCAATCTAAACTGCAAAAGCTGTGATTTTCCAAACATTTTTATCTTGCATTTATAGTTGAGTAGCTGATGATGATGATGATGATGATGATGATGATGATGATGATGATGCCCTTTATTAACCCCTTGGGGAAAGTCGTCCTCTGCATTTGACCTTCTAACTTTTCAGGAGCAGTGGGCAGCAACACAGTGCAGGTCAAAGGTCAGGAGTCTACTAGTGATATGATGAGTCTACTAGTGATATGATGAGTCTACTAGTGATATGATGAGTCTACTAGTGATATGATGAGTCTGAGTCTACTAGTGATATGATGAGTCTACTAGTGATATGATGATTCGACTAGTGATATGATGAGTCTACTAGTGATATGATGAGTCTACTAGTGATATGATGATTCTACTAGTGATATGATGATTCTACTAGTGATATGATGAGTCTACTAGTGATATGATGATTCTACTAGTGATATGATGATTCTACTAGTGATATGATGAGTCTACTAGTGATATGATGAGTCTACTAGTGATATGATGAGTCTACTAGTGATATGATGAGTACTAGTGATGAGTCTACTAGTGATAGGATGAGTCTACTAGTGATATGATGAGTCTACTAGTGATATGATGAGTACTAGTGATATGATGAGTCTACTAGTGATATGATGAGTCTCTACTAGTGATATGATGAGTCTACTAGTGATATGATGAGTCTACTAGAGCAGTGGTTCCCAACCTTTTTCCCCCCAGGGACCCCCAAACATCTCTGATGAAATTCGCGGACCCCCTCCTAATAAGATACCATAAAATACTTTTTTTTTTTTTCATTTTAATAACAAACTGCTTATACACAGGCATATGCATCACAATTAGACCCACTATGCTTGTTCTGAAGGATCAGATTAAACCGAATATATATATTTATTTATATATATTTAATTGTATTTGTATATCCCCTGATATCCCTTGTATATTCCTTGTACAATATGCATTGAATATCCCTTCTAGTCTACTGAACATCCCATAATAGTCTCCATTCTACCATTGGACGAGACCTTGGTGCCAGGTCGCCATACCCCTCAGACCAGGTTCAATCGTACCGCTCAACATGTATGGACAAGTCCTAGTTCCGCGTAGGAATATGTCTACCGCACCACTAATGGTACTATTTGTTCATAGTGCGTATATATACTGCGCTATTAAAGTAGAGCTTTCCTTTTAGTCCAGTTCCTTACCCTCCAACAGAGTGACAGACGCAAAAGCCTCCCCGCGAACCACGTGTGGGCAGTAAGGCCAATTCGGCCCAGTATCGGCATTGAGACATCGTGTATATTAATATTTGAATAGTCATATTTGGCACTATATCGTCGAGTTGGACGTATTCTATTAAGCTAATAATAGTCTATTCATATGTAGTGCCTCGTGCGGTAAGAGTTCTATAGTAATCAGCACCCCCATCGTTTCGGGCATCAGCTGGACGCTTATCCAGGGTGGTTGACCCCACGTGAAGCTGCACCCGAGGAGCTCCAGGCCAAAGAGCGAGTGGACCTGTATATTGGATTATTCTACCGACGACGGCTAGCCTTCCCCGGCTTGGATTATGCTTTGAGTACTTTGATTATTCTATGGATAAAGGCCAACACTGCGGTGTGTTGGAAATACCCCCCCCGGAGAGGACGACAGGTGAGAAGACGCTCTACACGACGAGGTCGCCTCACGTCTCTCCATCGTGGACCGGAGGACGCCGGCCACAGAGAGTCCAACTGCTTTCATCTGTGCATCGAGGATCGCTGGGCACCGGGTCGCACGACTGTGGGCTCTCCCAGGATACCCTCGGCCAGACGGGATACAGCCAGACTCTACACCCCCCCCTCCAGCTGTCCTACAAGCAGTCGGAACCTTCCCCTAGTGTATCCAGCTATATAATCATTCAAGTATCATTGCTATTGTTCCCTAAATATTCCAGGTTGTATATTTGCTTCCTGCGCAATCAGAGATTGGACATTCGATATTGATCTACCTACGAATACTCATTTGCCATAAAAGTGCATACTATTTCAAATCATAAATGTAATTAAGTGATCGTTGTACATACCTTTTGCTATGTATTATTATTAAACGCAGACTTTCGACTTGGTACATTTGTGTTGGATCCGTTTCATCAGGTGGGAGTGTTTATCATAATTATTTATACCTAGTACTGGGTGGCCAGAGTCTAAAGTACAAGAGGTAGTGGTAGTAAGTATCATATCTAACAATACAGTCAGGGAATTGTACCCCTCAGTTACAATTGGTCCTTCGAGCCGGATGGTAATCAGTGTAATATTAATATAGTGTTATTAATATTAAAATGGCCTATGATGAACACTCCACGAAACGATCCTCCTAACCAACAACGCCCGCGGCGCAAACGACAGCTCCCTCAGTACCTAGAGGCTTACGCTGTCAGTCAACAACCTAGTATTCTACCAACAGTAAACGCGGTAAAACTAGAAAGTAAAATTATGTCTAACCCTAACAACCAGGCTACCCCGACCATAGAGGCCCCTATGGGTTCTAACGTAACTGACCCAGCTCACGGTGGGGACCAGGGGGAACCAGACATGACTTTACACCCCGCCAATACCGAAGAAGTAGTCCCCGACGAGTCCCGGGAGGAAGACAACACTACCGAGAGAGAACTCGGCACGGAAGAAGATGAGGAGAGCACCGTGGAGATAGAGCTCCAAGACTCCGCACGGAGTACCCCAAGGGACGGCTCCCCTATACAACCGTCTTCTCCCAGCGAGGCAGAGAGGACACTACAGCAGGCATTCCTCGTCAGCCTGAAAGCCTCTACTGAACGCGATAGACTCCAGGGTGAACGCGATCGATTGCAGATACAGCAACGGAGCGAAGAAGAGCACATACGCCTGGAAATAAGACGCATTCAGATGGAAGAGAATATGGCAAGAGACCGGGCCGACGCCCAGCGCGCCGCCACCGGTGCCCAGAGAGAATCGGATCTCACCAAGCGCGAAGCCGAGCGCGACAGAGCACAAGCGCAACTAATAGAACAGCTGATCAGAAGGACAACACCCCCTCCCTCCACCAGAGGCTCCAGGAACTCGTCTAGACATCACTCCAGGGCGGCATCCCCTAGCCGAGTAAGCGACCCTGAACTTGACCAACAGACGAGGTTTATACCCCCCGCAGACCCCCTTCCCCAACCGGTCCAAGCGAGACCCAGCCACCGGGAAGGAGCAGCATACACTGCGGAGAGGCTAAATCAGAGACTACAAGCCCTGGATGACCTAACGGAAGACGAAGAGGAAGAGGAGGAGAACCACGCCCGACGACAGCACAGTACTCTACCGGACCAGGAGGTCCAGTACAGCCCAGGCTATACCCCCGCGGAGCTGCGCTACAGACCCCCGACGCTATTCACGGGTGAGCACGACGCACGACCCGCACCGAGGAACAGCACCTGGACCAGCGGGCCATGGTACACAGCCGGTACCAGCCCACGCCAAGGAGCAGGAGGAGACTCGCCTAGGAGGCCTCTCCCCCAACGCTCGCCGATGTACCAACAATCCGCGTCATACATTGGCACACCTATGGTACCAGACTTCACCCAGGAGAACCGGGCCCAGTATACGGAGCTCCGCATGTGTCTGGAGACAATGTTGGTGGATGTCATTGATGAACGCCATAAATACGCGATACTACTGAAGCATTTAAAGGTACCCCGCGCGCACAACATAGCGCTCGCCTACGCCACTTCCACGACCCCATACACCGCAGCGCTGGTAGCGTTGGACCAGAGATATGGACGTATATGGGATTACGTGATCCAGGAGATCAGGCACATCGACCGCCTACCCCCAGCAACAGACAATCGAGCACTGGACGACCTGTCCATCAGAGTGCAGTCCCTGGTAGGGATGCTGGGAGCGCAGAGGGAAAAGGGTAGGCATGAACTATACGCCAACTCAAATGTAGAGAGGATCTTGGAGAAGCTACCGCCCGCCCGACAGGAGTGCTTTAGGCGGCAGAGAGACCACCGAGACCCTAATGGCCCCGAACCGAACCTCCTCGATCTAGCCGACTTCCTGGCGAGAGAAGTCAGCAGCTTACGGCTAGATACATTCGGACGGAGCACCCCTGGCTCCAGAGAAGGAACCAGGAGACTAAATGATGGAAGAAGATCGGTGACTGTCATGCACCAATCGGAGTCAGTGCCAAGCAGTAGGAGCCACAGTACCCCCTCAAGAAAGGAGAAGTGGAAGATAGTGTGCCCCTACTGTGAGAAAGAACACTGGCTGTCACAATGTGACTCATTCCCCAAGATGAATGCGGAGGAAGCGAGTCAATGGATAAAGTCCAACAGACGCTGTTTTCGCTGTGCGCAATCACACATGGCAGCCGAATGCCGCTTAAAGAAAAAGTGCAGTCGGTGCGATGGAGCCCATCTGGACATACTACACGACAGTAACAGACGGCGGCCTCCACCCGCACCATCAAGCAGCAAAGCAAGCGTCATGTACATCGACCCCGCCAGCAGCAGCGGAGCCAGAGTGCTCTTAAAGGTAGTCCGTGTGACATTGAGCTACCAGAATAAAGTCATGGACACTTACGCCGTCCTTGATGACGGGTCAGAGAAGACCCTTCTGCTCGCGTCCGCTGCGGCCCAGCTAGGGCTGCGGGGGAGCGAAAACCAAATGACAATTCGGACAATAAGAAGAGATTTGAAAACGATAAAGGGCGAGAATGTCTCATTCTCTATCGCAGCAAGCGGCCAGCCCGAGCGACGGTACAGGATTACAGACGCTTTCACCAGCCAAGAAATAGGACTCTCGCGGTACACATACCCCGTAGCCAAGCTGATGGAGAAATATGTACATCTACGCAAGCTACCGATCCCACTCATAGACGGTGCTACCCCGACACTGTTGATAGGCTCCGACCATGCAGACCTCATTGTCCCGATAGACCGGGTTCATACCGGACCCAGAGGCTGTCCTGCAGCAGTCGAGACCCGCCTAGGATGGACTCTCCAAGGCCCACTCGCCAAATCTCTCAACCGAACCACAGCCACTAGCTGTCTCCACTCCCGAGTCACAGAGGGAGACACCGCACTCCTGCAGCATGTAGAGAGGCTATGGACCTTAGAACAAATGCCCTTTAAGAACGAAAAGAAAGACATTCGCTCTAAAGACGACATCTACGCCATTAACCTCCTCGAGACGGGAACAAAGAGAGTCCCAGTCAGCGGCGTGTTGAGATACGCCACGCCACTCCTGCGGCGGGAAGGGATGCCTACCTTTCACGCAAAGAAAGACGCCACAGAGCGGTACCTACTAAACACAGAGCGGCGCTTAGCCAAGGACCCCGCCCAAGAAAGTGTATACCGTGCTGAGATTGAGAAGCTCATCACAGCGGGACACGTCACAAAGATTGACATTAAAGAGGCCGACCAGACGACTGAATCGTGGTACGTGCCCCACCACAAGGTTCATCACAACGGCAAAGACCGCATTGTGTTTAACTGCAGCTACCAGATCGGATCCCAAAATCTGAATAAAGAGCTATTGCCCGGTCCTACACTCGGCCCCTCCCTACTAGGCGTACTACTCCGCTTCCGCCAGGACAAGGTGGCTATCAGCGGGGATATCAAAGGGATGTTCCTGCAGGTGAGATTAGTAGAGGAGGACAAGCCCCTGTTGCGGTTCCTATGGAGAGAGAGGCCAGGAGATGAGCACCCAGCCATCTACCAATGGGAAGTCCTCCCTTTCGGAACTACATGCAGCCCATGCTGTGCTACATTTGCACTACAGAGACATGTCGCAGAGGACCCAGCAGCGGACGAAGAGGTCCGACACAGTGTGAAGAACAGCTTCTACGTAGATAACTGTCTACAAAGCGTTTCGACCCAGGAAGAAGCCGAGGCTCTCCTACTTAAACTCCGCGCCTCTCTGATCAAAGGCGGCTTTGATCTCAGGCAGTGGGCCAGCAGCGATCCGCACGTACTGCGCAGCCTCTCCTCCGAGGACAAGGCAGCGAGCAGCGAGTCCTGGATGGCCACAATCCCAGGAGAAGCCCAAGAGATGACACTAGGACTAGTGTGGCGCTTCAAAACAGATTCGCTCCACTATAGACACAAACCCCTGACCACGGAGCAGGGAAGGTCGACGGCAATACCGACCACCAGACGGAGTGTGTACAGAACACTCGCCCGACAATATGACCCGTTAGGATGTATACTACCGTACACCACCAGGGCAAAGATGATTGTACGAGCATTGTGGGACAAGGACCAGGGCTGGGACGACCCCAGAGATGGAACTCCACTCACTCCCAGGCGTTAATATACGCCGAAGCTACTTCCCACCCACGGTGAGGCCAGAGACATGTAAAATGGATCTACACGTCTTCAGTGACGCCTCCGAGGTCGCCTACGGATCAGTAGCCTACTTGCGGGCCCCAGAAGAGGGGGGAGAGATCTACACAGCATTCATCCTCGCCCGCTCGAGAATAGCCCCACGCAAGCAACAGTCTATCCCACGTCTAGAGCTCTGCGCAGCCCTCGCAGGAGCGCATCTAGCCACGCTCATCCAACGTGAGCTCACCATTCCGGTGCATAGAACAATCCTGTGGTCAGATTCCACGACAGTACTCGCCTGGATCAAATCGGATTCATGCAAATACAAAGTCTTCGTGGGAGTCAGAGTCACTGAGATTCAAGAGTTAACCGGAGAGTTAACCGGAGAAGCAAACTGGCGCTATGTTGATACAAAACACAACCCAGCGGACGTCATCACCCGGGGAATGTCCCTAGATGACTTAACCCGTCATAACATCTACAGTGACGGACCAGCATTCCTCAAGCTCCCGGAAGGAGATTGGCCCACGCCCACCCCGAGGGAAGCAAGTGACGAGGAGGCTGAGAATAAGAAACCCATGTTCTGTGGATTGAGCACTGTTGTCTCCGCAGACCCCAACATAGACGATTGCATTACCATAGAGAGTGCGCAGCAACGGACATTCCTGCGGCACCACCCAGAGATTAAGTCCCCCGCTGATATGTCAGCAACTGACTACGAGGAAGCAGAACTGCTTCTACTGCAACGAGCCCAGAGAGACTCGTTCCCCGATGAACTAGACTGTCTACAGGGAGGAAAGCCCGTCCCATCAGACAGCAGATTGATTCATCTGGCCCCCGAGAGTGACACACATACCCTCATCAGAGTGGGTGGTCGCCTGCGGAGAGCCCCCAATTTACCGGATGACATTAAGTACCCGATCGTATTGAACAGCCGACACAAGGTCACAGAGCTGATTATAAAGAAATACGACGAGGATGTACACCACGCAGGAGCAGAGAGAGTCTTCGCGGAAATCAGACGTCGTTACTGGATACTTCAAGGAAGAGAGGCGGTGCGACGCTTCCAGCGAACCTGTCTAGACTGCCGAAAGTGGCGCGCGCAGCCCAGCATACCACGGATGGCTGACCTACCTCCATGTCGCCTCCGACTCGGCGACAAGCCATTCCACTCAACAGGCATGGACTGTTTTGGCCCGCTGCACATAAAGAAAGGAAGAGGCACCGAGAAGCGGTGGGGTATTGTATTCAAATGCATGACCACCAGAGCGATACATATCGAGCTCCTTCCGACCATGAGCGCAGACTCATTCCTTATGGCCTTCCGAAGATTCACATCACGGAAAGGAAAACCGTCTACATTATTGTCCGATCACGGGACAAACTTCAAAGGCGGAGAAAGAGAGCTGAGGGAGAGCTTCCAAGCTATGGGCCCAGAACTTAAGACCCACCTCGCTCCAGCCCAGATTGACTTCCAATTCAACCCCCCAAACGCACCCCACTTCGGTGGAACTTGGGAACGAGAAGTACGTTCTATAAAGACAGCCCTGTACGCAGTACTTGGGGCCCAGACTGTGGCGGAAGAAGTCCTAATGACAGTCCTCACGGAGATTGAGGGAGTATTGAACTCAAAGCCCCTCGGTTACGTCTCCAGTGATGTAGCAGATGTCGACCCAGTCACCCCCAACACCCTCCTGATGGGGCGGCTAGATCCCGTGTTACCCCAGACAATGTACCGGCCTGAAGAAGCGAACGGCCGACGAATGTGGAGGTACAGCCAAGTATTAGCCGACAAGTTTTGGAGCAGTTTCCTACTGCACTACCTACCGTCTCTACAGACCCGCCAGAAGTGGGTAAAAGAGAGAGACAATTTGACGGAAGGAACAGTCGTCATGATTATTGACCAGTCACTACCCAGAGCTATGTGGCCGGCTGGCCGCGTAAGCAAAGTGATCACCGGTGCCGATGGCAAGGTCCGAGCAGCTGAAGTACTCGTCCAGGGGCGCATTTACACCCGTCCTGTGGCGAGGCTCATAGAACTGCCCCGACTCCCAGACACAATCGATGATGACCATGACCCTATGACTTTGTGAGTTGACTGACCCTTACAGCGAACCCTTGAGTGGTAGACAGTGCGGTTAATCTGTCTCTGCTTAACTAATTGGGTTGGGACCAATTAGGGGGCGGCTGTTCTGAAGGATCAGATTAAACCGAATATATATATTTATTTATATATATATATTTAATTGTATTTGTATATCCCCTGATATCCCTTGTATATTCCTTGTACAATATGCATTGAATATCCCTTCTAGTCTACTGAACATCCCATAATAGTCTCCATTCTACCATTGGACGAGACCTTGGTGCCAGGTCGCCATACCCCTCAGACCAGGTTCAATCGTACCGCTCAACATGTATGGACAAGTCCTAGTTCCGCGTAGGAATATGTCTACCGCACCACTAATGGTACTATTTGTTCATAGTGCGTATATATACTGCGCTATTAAAGTAGAGCTTTCCTTTTAGTCCAGTTCCTTACCCTCCAACAGAGTGACAGACGCAAAAGCCTCCCCGCGAACCACGTGTGGGCAGTAAGGCCAATTCGGCCCAGTATCGGCATTGAGACATCGTGTATATTAATATTTGAATAGTCATATTTGGCACTATATCGTCGAGTTGGACGTATTCTATTAAGCTAATAATAGTCTATTCATATGTAGTGCCTCGTGCGGTAAGAGTTCTATAGTAATCAGCACCCCCATCGTTTCGGGCATCAGCTGGACGCTTATCCAGGGTGGTTGACCCCACGTGAAGCTGCACCCGAGGAGCTCCAGGCCAAAGAGCGAGTGGACCTGTATATTGGATTATTCTACCGACGACGGCTAGCCTTCCCCGGCTTGGATTATGCTTTGAGTACTTTGATTATTCTATGGATAAAGGCCAACACTGCGGTGTGTTGGAAATACCCCCCCCGGAGAGGACGACAGGTGAGAAGACGCTCTACACGACGAGGTCGCCTCACGTCTCTCCATCGTGGACCGGAGGACGCCGGCCACAGAGAGTCCAACTGCTTTCATCTGTGCATCGAGGATCGCTGGGCACCGGGTCGCACGACTGTGGGCTCTCCCAGGATACCCTCGGCCAGACGGGATACAGCCAGACTCTACACCCCCCCCCTCCAGCTGTCCTACAAGCAGTCGGAACCTTCCCCTAGTGTATCCAGCTATATAATCATTCAAGTATCATTGCTATTGTTCCCTAAATATTCCAGGTTGTATATTTGCTTCCTGCGCAATCAGAGATTGGACATTCGATATTGATCTACCTACGAATACTCATTTGCCATAAAAGTGCATACTATTTCAAATCATAAATGTAATTAAGTGATCGTTGTACATACCTTTTGCTATGTATTATTATTAAACGCAGACTTTCGACTTGGTACATTTGTGTTGGATCCGTTTCATCAGGTGGGAGTGTTTATCATAATTATTTATACCTAGTACTGGGTGGCCAGAGTCTAAAGTACAAGAGGTAGTGGTAGTAAGTATCATATCTAACAATACAGTCAGGGAATTGTACCCCTCAGTTACAATGCTTCTTTGACTTGTGCCTTCAATCAACAAATCTCATCTTGCACCATATGCATTTCAAAATGTTTGGCCAATATTCAAATGCTGTATTCATCCTCTCAAATCAGGCCCTAATGGTGAACGGTTTGCATTTATGGAACAAATCAATGCAACAAATTAAACTAAATATGAGACAGGAAATTCCAATCAGTAGCAGAGAGAATCTGTCCTAGCTGGGTTTAATACCTTTTTTTTGTCATTTTAATAACAAACTGCTTATACACAGGCATATGCATCACAATTAGACCCACTATGCTTCTTTAACTTGTGCCTTCAATCAACAAATCTCATCTTGCACCATATGCATTTCAAAATGTTTGGCCAATATTCAAATCCTGTATTCATCCTCTCAAATCAGTCCCTAATGGTGAACGGTTTGCATTTATGGAACAAATCAATGCAACAAATTAAACTAAATATGAGACAGGAAATTCCAATCAGTAGCAGAGAGAATCTGTCCTAGCTGGGTTTAATACCTTTTTTTGTCATTTTAATAACAAACTGCTTATACACAGGCATATGCATCATAATTAGACCCACTATGCTTCTTTGACTTGTGCCTTCAATCAACAAATCTAATCTTGCACCATATGTATTTCAAAATTTTGGCCAATATTCAAATCCTGTATTCATCCTCTCAAATCAGGCCCTAATGGTGAACGGTTTGCATTTATGTTGAATGAAGTAAGAATCCACTGCAGTAAAAATATCCTCACCTCGAGTGGTGGTAGTAAGGTTGACTGACATGAGAATGTCCTGCTTCAGATCCTCATTTTCGATATATTGCACATAAACGATGAGCACAGCCTCGTCTGCGACAGTTGTAGTTTCATCAAGTTGTATGGCAAATGGACCCTTTCTAAGCTTTTCTGACAGCTGCTGCTCGCAATCACTTGACATCTTATCAATTCGGTCTTTCACTACATTGTTCGAGAGTGGTACTGATTTTAGTTTATCCGCCACCTGTGGGCCGCACAGTTTCTAAACCATTTTGATGCAGGCTGGTTTGATGAGCTGCTCGCCAATATTGTGCGGTTTCTTTGCTTTTGCAATTAAAAGCGAACACTCAAAGGAGGCTTCGGTAGCCTTCTGTAAATCACTGCCACCCCTGCTCCACGCTACTCTAACATCAACAGGCTTGTTCGCCTTGAGAGACTGTTCGTTCCTCCGAAAAAAGTCTGGATCCTTCCCAACGGTTTCTGGGTGCTTAGATGCCTGATGTCTCTTCAGCTTGCTGGGCTTCAGGCTCGAGTTTGCCAACTTTTCTCCACAAATCACACACTCAGGTCGTTTGTCTGGTCCCTCAGTGAAGCCCATGGTGATGTAATTTTCGCGATTGCTGTAGGTCCTAACTTTTTTTGCAGATGAGCTGCCGTCATCTCCTTTTCGTTTGTCACACATTTTCGCCTCTGGCGGCTGACTGCAGATGAGCCGAGAAAGTTAACTAGCGTGCTAGGCTAGCTACAGAAAGTGATACAGTCAACTGATTCGCGTTTTAGCGGCTACCCGGTAGCCTACTGTTAACGTTCAAAAATCATGTCTAGATGTTTATTTATTTATCTTTATTTTTTATTGTAGTGGAGAGACTATTCATGCTTCTGATGATAAAAATATAAAAAAAAATTAAAATAAAAAAATAAAATAAAAAAAAAAGACCTCAAATCATCTGTAGTCTGGCGGACCCCCTCGCCCCCTGGCGGACCCCCAGGGGGTCCGCGGACCCCAGGTTGGGAATCACTGTACTAGAGCCATATGAAATCCGTTTTATTATTTTCCAAATTCCATTTTATTTTTTCCCAAATTCTGTTTTTTCCGTTTTAATATTTCAGAATTCTGTATTTTGCTTTTTATGCTCATTTTACCACCAGAAATAATGTCTAATAAGTGGGAATGAATAAATGTCCACAATTGAATAAGATATAACAGTCCATTTAATGTGTTTAAGTGCTGCAACTACAGTTCAGAAATACAGTTAAATTTTACACAATATTTTTCAATTAATATTGTGACAAAATAAAAATACACATTTCAAGTGTAAACAATAGATACAGCTAGCTACTACTGACATTATCACAATGACAATGTTAGCCTAGCTATATCTATTATATTGTGATGAAATATAGTAATGCATAATTTAGGCACCTTTAGTTTAGTTTATTTCGTTTATAAAGGACAGTGTATAATGACAATCGTTTGCATTAAACAAATGGATGGGTGCACTAGATTTAGCAAGAAGCTATCATTTCCATCTATAGTCCTATGTACTGTAACGTTTCATAGCTATTTAAGTTTATTTAGATTATAAAGGGCAGTGTATAATGACAATCGTTTGCATTAAACAAATGGATGAGTGCACCAGATTTAGCAAGAAGCTATCATTTCCATCTATAGTCCTATGTACTGTAACGTTTCATAGCTATTTAAGTTTATTTAGATTATAAAGGGCAGTGTATAATGACAATCGTTTGCATTAAACAAATGGATGGGTGCACTAGATTTAGCTAGAAGCTATCATGTCCTAACGTTATACTTATAGCTATTTAATCACAATAGTGTCGCAAGTGTTTTTGCGGACCAGTCCAGGGAACGTTGACAGAATTAGCAAAACACCTTATCACCGGAGGCATAAAAGTCATTAGGATACTGTTCTGCTCTGAATTGAGGGCTTATTGCAGAATTTCTTAGCTTCTTGACGATGTTAACACTGAAGCAGCCAGACGCTTGAGCACCGCTGTGTTGTGTGTAACACGCTATAGCGTCCCCGCCTCCCCGGTCGCGTGTGCACCAAACGTTCCACCCAAAAACGTAATTTCAGTCCAGATTAGGCCAAATTCTGCAATATTCCACGTTTTGCAGTTGATTCCATTTTTATTGGTTAATTCCGCGATTCCGTCCGCGATTCCGTGAACGCGGATTTCATATGGCTCTAGAGTCTACTAGTGATATGATGAGTCTACTAGTGATATGATGAGTCTCTACTAGTGATATGATGAGTCTCTACTAGTGATATGATGAGTCTCTACTAGTGATATGATGAGTCTACTAGTGATATGATGAGTCCACTAGTGATATGATGAGTCTCTACTAGTGATATGATGAGTCTCTACTAGTGATATGATGAGTACTAGTGATATGATGAGTCTACTAGTGATATGATGAGTCTCTACTAGTGATATGATGAGTCTACTAGTGATATGATGAGTCTCTACTAGTGATATGATGAGTCTCTACTAGTGATATGATGAGTCTACTAGTGATATGATGAGTCCACTAGTGATATGATGAGTCTCTACTAGTGATATGATGAGTCTCTACTAGTGATATGATGAGTACTAGTGATATGATGAGTCTACTAGTGATATGATGAGTGATATGATGAGTCTCTACTAGTGATATGATGAGTCTCTACTAGTGATATGATGAGTCTCTACTAGTGATATGATGAGTCTACTAGTGATATGATGAGTCTACTAGTGATATGATGAGTCTACTAGTGATATGATGAGTCTACTAGTGATATGATGAGTCTCTACTAGTGATATGATGAGTCTACTAGTGATATGATGAGTCTACTAGTGATATGATGAGTCTACTAGTGATATGATGAGTCTACTAGTGATATGATGAGTCTCTAGTGATATGATGAGTCTGTACTAGTGATATGATGAGTCTACTAGTGATATGATGAGTCTACTAGTGATATGATGAGTCTCTACTAGTGATATGATGAGTCTCTACTAGTGATATGATGAGTCTACTAGTGATATGATGAGTCTACTAGTGATATGATGAGTCTCTACTAGTGATATGATGAGTCTCTACTAGTGATATGATGAGTCTCTACTAGTGATATGATGAGTCTACTAGTGATATGATGAGTCTCTACTAGTGATATGATGAGTCTCTACTAGTGATATGATGAGTCTCTACTAGTGATATGATGAGTCTCTACTAGTGATATGATGAGTCTCTACTAGTGATATGATGAGTCTACTAGTGATATGATGAGTCTACTAGTGATATGATGAGTCTCTACTAGTGATATGATGAGTCTACTAGTGATATGACGAGTCTCTACTAGTGATATGATGAGTCTCTACTAGTGATATGATGAGTCTCTACTAGTGATATGATGAGTCTCTACTAGTGATATGATGAGTCTACTAGTGATATGAGTCTACTAGTGATATGATGAGTCTCTACTAGTGATATGATGAGTCTACTAGTGATATGATGAGTCTACTAGTGATATGATGAGTCTGTACTATTGATATGATGAGTCTACTAGTGATATGATGAGTCTACTAGTGATATGATGAGTCTACTAGTGATATGAGTCTACTAGTGATATGATGAGTCTCTACTAGTGATATGATGAGTCTACTAGTGATATGATGAGTCTACTAGTGATATGATGAGTCTCTACTAGTGATATGATGAGTCTCTACTAGTGATATGATGAGTCTACTAGTGATATGATTAGTCTACTAGTGATATGATGAGTCTCTACTAGTGATATGATGAGTCTACTAGTGATATGATGAGTCTACTAGTGTGATATGATGAGTCTACTAGTGATATGATGAGTCTCTACTAGTGATATGATGAGTCTACTAGTGATATGATGAGTCTACTAGTGATATGATGAGTCTCTACTAGTGATATGATGAGTCTACTAGTGATATGATGAGTCTACTAGTGATATGATGAGTCTCTACTAGTGATATGATGAGTCTACTAGTGATATGATGAGTCTACTACTGATATGATGAGTCTCTACTAGTGATATGATGAGTCTCTACTAGTGATATGTTTGATGAGATGAATTTTTTCTCTTTTTTGCATGTTCGATGGAAGAAAGTGACTGTCAAATGACCATAGTATTGTCTCCATAGCTATAATATAGAATATAGATATAGCTCTCCAAACATAGTGACGCACAGTGAAAGTAGGCTATGGAAACCTGGTGCGTTAGCTACAAGGATGAGGGTAATGGCCGGCGCCCAATGTGTTAAAATGTTTGGTAACTGTTAGGCATGCCCCGATCACGTTTTTTGCCACCGATACCGATCACCGATCGTCGTGAGCCATATCGGCCGATACCGATCCGATACCGATAGTTTTTGATTAACACTTTAACTGCCGGAAGACGCTTTTAGGCGTCCTTCCCCGCCATGCTCAAGTTGCATCGTCTTTGATATCAATATTTCAAAAATCTGTGATCTAAATCATATTTTCTTTCCGGAGCCCTGAGATGTACTGGTGAGCTCCCATCAACTGTTTAACGGTTCGAGAGCGCCATCTGGTGGCCGATCGGCAGATCGGCCAAGAGGGAGGGGCTCGCCAAACAGGAAGTGCTCATCCTATGTGCTCCGGGCACTCGCGATCGGTAGCCGGACTCCATCTCAACACACTGGATGATCAATCGCTCGCCTTAACTCAATAAACAACGTTATTTGGACGTATATAGTAGTATACAACCTGGAAATGGTTCTTCAGGATAAACATCCCATAATCGAAAACGGTCTACACCACGCTGATCGTCCAACGGCGCGAGGAAGATACGGTAAGATTCAGCGTTATTTTTGAATGTGTTCGATATAAACTGCTCTGATGAACATATGACCCACACTAGATGAATGATATAACGCTGCCCACGGAATTATAAACGATCCCCCGCCCATCCGGTCAATATCAGATGATACGTAGAAACTTCTAGAAGTACGTCCAATTGAAATTTTTTATATCGCGCCGATTGCCATCAAACTGTATTTCATCATCAATATAATGCATTTGGGGCTATAGATCACGTTCTGGAGAAAGCTGCAGAAAGAGATGAAAACATACTTATACATTAGACCATATTTTACTATGAATATGTGAATGAAAAAGTTTAACGTTGCTACACAATGAACAATACATATAGGACTTTGAATGGGCCATAATTATGGCAATTTAGCAATAGAATTTAAAAAGTTATAGCCCTGCAAAGAAGGGGTACTTATCCATAGACAAATAGAGCTGGCAACCTATGGTATATCATGAATTTAGCCTTAGGCAATCAAAGTGTTAAAAGAAATTAAAATTTATTTTATATAATTTTTTTTTTTTTTTTTATAAAATATATATATTATATAATTAGACTTGTACTTGTATTATCTGCGAGACATCGCCACCACGCAACAAGCTCCACTGTCTGTGTGTACTCTAGTAGCCTCCAGCTACGGCCAGGATTCTCCGGAGCTGCACCTGGACCCTATACTCGAGTAGCCTCGAGCTACGGCAAGGATTCTCCGGTGCTGCAGCTGGACCCTAGTATTGGTATAACGTTAAATCACATTCACAAGCCCTCAGCTCGAATACGCATCGAATCAGTGTTATAAGACATTGATATCAGGAGCTATCTGTAGCTACTGCTAGCCGGATATATAACGTTAATACAACGCCTCAGTGAATTATTTAGTTCAATGGGACATTTCGTTTAGAACAGTGAACTAGCTTGCGCTAACGTGAGCTAACAGCTAACAGGTATCATACACTCTACTAGACTTTGTGGAGCGTTCGTTTATGTCAGGAGCTATCGGTAGCTGGCCGGCTAGATACCGTTCGGTTAGACAATGCCTCATCATGTATTAAACTAAAAGTGAATAGTTGACTGGGTCATTTTGTAACGGTAGCTAAGCTAACGTTAGCTCAGGGAGACGCCGACGCCGTCCTCCCGTATCCCGTCTCACTAGACTAGACCCGGGTTTACATGTGTGCGGGAGGGAGGAGCAGACCCCGCACCACCCGGTGTCTGAGACAGAACTCAGCGAATGAGATCGGCTTTGACGATCGGCGAAAATAAAGCATTATCACCGATCACCGATCGCATATTTATACTGGTTATCGGCCGATAACGATCGGTGGCCGATCGATCGGGGCATCCCTAGTAACTGTTCATCTCAATGTGTTGATGTTGGTTGATGTTAGTTAACCCTTTCACTACCACACTACAGACGGTTAACTGTCTGTAGTGTGGTAGTGAAAGGGTTAACCGTCTGTAGTGTGGTAGTGAAAGGGTTAACCTTCTGTAGTGTGGTTGTGAAAGGGTTAACCGTATGTAGTGTAGTAGTGAAAGGGATAACCTTCTGTGGTGTGGTTGTGAAAGGGTTAACCTTATGTAGTGTGGTTGTGAAAGGGTTAACTTTATGTAGTGTAGTAGTGAAAGGGATAACCTTCTGTGGTGTGGTTGTGAAAGGGTTAACCGTATGTAGTGCTGTTGTGAAAGGGTTAACCTTCTGTAGTGTGGTAGTGAAAGGGTTAACCTTCTGTGGTTTGGTTGTGAAAGGGTTAACCTTATGTAGTGTGGTTGTGAAAGGGTTAACCTTATGTAGTGTAGTAGTGAAAGGGATAACCTTCTGTGGTGTGGTTGTGAAAGGGTTAACCTTATGTAGTGTGGTTGTGAAAGGGTTAACCTTATGTAGTGTAGTAGTGAAAGGGATAACCTTCTGTGGTGTGGTTGTGAAAGGGTTAACCTTATGTAGTGTGGTTGTGAAAGGGTTAACCTTCTGTAGTGTGGTAGTGAAAGGGTTAACCTTCTGTGGTTTGGTTGTGAAAGGGTTAACCTTATGTAGTGTGGTTGTGAAAGGGTTAACCTTATGTAGTGTAGTAGTGAAAGGGATAACCTTATGTGGTGTGGTTGTGAAAGGGTTAACCTTATGTAGTGTGGTTGTGAAAGGGTTAACCTTATGTAGTGTAGTAGTGAAAGGGATAACCTTCTGTGGTGTGGTTGTGAAAGGGTTAACCTTATGTAGTGTGGTTGTGAAAGGGTTAACCTTATGTAGTGTAGTAATGAAAGGGATGACCTTCTGTGGTGTGGTTGTGAAAGGGTTAACCTTATGTAGTGTAGTAGTGAAAGGGATAACCTTCTGTGGTGTGGTTGTGAAAGGGTTAACCCTTTGTCGTGTGGTTGTGAAAGGGTTAACCTTATGTAGTGTAGTAGTGAAAGGGATAACCTTCTGTGGTGTGGTTGTGAAAGGGTTAACCTTATGTAGTGTAGTAGTGAAAGGGATAACCTTCTGTGGTGTGGTTGTGAAAGGGTTAACCCTTTGTCGTGTGGTAGTGAATGTGGTAGCCTATATATGCGTATAAGCATTATATTTGCACACATAACATAGCAAACATGTCACCAGCCACCCAGGAGTAACCTATAGTCAAAGTTAACTATGGGAGGCTGATGGGGTCAAATAGGGTAAATTATTATTATTATTATTATTATTATTATTATTATTATTATTATTAAGATTTTAACATTTAATCGAAAAAATCACCGTGTTAATATTGACAACCACGTATAGAGAGAGAGACAGAGAGAGAGACAGATAGACAGAGAGAGAGACAGATAGAGAGAGAGAGAGAGAGAGAGAGAGACAGAGAGAGAGAGAGAGACAGATAGAGAGAGAGAGAGAGAAGGATGGAGAGACGGAGAGAGAGGGAGGCAGAGACATAGAGAGAGAGAGAGGGAGGCAGAGAGAGACAGAGAGAGACAGAGAGAGAGGGAGGGAGAGAGAGATACATAGAGAGAGAGACACAGAGAGAGAGAGAGAGAACAAACAACGTTTTCTTCCAATCAGAGCGTGGATGAGCACACCCCCGCCCACACTGAAAGCTCAGCTACCAGGACTTTATGATGTCATGTTTTGCGTGACAACGACAACATGCTGACTGGGAGCTCACTGGCACAGCCTGTTCTGACGGCCTGAGCTGCGGAACGTGAAGAAGACTGCTGTGCGGAACCTCACCCTGTCCACAGAGAGAACCTCACCCTGTCCACAGAGAGAACCTCACCCTGTCCACAGAGAGAACCTCACCCTGTCCACAGAGAGAACCCCACCCTCACCCTGTCCACAGAGAGAACCTCACCCTGTCCACAGAGAGAACCTCACCCTGTCCACAGAGAGAACCTCACCCTGTCCACAGAGAGAACCTCACCCTGTCCACAGAGAGAACCCCACCCTCACCCTGTCCACAGAGAGAACCTCACCCTGTCCACAGAGAGAACCTCACCCTGTCCACAGAGAGAACCTCACCCTGTCCACAGAGAGAACCTCACCCTGTCCACAGAGAGAACCTCACCCTGTCCACAGAGAGAACCCAACCCTGTCCACAGAGAGAACCTCACCCTGTCCACAGAGAGAACCTCACCCTGTCCACAGAGAGAACCCAACCCTCACCCTGTCCACAGAGAGAACCTCACCCTGTCCACAGAGAGAACCTCACCCTGTCCACAGAGAGAACCTCACCCTGTCCACAGAGAGAACCTCACCCTGTCCACAGAGAGAACCTCACCCTGTCCACAGAGAGAACCTCACCCTGTCCACAGAGAGAACCTCACCCTGTCCACAGAGAGAACCTCACCCTAATTTTTCTTACTGGCCAAAAGTAGCACGTTAGAATCACGACCAGAGAAGTTATTTATATTTTGAACGTGATTCATTCACTCGTTGCTAATGAGTTAGATGACATGTTATCACTTTCCACTGCAACATTTTTATTTTTATTTGAAGAGCCCTGTCAGGCCATTTCAATAGAATATACCTAAAAAAGGGTGTGTGTGTGTGTGTGTGTGGGGGGGGGGTTCATGAAATAGGGGGGTTGGCACCTTGCATGATCGCCTCTGCCGTCGGTGTGTGGATGTGAGGAACACATTTGTAAAGTGCTTTGGATAAAAGCTGCTATATAAATGCACTATTATTATTATTATTATTATTATTATTATTATTATTATTATTATTATTATTATTATTATTATTATTATTATTATTATTATTATTATTATTATTCATTATTGACTCTCCTCTCAGACCTCCAGGTGTATTTCTGACGCTTGACTCTCCTCTCAGACCTGGTCCAGGTGTATTTCTGATGCTTGACTCTCCTCCCAGACCTGGTCCAGGTGTATTTCTGATGCTTGACTCTCCTCCCAGACCTGGTCCAGGTGTATTTCTGATGCTTGACTCTCCTCTCAGACCTGGTCCAGGTGTATTTCTGATGCTTGACTCTCCTCCCAGACCTGGTCCAGGTGTATTTCTGACGCTTGACTCTCCTCTCAGACCTGGTCCAAGTGTATTTCTGATGCTTGACTCTCTCAGACCTGGTCCAGGTGTATTTCTGATGCTCGACTCTCAGACCTGGTCCAGGTGTATTTCTGACGCTTGACTCTCCTCTCAGACCTGGTCCAGGTGTATTTCTGATGCTTGACTCTCCTCCCAGACCTGGTCCAGGTGTATTTCTGATGCTTGACTCTCCTCTCAGACCTGGTCCAGGTGTATTTCTGATGCTTGACTCTCCTCTCAGACCTGGTCCAGGTGTATTTCTGATGCTTGACTCTCCTCTCAGACCTGGTCCAGGTGTATTTCTGACGCTTGACTCTCCTCTCAGACCTGGTCCAGGTGTATTTCTGACGCTTGACTCTCCTCTCAGACCTGGTCCAGGTGTATTTCTGACGCTTGACTCTCCTCTCAGACCTGGTCCAGGTGTATTTCTGATGCTCGACTCTCAGACCTGGTCCAGGTGTATTTCTGATGCTTGACTCTCCTCTCAGACCTGGTCCAGGTGTATTTCTGATGCTTGAGGGGTGGACGGTATGGTCTAAAATTTATATCACGGTATAATTTGAAGCATAGACGGTAACGGTATATATCACGGTATCATCGTTTTTGATAAAAAATTTATTTTTATTTTATATAATTTTTATTTTATAAAATATATATATTATATAATTAGACTTGTACTTGTATTATCTGCGAGACATCGCCACCACGCAACAAGCTCCACTGTCTGTGTGTACTCTAGTAGCCTCCAGCTACGGCCAGGATTCTCCGGAGCTGCACCTGGACCTATACTCGAGTAGCCTCGAGCAGAGCTACGGCCAGGATTCTCCGGCGCTGCACCTGGACCCTATTGTATTGGTATAACGTTAGCAAGCCCTCAGCTCGAATACGCATCGAATCAGTGTTATAAGACATTGATATCAGGAGCTATCTGTAGCTACTGCATATATAACGTTAATACAACGCCTCCGTGAATTATTTAGTTCAATGGGACATTTTGTTTTGAACGGTGAACTAACTTGCGTTAACGTGAGCTAACAGGTAGCATACACGTCTCTAGTACTAGACTTTGTGGAGCGTTTGTTGATGTCAGGAGCTATCGGTAGCTGGCCGACTAGATACCGTTCGGTTAGACAATGCCCCATCATGTATTAAAATAAAAGTGAATAGTTGACTGGGTCATTTTGTAACGGTAGCTAAGCTAACGTTAGCTCAGGGAGACGCCGCCGTCCTCCCGACAGCTCCCGTGTCCCGTCCCACTAGACTACTAGACCCGTGTTTACATGCGTGCGGTAGGGGCTGGCACGCCCACTGCGCGAAGCCTCCTAAATAACTTTTTCCAGTTCGCACATATCTATTATCTATGACTAATTCTATCTATTTTTAGGGGCAAATGCGAGTGAAATAGTCGTGCTGTGGTTACATGACGTCATTGCTATTTTAGAGCTGCACTACCGGTTACACGGTATAGTCAAAATCCATACCGTAGAGCAAATTCATACCGTTTATACCGTATACCGTTTATACCGTCCACCCCTATGCTTGACTCTCCTCTCAGACCTGGTCCAGGTGTATTTCTGATGCTCGACTCTCTCAGACCTGGTCCAGGTGTATTTCTGATGCTTGACTCTCCTCCCAGACCTGGTCCAGGTGTATTTCTGATGCTTGACTCTCCTCTCAGACCTGGTCCAGGTGTATTTCTGATGCTCGACTCTCTCAGACCTGGTCCAGGTGTATTTCTGATGCTTGACTCTCCTCCCAGACCTGGTCCAGGTGTATTTCTGATGCTTGACTCTCCTCTCAGACCTGGTCCAGGTGTATTTCTGATGCTTGACTCTCCTCCCAGACCTCCAGGTGTATTTCTGATGCTTGACTCTCCTCTCAGACCCATGTGATATCTTGGACCTAGCTAGCTATGTGGCCCCAGTGTCAACTAATGCACTGGCTTCTTTAAGAAGAAACTAAATAGTCCTGAGACATGGCCTCATTTATACCTAACCCCTCTGCTCTTCTCTGTTGCCAGGGCGACTACGTCTCAGACCAGGAGGCGTGGCCAGGCCAGGGCCAGTATGATGTCGTCATGTGTCTGGGCGTGACCAAGTGGGTTCACCTCCAGTCAGGTGATGGGGGCGTGGTCAGGCTGTTTAAACGGGCCTATCAGAGCTTGTCGACGGGCGGCATGTTCATCCTGGAAGCACAGCCCTGGAGCGCTTACAGCCACAGCAAGAGGAGCACGGTGAGACACTAGCCCAGGGCTCTACGCTAACCGTTTCCCCAAGGAGCACATGTGCTCCTAAATTAAAAGGTTTAGGAGCACACAAAGATATTTAGGAGCACAGTGAAAATATTTCAAGTAACATTTTTTTTTTTTTTTATAAATGTATATTTGTACTGTGCGTGCATGTGCAAACGGGACACACATCTGTGCAATAGCACATACCACCAAAGTCACTGGCCCACTGTGTGCGTGTGTGTGTGTATCTGCATGTGCAAACGGGAATGGGACACAGACATTTGAACTAATAAGTGATTAATGCCTACTGTGGCAAAGTTGTAGCCAACAACTAGGCCTAATAAAAAAGGCAGTGAATGAATGAAAACTTTATTTAACAGATTGCAGAATGGGTACAATACAGTACGGCTCAATACATACAATTGTTAAGGTGATGCAGACCAGAGAAAGACGTTTGTCTTGTTTACATCAGGGTCCCCCATTTTCAATTCATAGTGACATTTATGACATACACAACATACATGACATCATGACATTTATGGCATAGGGACATACATGACATACAGGTATATAGTACTGTTACATTTGTGACATATATGATATGCAAATATATAGTACTGTTACCCATAGATCCTGACACAGAGTATATACATATGATGGGGAGGAGACTGTACATTGTACTACTGTGACATTGAACTACTGCTACAAAAGTAACAGTCACTTAACTTTAGCTTTTGCCCCTTTTATGCATACAATGCCTTGTTTTGGCATTGTATGCCATGCTTGTTGTTGCTCTTCTAGAAAAATAATCCTTTCAGGGTTGCCTATTGAAATACTGTACACCTCCAGTACAGAAACATTGTTTATGAGTTTGCGTGTCAGGTAGACCATTGATTGACAGTTGATTCTGCCAATTACGTCACACCCACCTCTGCTGTTGATAACGCTAGCCAAGTTAGCACACACACATACACACACGCACAGTGGGCCAGTGACTTTGGTGTAGGGGTGTAACAATGCATCGATCCTAAGGAGAAAATTCAACTGCATCGATTTGAAAATGTTAGAATCGATTATCGCAATTTTAATGTGTACACAGTGTTATGTTATTCTCATGTCCGTTACAGCCAACACAACGACATACGCTACTGCATCAACGTTATGATTAACAAAGCAAGGAATTTGTTTTGTTGCATTAACGTTATATTGCTATCGATAAATCTAGGTGTTCTAAAATCTATTGCTATTGGTAAGACTAGAATAAGTTAACTTAATGTTACTGTCTTGGGAAAGTCTCGCATAGAGCAATGGCGGACTTTCCGGAAGTGAAAAAGCAAATGAAAGCTTCCGATTGGTCATTTCCTTTCTTTCCCTTGAAACCAGTCACGTCACTCTACTGTGATTGGACCGTTGGCTTGAGTGCAATGTGGGACTTGTAGTTTTTGAACGATTAACAGCGGAGAGAAAAAAGCACGACTGAGGTTGTAATCTTCACTCGCGCACTGTGCGAGTAATTGATTTATCACTAAAGTGCTATCTGTTGCAGCTGCACTGTTTTCCATGAAAATACCATATTTGGGCTTCCGGTATGAGAACGGAAGAGTAGCACCCATGCGGTGAGGCTCCTGGTCAAAAGAGCGAAAAACGGAGAAATAAGGACCCGAAAAGTGATTAAAAATGAAGATGCAAACGAGAAGGAAGGAGGAGAAAACAAATATGAAGGAAAGAGAAATGGAGAACTCACAGGAAGAGGAGAGTTCGATGGAGCAGAACCCCAGAGGCGAGACCGAGAAGGAGCAGGCGGAGGAAGGGGGAGTCTCGGCTGAGACAGACAAGGAAATGCCAGGATGGGCCGTGCTCATGCAGGCCGGGATATTGGCGACCATGAAATTGAACTCGGACACGATGCAGGCGAACATGAAACTGAACTCGGACACGATAAGAAATGATATTGGGAAGTTACGGGAGGAATTGAGGAAGGAACAGGAGGACTTCAGAGGTGAAATGAATACAGAACTCAAAAGGGTGGATGAGAAGATGGCGGAACAGGACAGTAACGTAACGGAGGTACAGACTAGAACGGCGCAGATGGAGGAATGGAGCACAGAGATACACGAGGTGTTAACGTGTGCGATTCAAAAGCAGAACAGATGGAGACAAAGATATCGGACATGGAGGGGAGGTCACAGAGAAATAACATCAGAATATGGGGATTGAAAGAAGGAGTCGAAGGGGAATCGGTGATCCGTGTGGACCAAAAAGATAGAAATCGAGGGGAAAAGACTATCGTTTGATCACGATTACTCGACAGCGGTAGCAATAACACGCAGGTCCTACGCGGGACTGAAGATAATTCTGAAAGAAAACGGAATGAAATTCCAGTCACCCATGACCTCGCTAAGGATCCACTGGAAGGAAGGGACGGTGACATACGCGACGGCACGGGAGGCGGCGGAGGAGATGAGGCGACGGGGGATGCAGATGGCGGAGGACGGAGAGGGAAGGAGACAGGAGGGCCAGACGCGGAGCCTGCAGCAGAGATTGGAGGGGGCACGCAGATGGACCAGAGTGGGAGATCGAGGCCCGGGAGAGGAGGGAGGAGAGAGGAGAAGGCCGAGGTGAGACGTGACAGACCGAAGGCGGAGACGGACGAGGAGGCCAGAGACGGAGAAGGAGGGGAGAGGAGGCGGGAGGATACGAACGGATGAGTACACGCACAAGAGATTGAAAAACTATCCAAATAGAGACAAAATATAGAAACTGAAATAACATATACATAAACACACATTCCCAGGTAGAGGCAGGATATAGGAACGAACATAACGTATACATGAACACATAATACACAGGCAGACGGAGGAAATAAATGGAAATATAATTAGGTATGATAGACGGAACACAGAACATATTGAAACAAGTACATAGACACACGCTGAGAGTAACACAGTTGGAAGGGATTAAGGGGATAAATGGACATCACATAGAAAATAGAGAGGAGGAAAATAAAATAAAAAGGGGTACACAGAAGACACCACACACGGGTTTGGGAGGAAAGAGGGACATTGGAACATACGAGCCGCATTGAGGGGGACCTAGGAAATGGGGGTCTTTCAGAATGAAGGACAGAACGCTTTTGACCAGGAGCACGACAGCAGTAAAAACAGTAAGAATGCTGGACAAATATGACGAGCGGTTGGGGGCAAAGGTTTCAAACCCCCAAGCCGTCAGGAGGAGGCCTCTCACTAGGAGAGCAATTACTCCTCACCCACCAGCAGGGGACAGGGGGGGACACAGGGAACCCCCGAACGCCTTGGGAGCACTTTATGTAAAGTTTATGTTTTTTATTTATGTTAATCATTATATGTATTTGGTGAAGAGAGCGGAGGCTACAACCGGAGGGGGGAATGAATGTGACATGGGGGGGACTGACAGACGAAAGAAGAAGAAAGATGACAATGGTTAAAGGTATAAAAATGATGTCGTTAAACGTTAATGGAATGAATAATGCGATAAAGAGGGGCAAAGTGATGTTGAAATGTAAAAAAAGTGAGATGGAAGTGATTTTTCTGCAGGAGACACATTTGGTAGCACAGGATCATGAGAAACTGAAGAGATTTGGATATGAAAATGCATACTATAGTTCCTTTAAACGGAACCTGAGGAGAGGAGTAATCACGTTAATCAAAAACAGTCAAATTTGAATTGATCAAGGAAGTAAGAGACAAGGAGGGACGGTTTGTTCTGGTGAAGGGGAAAATGGAGGGCCAAATGGTTACGTTAGTGAATGTTTATGCACCCCCAGAGAGTGAGAGGGATTTATATGAGACCATTTTTTATATGATAGTGATGGAACTAGAAGGGCTATTGATATGCGCGGGAGATTTTAATGTAGTACTGAATCACGACCTAGACACCACGAGTACTAGAAAAGGACGGGCACCAATCAGTAGATATATGAATATTCAGATGACGGAAATGGGAATTACAGATGTTTGGAGGGGGATGCACGCCATGGACAGGGAATACACACATTACTCACACCCGCACGTGACATATGCGAGAATAGACTACTTTTTGATGACGACGGGGGACAGTTACAGGGTACGGGAGAGCAGAATAGGAGTAGCGGACATATCGGATCACAGTGCCATATATCTGACAGTAGATCTAGAAGGGAGACGGAGGAACACGATCTGGAGACTAAATGTAGGAATATTAAATAACAAGGGGGTGGTGAGTCAGATCAAGGAGGAGATAGCCAGATATAAGGAAGAAAATGACAACGGGGCGGTAGATCCGAACATTCTATGGGACACACTGAAGGTGGTGATAAGGGGGAAATTGATGGAGAAGACAGCAATGCTGAAGAAGGCCAGAACGGAGACATATCACAATCTGATAGGGAAGCTGAAGAAGCTAGAGGGGAGACACCAGATATCAAAAGAACAGGAAACGCTCGGAGAAATCAAAGAAGTAAAGGCCAGGATAAATAGGGAATTATTGACGGAAATAGAAAAGAAAGCGAGGTTCATGAAACAAACGTACTATGAAGGGGGACCAAAAGCGACCAGACTGTTGGCTAGGAGAATTAGGACGCAACAGAAGTTGAACACGATACACACAATAAGGGATACAAAGACTAATGAAATATTGAGAGACCCAGCTGAAATAGAGAGGACATTTAGAGAATACTATGAGAAACTATACACACAGCCAAAAGCAGCGGGAGAAGAGGAAATAGAAGCATATCTGGAGAAGCTAGAGTTACCATCGATAGGGAAAGAACAGAATGAAGAATTAAATAAAATAATTACGGAACAAGAACTGGAAGAGGCAATTAGTAGAGCTAAAAACAACAAGTCTCCGGGGAGCGACGGATTCCCATCGGAATTCTACAAGACAGGCGTTCAGACACACGATGGAAGAGGGAAAAATGCCCCCCTCGTGGAAGGAAGCCATAATCACCACGATACCGAAGGAAGGGAAGGATAGGGAATTATGTAGTAGTTTCAGACCTGTGTCCATACTCAACGTGGATTACAAGATGTATACATCGATAATATCAAAGAGATTTGAGACGTTTATGCCAGACATTATAGATGAAGATCAAACTGGATTTATTAAAGGGAGACAGACACAGGACAACGTGAGAAAGACATTACACATAGTAGAGGAGATACAAAAACAAGGGGGTAGCGCGGTACTGATTAGCCTAGATGCAGAAAAAGCATTCGACAGTGTGAGCTGGACATTTTTATATAAAACATTGATGAGGTTCGGACTGAACGGGAGGGCGATGAAGATGATCAAGGCGCTATATCAAGAACCGACAGCGAGGGTTAAGGTGAATGGCAGCTTGACGGATAGAATCAGATTAGAGAGGGCTACCAGACAGGGATGTTGTCTCTCACCGACGCTCTTCGCCGTTTTCATAGAACCACTGGCACAACTGATCAGACAGACCGAGGACATTAAGGGAGTAAGGATAAAGGGAACGGAATATAAACTAGGCCTATTTGCGGACGACGTGATAGTATACATGAGGCAACCAGGCAAGAGCTTCCCGGCACTGATGGATCTACTGAAGGAATATGGCCACTACTCAGGATACAAACTAAACGTGACAAAGACACAGACCTTAGCATGGAACTATACCCCAACGACGGAAATTAGAGAACAGTACGGGATAAGATGGGACATGGACAAGATTAAATACTTAGGGGTGAACATCACAAGAGGGGTGGATAAACTGTTTGAGGCGAACTATACACCGATAAATCAGAACATCAAGAGAGACTTAGAGAGATGGACAGTAATGCCCTTGGACTTCAATTCAAGAATAGAGGTCATTAAAATGAACATACTATCAAGGTTACTGTACCTATTCCAGTCACTACCGATACAAATACCACAGAATCAATTCAGGGAGTGGGACAGACTGATATCGAGGTTCATATGGGCGGGGAGAAGACCACGGGTCAGATATAAAACACTACAACTACCAAAGGAAGAGGGAGGGATGGCAGTACCCAGCCTACAAGATTATTACTATGCAGCACAACTGAGAGCAGTGACGTGCTGGTGTAACGACAGATATGAGGCAAGATGGAAAGACATTGAAAAAGAAGGGGAGGGATACAAGGTACAAGCTCTGGTGGGAGATAGGGAACTGTTCAAAGAAAAAGAGGGACTGTTAGATCCTATCACCAAATGCACCTTGACCATATGGAACAGAGTAGTAAAAACACACAAATTGGAGAAGCAGTCAGGGGTCCTGAGATGGGTAACACATGACAAGAGATTCAAACCAGGGAGGTTAGACCATGGATTCAGAAGGTGGGAGAGGGGGGGGGGGGGGGGCAACAGCGATATGCAAAATGATAGAGAAGGGGGAAATGCAGACACTACAAAAATTAAAGGAGAAATTTGGACTAGAAAACAGGGACCACTTCAGATATCTACAGGTTAGAGACTACTACAACAAAGAAATAAGGGGGGCAAAAGACGAAGAACAGAATGGAATAATAAAGATGATAGTATGGGCATACGAAGGGGGGCAAGGAAGAGTAATATCAGCAATATACCGGGCTATAATGAACAGCAAGGGCCACACGACCGATTACATAAGGGAGAAATGGGAGAGAGAGCTAGAGATAGAATTAACAGGGAAGGAATGGGGGAACATATGTGAGGTGCAACATTCAACAACAGGATCGAGGATATGGAAAGAGTTTGGATGGAAAAACATAATCAGATTCTTTATAACCCCAGAACTGAAGGGAAAATATGCACCAACACAAAGAGCTTGCTGGAGGATGTGTGGGAAGGAGAGGGCAAATCACACGCACATATTCTGGGGATGTCAGAAGCTGAAGGGGTATTGGGAGGAGATAGGGGAGGCAATGATCAGAATATTAGGATACGGATTACCACAAATAGGACTGGTGCTTTACTTAGGAGACCTGACACACGAGGGAATACAAGGGGGGGACAAATATTTAATAAAGATAATGTTGATAGCATCCAGAAAAGCAATAACGAGACTGTGGTACAAGGAAGACCCACCGACAATAGCACAATGGGTAGGAATAGTGGAAGAGATACAGGATATGGAGAGGATAACACACATGCTGAGGTTACAGGAAGAGAAATTTGGGGAAAGATGGGGAAAGTGGGAGGACTATAAGGGGAACGAAAACGACATCACAGAGGAAGAAACAAATGCAACACAAGAGGGAGAAGGGTAAAGGAGGAAAGGTTCAAGGAGGGTCTCTGAACCCATGTCGCACATTTTTGCTTTAGTTAGTATTTTCTATCTATCATTGGGGTAGAACAATTGTTTTATGTTTTTTCAATTTATTATTTATGTCTGTGGAACTTTTGCTTAAGTCGGTATTTTTTATTTCTGTTTTTGGGGATTAAAATCTTTTCTTTATTGTTTATGTCTGTTTAACGGTGTTGTACATTATGTCTATGTATTATGTACCTGGAAGACCGACTGAGATGATAATAATATTCAAAGATGATGTTGTTTGTATGCTTGTAATCCAAAAATGCAAATAAAAATTGAGTTTAAAAAAAAAAAAAAATACCATATTTGGATAAGTTTGACCATTTCTCAAAATCTGAAAATCATAATTTAATAAAACACAGAAAAGGGGACTTCCGGTTTGACTCACGAGCTCCCCGACAGCAAAATGATATAGCCCCGGAAAACATTTATTAACAACACCAGGGTATATATTTAATAGGGATGAAAGAAGGGGCTATCACAAGACGTAGGGCGAACACGATTACAACTGGAAAAGCCGACGGAATGGCAGAGAATGGCGATACAACGGGAGGAAAAGATGGCGACGATGAATCTGAACAAGAAGCCACGCTGTTGAACATCTACAGGGAGCTTAAAGAGTTCAGAAGAGATAATGAGCGTCAATTTCGGGAAATAAAAAATGAGATGAACAAAATGAACGACAGACTTGGTGAGGCGGAGGGGAGAATCGGAGAAAATGAAGATGTGCTTGATGCGGCGACGGTTTTGATCAAGAAGCTAATACAAAGACAGGCCGACACGGAGGCTAAACTGCTCGACCAGGAGGGCAGAGCGAGGAGGGAGAACCTACGAGTATATGGTATCCCAGAGGATAAAGAGGGAAAGGACATACATGGATTTCTAGACGGCCTGTTTAAGGACGCACTCGGCCTGCCTCGTGACATGGACCTTGAATGAATGAATGAATGAAAACTTTATTTAACAGATTGCAGAATGGGTACAATACAGTACGGCTCAATACATACAATTGTTAAGGGGATGCAGACCTGAGAAAGACGTTTGTCTTGTTTCCATCAGGGTCCCCCATTTTCAATTCATATAGACATATATGACATACATGACATACAGATAGTCAGTACTGCTACATCTATACATTTATGACATACCAGATTTGCAAATACAGTACTGTTTGTGATACAGAAGGAGTCAAGAAAAGGGAGTATATACATTTGACGTAGAAACTGTACATTGGAGGTTGGGTGGGGGGGTTGGGTACATTGGGATATTGACAACCATACTGGGTAATTTACATTGGAGGTGGTTGGGGGGGGGGGGGGGGGGCGGGGGGCATACTGTATAAACAAGTAACACTGTACATTGAGGGGGGGGGGGAGGAGACACTGTACAAACAAACACAATTGTACATTGAACTATTGACAAAACCATACTAGGTAAATGACTGTACATTGGAGGGGGTTGGAATGATTGGGTTAGGATATTTACAGGGGCCAGTGTTGAATTGCAGTCTCCCGTAGGTGTCCCTTGAGAGAGGTTTTGAAAGTGGGTAGTGATCCACATTCCTTTACAGCTTTGGGTAGGGCGTTCCACATTGATGTGGCATAATTGCGAAACGTGTTTAGTCCCTTATTTGAGCCGAATCTGGGTTTGACATGATTTGTGGAGCTCCCTCTGGTGTTGTG
Organism: Notolepis coatsorum; assembly: GCF_963971535.1. Classification (NCBI taxonomy): domain Eukaryota; kingdom Metazoa; phylum Chordata; class Actinopteri; order Aulopiformes; family Paralepididae; genus Notolepis; species Notolepis coatsorum. Next base: position 62,954,241 of record NC_140177.1, on the reverse strand, counting down.
ATCGTGGTATTCACTGACCTTTGGGAAGTATTTTGACATGTACATGGGTACCTTGGTCGTGTAGTGTATCTTGTAGACCAGGCCCATTGCAAGTTGTTGTACTCTGTCGTCTACTCTAAGCCATCCTAGGTTGTCGAAGTGGGCAGGGGTGAGGTGGGTTCTAGGAGTAAGGTCAAGCAGTAGTCTGACCAGTTTGTTTTGAGATGTTTGTAATTTTGTTTTTAGCGCCTTTGAGGTGCTTTGGTACCATGAGGTGCAAGCATAGTCGTAGTACCCCTGAATGAGTGCTCCTGCCAGAGTCTTCAGGGTGTTCTTGTTTACCAGAGAGGAGATCCGGTACAAGAATCGAGTTCGTTGGTTGACTTTTTTTATTACATTGGATGCCATTTTGTCACAGGAGAGATTAGCCTCTAGGATGGACCCCAGGTAGGTAATTTCATCTTTCCTTGTGACAATATTGTCACCCACTGTAACTGAGAAGCCGTCGGTCTTGCTGAGTTTGTTATTTGAACCGAAGAGAATGGACTCTGTTTTGCCCATGTGTAATGATAGTTTGTTATCAGCGAGCCATATGCAGATTCTGCCTAGTTCCGAGCTGAGGGTTTTTTCAACCTGTAACTTGTTCTTGTCAGAGACCAGCAGGGCTGAGTCGTCCGCAAACAGGAACAAGTTGCAGTCACAAGCTGACGACATGTCATTTGCATAAATTAGGAACAGTAGCCCCAAGGCCTACCAGCCCGCAGCTGAAACCACGGTCAATCGTGGTTAAGTTTGGGAGCTACAAAATGAAGGAAGAGATAATACGCCGGACGTGGCAGAAGAAAAACGTCTCATGTGACAATGAACGATCATGATTTCCCCACTGAAATACTGAAGAAACGAGGAGAATATGCCGAGGCCAAGAGAGTGATGAAGGTTTGATTTGATTTGATTTGATATTTTTTATTTTCGTGTCTTACATACAGATGTATGCCCAGCCCATATGGGCTTACAAGACACATAACAATAAGTATATAATAATATACTTTACCAATTTCTTAACAAATGACATAGACCAAGATGGCCATACAAAAAAATACAAGAAAATACAATAAAACGTAATATAACACAAGCTGTACTCAATGTAAATAAACAGAAAAGCAAGGTGAATTCAAATACAATTATATAGGATACAGTGTGTTTTGTCTCAGATGAAGGAGAGGAATCTCAAGTTCCAGACACCGTATCCTGCGAAAATGAGGGTATTTTACGAAAATGGCACCCGCCTGTACCAGAACGCGGCGGAGGCGACGGCGGATATGGCAAGACGTGGCTTCAAGATCACCGTGGTGAACCCTACTGCCGACCCAGATCGAGAGGAGATACTGCGGCTGTCTACCTGGCAGACAGTGGGAAGAAAACGGGGACCGGGAGGCGGCATACAGGCGACGGAGAATGAAGGCCCCGCACAGCAGGGCAATGAACAGCACGGGTACCGGGAGAAACTCCAGGGATTCAGACGGAGGCGGTCAATTAAGATATCGATCAAGAAGCACATGGATACAGATAAGTCGCAGGGGCATCGTCATAGAGTAACAAACATCGCAAAGTGCCAATTTGTATAAAGAAAAAAAATATATCCTGGATAGATAAAAAAGGGATGACGAAATGAACCACAGTCCAATATGGATATGACATAGAAGTTACAATGTACCAATATGTATCTAGGGGATATACAAATGTTAATTGTTGGAAGAGAAAAAACGTCACCATTTTGACAAGTTCAGTTGAATTGATCACACTGTATATAGACTACAGTGTGAGCCATACGTTACATTAGGGTATACAAAATAGTAGGGGCACAGTTTTGGGCAACCTGCCTTGTGCCAAATGCACTCCTCTGTTAGACGAGGGGGACCAAAGTGCACGGGTGAGTATCGATCTCACCCTCGGTACAATTGTTCTATCTGGGGTCATATCGAACGTAGCTTGGGTAAATGTGGGGGGGGGAAATGTATTTATGTTTTTATGTGTTCCTTTTTATTTCATCATATACTATGCTGTTGTATGTATATCATCACAGTCTCAGGTCCTAGATATGGAAATATGGGATATAGCGCCCCAGACATAGAAGCACTACGTGCAGGAGTGCACAGGGGAGATACATTACAAGGGATATGGGGCTGATTAAAATAGTATCGTGGAATATAGACGGATGTCATCATCCCATTAAGAGAAAAAAAATACTGACGTTCTGACTTGAAACAAAAAAAGACGGATATTGCACTAATTCAAGAATCACACCTGAATGAGGAAGAGTCGGCCAAGCTTAAGAGGGATTGGGTGGGACAAATATTCTATAGTACGTTCTCTTCTAGGAAGAGGGGGGTGGCAATATTAGTGAGAAAAAACATAGACATTAAGGTGCACAACAGTTTCTCATGATGAGGGGAGATGGGTTATATTGGATGCTGATTTGGAGGGACAGAGAACTACATTAGCTAATATATATGCGCCCAACGTGTCGTCCTCAGACTTTTTTCATGAAGTATGTGAGGTGATTAGGAAGATAGGGAATAGCAACGTAATCATAGGGGGGGACTTCAACCTGGTTGGAAACACCTTGCTGGACAAGTCATCTCAACCCAGGACCGCTGACAACGCAGGGAGACTTGCGGTCGGTGTACTGGTAGAGGAATTGGGTCTAGTGGATATCTGGAGGGTTCTGAACCCACAGGAAAGAGACTACACGTTTTACTCTCACCCACATGCCTCATACTCTAGAATTGACTATTTCCTGATCTCTAGCGCACTGGTAGAACAAATAGCAGATAGGATAGGGAACATTGTAATATCTGATCATGCTCCGGTTGATTTGGTAATCACATCCATAGAGGAGGGGCAACGGTCTCGGAGATGGCGATTCAATAACCTAATGTTGAATGATGAAGTGTCATGTGCATACATTAGAACTATATTTAAGGAATTCTGGGAACTTAATGAAGGGTCAATAGATGATAGTGGCATAATGTGGGACACATGTAAAGCATACATGAGAGGACGACTCATACAATACAGTGCAATACTAAAAAGGGCAGAGAAACAAAAAATTTCAGCATTGGACGAGGAAATTAAAGCACTCTCGAAACAGCACAGTCAGAGACCAGACCCAGAAACGTCGAGAAATTTGAACAAATCCAAATATGAATTGAACAACATATACCAAAAAAAGGCTGAATATGCTTTATTTAGGACCAACCAAAGATATTATGAACAAGGGGAGAGAGCGGGTAAAATACTAGCAAATCGGGTTAAACAAATGCAAAATCAAAGTATTATATCCTCAATTCGTAATAAGAATGACAAAATTATTACGGACAAAAAGGAAATTAATAATGTTTTCAGGTGCTTTTACCAGGATTTATATACCCCACAGGCGGCGGTGGATCAGGTAAAAATGGACGCGTTCTTCAACAAGATTGAATTACCGTCGTTATCGAAACAACAAGTAAAGTCAATGGAGGGGGAGGTCTCGATAGAGGAAATACATGCGGCAATCAACAGCCTTAAATTAGGTAAAGCACCAGGAGACGATGGGTTTACTCCCGATTTCTACAAACAATTCAGTGATATAATCTCTCCAAGACTATTGAAAGTATATCAAGATTCTGTGAGGATTCGCCTGTCCCTGGACCTTTTTCCTGTGTTTTCCCTGTCTACTCTCCTCTACTCTTCACCAGCCCCCACCCTTGCGATGATTTACTCTCCTCTACTCTTCACCAGCCCCCACCCTTGGACATCCTTGATCCTCTACCTTCACGCACCTGTTGGGAGTTTGCAATCACCTCGGGAGAGTACATAGGTTGCAGACTCCCCTCCAGTCCTTGTCGGGTCGTTCTGTGTTCTGGATTCTGTGTTCTGGATTCTGTATCTGTGTCTGTGTTCTGGACTCTGTATCTGTGTTCATGGAGTTCTGTACGTTACCATCCTGTACGTTACCGTCACCTGCTGCGTCTCCGGCGTGAGACGACGTGCCAGCCATCACCACCTGTCGCTGTTTGCCTGGAGTGGGACACCGTCTTCGCTCTCTAATTCTCTACGGGAGGTTTTCCAGTGTTCCCACTCCAGACGTCAAGCCGGCTCGTCATCGCTCCCGATTCCACGGGAGGAAGGCGTCTCTTCGTGATCCTCGTTCCTGGGGGTGAGGCTCGTCGTCGCTCCCTAGTATTCCACGGGAGGACGGCGTGTGCCCATCCCGTTCCCCTTGGACCCAGGCTCGTCGTCGCTCCCTAGTATTCCACGGGAGGACGGCGTGTTCCCATCCCGGTCCCCTGGGACCCCCTTTGTTCTGCACTGCCCGTCTGCAGCATCCGAAGAGGAGGAGGATCTCCGTGCCAGGCCCCGCTGTCGGGCCCCTGTTCCCGTGCCAGGCCCCCGCCGTCGGGCCCCTGTCCCCGTGCCAGGCCTCCGCCGTCGGGCCCCTGTTCCCGTGCCAGGCCTCCGCCGTCGGGCCCCTGTCCCCGTGCCAGGCCTTTACCGTCTGAACCCTGTCCTCATCCCTGTAAGCAGCTCTGGCCCTCGCCCTGTCCAAGGCCTTAACCCTGTTCTCTGTCCCTGTCTCCAGCCCGCCTCTCCGGGCCTCTGTCCCTGTCCCCCTCTCCAGTGCCCCTGGTCCTGGCCCTGACACTTAGCCCTGGTCCTTAGCCCTGGCCCTTAGCCATAGTCCCTTAGCCTGTTCGCCTCTTAAAGGCACAGTGCCGCATTTTCCATATTTCCTTTACTCTAGTGTTTTTGTGTTCTCCCTTAAAGGGACTGTGCCGCTTTTTGTTATGTAAGAAATAAATGCCCTGTTTTGGCTTACTCTCATACCTGTCTTGTGTTGTGCGATTGGGGTCGGTTACAAACCATAACAGATTCACTGTTAAAAGGGAGCTTGCCCACTAGCCTGAGATCGGCCACTATTACGTTACTACAGAAAAAGGGCAAAGACCCTCAATACTGTGGGAACTATAGGCCTATATCACTGAGCAATTTGGAAGAAAAAGTATTGGCAAAAATACTAGCGAATAGAATAGAAGATGTACTACCAAGTTTGGTACACTCAGACCAAGTGGGTTTTGTGAAGGGGAGAAACTCAGCTGATAATATTCGCAGACTCCTACACATAATGTGGAAGGTTAGGAATGATGTAGAGCCTACAGTGGCCTTCTCATTGGACGCCGAAAAGGCCTTTGATAAGGTGGAATTTGCATTCTTATTTCACACGCTAGAGCGCTTCGGATTTGGACCATCGTTTACTGGATGGGTAAAGCTGTTGTACACAAATCCGATGGCCTCTGTCTTGACTAACAGGATCGTATCCTCGCCCTTTAATCTAGGATGGGGGACGAGGCAAGGCTCTCCGCTTTCTCCCCAAATGTTTGCGCTTTTCCTTGAACCACTTGCTATCGCACTAAGGACTAATCAAGACATCAAAGGGGTAGTAGCGGGACAGGTGGAACATAAACTATTTTTATATGCGGATGATATCTTATTGGTGTCCAGCAATCCCCAAACAGCAGCTGGGGTCATTGGAACTGTTATCGAGTCCTTCTCCGAAATTTCTGGATACACAATCAACTGGAGCAAATCAGAAGCAATGCCTCTCTCTAAGTGCTGTCCCCCTGCTATTAGGAGGGGATGGCAGTACAGGTGGATGCCGTCAGGGTTGATATACCTAGGAATAAAGTTGATCCCAGGTCTGAAAGAGATAGTACAAGCCAATATTGCCTCTATAATCGAACACGTTAGTGCTCTGACCCAGAATTGGGCCAAGATGAATATGTCCCTCCTTGGGAAGATAAACTTAGTAAAAATGATATTGGCTCCCAAATTAAATTATATCCTATATGCTGCCGCTGACTCTCCCGACTCAGTTACTCAAACAGTATGACAAAGTCATTAATGTATATTTGTGGCAAAAGGCCACTATTTGGTCGGGCCAAAATGTATGCAGCAAAGGAAAATGGCGGCTTATCCCTGCCTAAGCTAGACTGGTATCACTATGCGTTCTCGCTCTCCCAGCTCTCCAAATTGAATCACTCGACTGAGGAGGCACCTGCTTGGGTCAAGATAGAGGAGGAGATGGTGTATCCCTCGTCTCTGGAATCCTTCCTGACACAATCAGACAGACCTATACCTCTTAAGAACCCTCTAATGGCGTTTGCCAGGGAAACTTGGAATCAGTCGCACAGGCTGACTGGTGATAGCCCATATCTGACTACAAGAGCCTCTATATGGTATAATAAAAAACTAAAGATTGGTAAGAAATATGGGACGACTGGATTAAAAGGGGGATACATGTACTAGGTGATATAGCCGGGGAAGATGGGGTTTTACCTTTTGAGGATATTAAAGAGGATTTTGGTATAGATAATAAAAACGTCTATAAATTCCTACAGATTAGACATTGTATATAGTCATCAATGGGAGGGCCAAAGTGTGGCCCGATTACTGCAATTCAAGAAATATTTTATAAAGGATGGCGTAGGAAAGGCGGTGCGTCAAGATTCTATGATGTTATAAGAGAATACAATGCACCCAAGTTGGCGGGTCTGAGGCTGAGCTGGGAGAACGATGTACGTGAGGATATTACTGAGGAAATGTGGGAGAAGCTGGTGTCCAAATGGGGTAAATTCTCTCGGGAGGCGCAATCACAACTTATTTTTTACAAAGTGTTGAACAGAAGCTATTGGACGCCTAGTAAACTGGCCAGACTGAAATTAAGGGACAGTGACATCTGCTGGAGATGTGAGAAGGAGACAGGCACTTTACTACACATGCTATGCATGAGAAGGTCCGGAAAATGTGGGATCAAATTGTGATATTCCTAAGTAAGGTTCTGAATGTGAAGATAAATAACGCCCCAATGGCATGTGTTTTGGGTATAGTACCGAAATGGATTAAACTGCCTAAATACCGGGAATGTGGTATAGAATGGCCATGATATCAGGATGTAGAATTCCATTACGACATTGGAAATCACCTGTTGATATTACTTTTAAAGAATGGATGGAACTAATGTTCCGGACAGCATCATATGAAAGGGTGACATATAGAGTCGCAGGAAGAGAGGATATCTTCGCTGAGGTATGGGACAGTTTTCTACACCTGACTGAACGGTCTGGGGACGAATGATTAAGGTGGGGTTTCAGTATTATCAATGATGAAGGTGAAAAATGGGATCTGACCTGATGGTACCTATACTTTATATTGTATTATGTATGTATATGCATTAACGTATATGCATCTTGGTTATATATGCACATATAGTAATGTTTTTTTTTGTAAGTATTTTTTATAATTTCCATGTGTTTTTGGTATGTCTATGTATGGTAAGTCTTTTGTATGTTTTATGTCTATACGAAAAAGAAAAAAAAATCTTGGAATTTGCATATTATGCTGTTGAAAGATATCTTTGAATATTTGTAAGATTTGTGCAAAAATATAAAAAAAAAAAAAAAAAACAGAAAACGATCACCAAGTTACTCTGACACATCTCCATCCAAACTCTTGGAAGAACTCATTGAAATCTCATCTGATACCACCTGGAGAGCTAGTTTCAGAGTGTGGTGCTGAGTACCAAGTATCTCATGATGCAGCAGTTAAGGTGTTGATACCATTCAGCACCACATATCTGTGTGAAGCTGGCTTTTCATCCATGACAGCTCTGAAAACAAAATATAGGGCCAAGTTGAGCCTTGAGGATGACATGCGTGTTGCCTTGTCAAAGATCTCCCCACGTATTGACCGTATTATTAGCCAGCAGCAGCAGACCTCGCATTGAGCTAGAAATGTCCACTGAGTGAACGAGTGCTTATTTTCTGTATTTATTTATATTTTTTCAGAAATGGTAACTTGGTGATCCTTTTCTGTATTTAAAAAAAATACATGATTTTCTGTTTTTGAGAAATGGTCAAATTTATCCAAATATGCTATTTTTATGGAAAAGTGTGCAGCTGCAACAGATAGCACTTTAGTGATCCTTTTCTGTAATTTTATTTAAAGAAATATGCTATTTGATTTACTACTACAAGCAGTGTAATGTCAACAGTACTAAGCCATTTAGACCTGAAACACCTGTTAATAATGCATTATATAGCCTGTATATACACACAAATGTGTTTCCCGGTTTCTTAAATAAACATTATTTTGAAAGCAAGCACTTTTGTCATCATTGTAGCAAAAAAGACAGGACCGGAAAAGTCTTTATCGTATGTAGGGGTGCCCTGGAATATTTTATTGAACACAGGGGTGCCTTGGCAGCAGAAAGGTTGAGAACCCCTGTCCTAGGAGACAGTGTGTTGATGTTAATGATGGGATGTCTGGTTTCCTAGGAGACGGTGTTCAGGTGTTACAGCAGCCTCAGGTTGAGACCAGACAGGTTTACATCCTACCTGACCAGTAACATCGGATTCAGCTGCTACAGACTGCTGACACACACAGGTAACACACACACACACACACACACACGGGTCCCCACACACACACACACACACAGGTAACACACACACAGAGGTAACACACACACACAGGTAACACACACAGGTAACACACACACACAGGTAACACAAGCACACACAATATCTATAATGTGTGTATCTAACAGTTTAATATCTATACTGTGTATCTAACAGTTCTATATCTATACTGTGTATCTAAGGCCATGGTTACACTGGGGTAAAACAGCAACGTAGTATTTTCGAATGATTACGTTTGCATGTCCAAGTTAAAAAGAAACGCCGTTTTGGCAGGAACACGCGTTTTCCTAGTGGCAACGCTGAAAGGGTGTTTTCGTTTTGGAAACTCGCCGAAACTCGCCGACAATGGTGACATGTAATTTGCGCGAGCCGGATACAGAGCCGTTTCTTGCCCAACGCCCATGCGCAGTAGTAAACACCGACGCCAAATTCTCCCCTGGCTGGACCTATACAGGATATCAGCCGCATCCTCCTCAGATTGCCTGTAGCTGCGGCTAAACTAAGATCATGTGTTGTCAAGTTATTGTTATAAGGAACCCAGTCCAAAACTACAACAGTCTGCATTCCCTTAACAATTGTTTGTATTGAGCCGTATTGTATTGTACCCATTCTGCAATCTGTTAAATAACGTTTACATCCATTCATTCTGCTAGCATTAACGTTACTACGCTGCTAGCCACAATGCTATACTGTTATAATGGCATATCCCAATCACGTTAGCACGTAAGCTAACAAAATCGGCGATATTTTTGTGAGATTAAACTCCGCTCTTGGTGGTCAATTGTGTTGATGTTAGTTTTGTTTCATCAACAAATCATCAACAAATGAGGCAGAACACACAGTGAATGTATCCGTTTTGTTTATTGCACACTGAAAAATAAATGCTAAGTTGCTAAATGGCTCATGCGAGGTATTTAAAGATGGTGACTTTGTTGTTTTTTAGCAGGAAGTGTAGTGACGTGTTCAACCTTTTCTGATTGGTTGAAAATGGCCTTCATGTTTGAACTACATCGCCACCTACTGCTTTGGCATTGTACTACATATATATAGTAGACGAGACAAAACGACATCTAACTTAACTCTAACTTGCCTGCCAATATGCAGCGTTCTGAAAAGCGAAATTAAATGAAATGGCCCTAATGTAACCGCAGCCTAACAGTTCTATATCTATACTGTGTATCTAACAGTTCTATATCTATACTGTGTATCTTAACAGTTCTATATCTATACTGTGTATCTAACAGTTCTATATCTATACTGTGTATCTAACAGTTCTATATCTATACTGTGTATCTAACAGTTCTATATCTATACTGTTTATCTAACAGTTCTATATCTATACTGTGTATCTAACAGTTCTATATCTATACTGTGTATCTAACAGTTCTATATCTATACTGTGTATCTAACAGTTCTATATCTATACTGTGTATCTTAACAGTTCTATATCTATACTGTGTATCTAACAGTTCTATATCTATACTGTGTATCTAACAGTTCTATATCTATATATCTATACTGTGTATCTAACAGTTCTATATCTATACTGTGTATCTAACAGTTCTATATCTATACTGTGTATCTAACAGTTCTATATCTATACTGTGTATCTAACAGTTCTATATCTATACTGTGTATCTAACAGTTCTATATCTATGTGTCTCCAGGCAACCAGAGACCCGTCTACATGTTCCACAAAGGCCCCGCTCCCAGGAAGTGACATCATGACCATCAGGACTTCACAGGCCGTGGGGCCTGGCCTCCTTTTCCATGGGAATCACAGTGAACTCTGACCTCAGAGTCGAGGATGCTGATTGGTGGAAACAAACGAGGTGGAGCCACGGGATTGGACGAGGGACCTTGTTCTCTCTCTCTCTCTCTCTCTCTCTCTCTCTCTCTCTCTCTCTCTCTCTCTCTCTCTCTCTCTCTCTCTCTCTCTCTCTCTCTCTCTCTCTCTCTCTCTCTCTCTCTCTCTCTCTCTCTCTCTCTCTCTATGTTTCTATGACAGCAGAGTCCTGATTAGGAGCCAACATGGAGCATATGGAGTCAATATGACCTTTCTGGGACCTTTGAGTCGGGTCAGAAAAGAGACGGCACCCCCCGCCCCCCCCTCCCCAGTCAACCAATAGGGAGATCACCAGTATAAAGGTCCCGTCCACTTGGGAGACCAGAACTGTTCCATTTTCACCTGACTGGCATTGCTTTGAATACCTTTTCTTTTCTTATCTACTATCTTTGGTCAGACGTATAGGAAGGAGACATTCCTCTGAACATCTAAACCCGAGCCGAGACCAACAGCACTGCACTTGAGGAGAGGAGGAGAAGTTACTGTAATTGGCTTCACTGGTTGACGGGAAACAACATGGCGACATGTAAACGACAGATAGGAGCCTAGAATCCACTTCACCAGCACAGACATCACGTCACGCTCAGCACACGGGTGATCACATGTCAACCGTGAGCAGTCTGCTGTAGCATCGTACCATGTCGCTCTACATGAAACAACAACACAATACTATGACGTGATGTCTCCTCTAGTCTCCACAACAGACTTTTTGTTATTTGTCGCTTGCTTTGTTTTGGAGGGTTCTGCTTTGGGTCTCAACTTGTTTTTGCCACAACGCCGCCAGAATGGTTCCAGTTGATGCTGTGTTGTCTTTTGCTCCTCGACTATCAGCTCCAGACGTTCTGGATTCGGACGGCCATGGAATCAAGTAGCCAAGATGGCTGCCTGGGACTTTAGGAGCCAAGATGGCTGCCTGGGACTTTAGGAGCCATGGTGGCGATTCATGTAACCATGACGGATGTAACTAGGAGCCAAAATGGCCTCCAGTCTCCTGTATTTGACTGGAGTCAAAGCAGAGGACAGTGAGAGGAGGAGAGGACAGTGAGAGGAGGAGAGGACAGTGAGAGGAGGAGAGGACAGTGAGCTGAGGAGAGGACAATGAGAGGAGGAGAGGACAGTGAGAGGAGGAGAGGACAGTGAGCTGAGGAGAGGACAATGAGAGGAGGAGAGGACAGTGAGAGGAGGAGAGGACAGTGAGAGGAGGAGAGGACAGTGAGCTGAGGAGAGGACAATGAGAGGAGGAGAGGACAGTGAGAGGAGGAGAGGACAGTGAGAGGAGGAGAGGACAATGAGAGGAGGAGAGGACAATGAGAGGAGGAGAGGACAGTGAGAGGAGGAGAGGACAGTGAGAGGAGGAGAGGACAATGAGAGGAGGAGAGGACAGTGAGAGGAGGAGAGGACAGTGAGAGGAGGAGAGGACAGTGAGAGGAGGAGAGGACAGTGAGAGGAGGAGAGGACAGTGAGAGGCTGAGCTGGTGTAATGGTGCGTTCACACGGTCCTCGACCACTCTACCAAAAATTCTTTCCAAAAATTATTGACACTTTTGGCTTTGATTGTGACTGAAGAGACTCATGAAGCTGCTTCCACCAGAGATGCAGGCCCCATGAACACAGCATCAGACAGACCAGGGCCCTATTCCTCGTACCTGGTTCAACTAAGTCGATCAAAAGTCCCATTATCCAGATTCAATTAACCCGACGTTTGAATCCAGGCTTTCCCTGTTCCTCGAATGCTGATTCAGTCTGGTTAATTCGAACCAGACTTGATGCTCAGGATAATTGCGCGCGGCCGCCTCACCTGAAAAGACAGCAGGTGTCGATCGCAGAAATCCTGATTTTCTAACGGCATTGATTGATTGATTGAAAACTTTATTAACAGATTGCAGAATGGGTACAATACAGTACGGCTCAATAGCCTTGCCAACAAGTTAAATGCATAATCTATAGGCTAATTTTAAGTCCCTCATTACCCCAATCAATCAGATTATATTTCTTTAAATGTGCCTGCTGGCAGTAGGCTTAATGGAATGAATAATCGAATGACATCTGGCTAGCGAAAATAATTAGTTCAACTCTTTCAGAATAAGTAGACAAAAACAAGCCCAAAGAGTATCTAATTGATACAAATTAATAGATACTTATGAGGATATCTGTACTGTATGTGCGGTATCATGTACTATATAAATACATGGTTCCCAAAGTTTTCAAGGCGCGACCCCTGAAATAACGTGTCAGAGAGGCTTGGAGGGAGGCTATACAGTTTCACTATTAATCAGGTTTTAATCTGTTTCGGACATCATCCATACATGCATTGAATTGATTAACTTTTGGTTTATACCAGTGACACCAGTCATGTTAATCACCTTCTTGTTCATCATCAGATAACACTAACAGTGCTTGAACAGATAAATGCATTTTCTCAAATTCATTCATCAAAACGTCAAAGGCTTGCAATTGCTCATTCATTTTCTCAAGTCACGTCCACGTCATCAAATCAAACAGCGCATGTCCTCAAACATTTTAATCCCATTTACCATATCACAATAACATGTGAGTGAATTCAACAATCCACATATTCAGATTCGTTGTAATTCATATCCACAATCCACGCATGAAGACGCTTCAATTTATGAATCCGGGCGCAAATACATCCACAGCCGAGAATATGAAACTAATCAGAGCCAAACGCCCGATAAGTTTCATTCATTAAAAACATCCCCGCGGGATTCACATTTGCAATGCTCCGACGCTATTAAAATAACCACATAGTGTGTATATCACACCTCGCGAGAGCCGTAAAAATGACGTGCATTATTTAGGACAAAGTACATTTATTATCAGAATTTTAGGTATATTATTTTACATTTCAAAAGCCCCCTCTAGAAAAACGAAGCACAAAAACATAATTCAGAATGGTATAATGGGATCTAGACTGAGAATTATTTCAGGAAGCGAGCTGCATGGCAAGGGTGTGGCCATGCAGGATATCGAACTAACTGAACTAAACCCTGCCCTCGACCAGGTTCAAACTTTTTGATCTGTTGCCATAGTGATTTAAAAAATCGCACGTCGGGGAACCGAAAGGTCTAGTTTAAGTCAAGTTATCCTGAAAATTATCTGGCTAACTCAGTTAGCCAGGTACGAGGAACAGGGCCCAGGACACATGAACAGTGGGAAGCAATGTAGCAGACGTTAGGCTTGGGCGGTATGACGGTATTACGGTATACCAGGGTATTTAGAAATCCCGACGGTATTGAAAACCAATACCGTCAAAATCACAGATCCGTTTCAGTTTATATTACAGTGAAACGGAGTTTTAACAGTGGTTGGTTGTAGTGCACTGCACACACGTGCCAGCAGAGGGCGAGACCAGTCCTCACTAGTGGAGCGAGCCGCAGAGCTGGTTGTCTACACACAGGAGGAGATGGGGAAACCCCGCTTCACTGGAAATTAAATGAGAGTCGAGACACGCTTACCGTTGCTGCCTGGTGCTGCGGGCTAACTGGCTGTTCTGAGAGCTAACTGTTGTGTATGTGTATCACAACGGTGGTCACGCTTTACGGTAATGTTGCGACAGTGCTGTGAAAATACCGTAAAGTGTTGTGGTAACGAGAGTGTGTGTTGTTGTGGACTGGTGGAGCAAGCAAATAAACGGTAAAACGTTACGTCGCAGTCCGGTGTGTTTTTGAATACACAATACTAACGTTACTAGTACTAGGGTGCTGCGGGGCTCCTGGCTACCATTCTGAAAGTTAACGTTAGTATTACTAGGATGCTGCGGGCTTCTGGCTAGTGGCTACCATTCTGAGAGCTAATGATAGTAGCACTCGGATGCTGCGGGCTAACTGGCCATCTCCGCGATTTGTTTATTTGGTAACACGGGTTGCCCCCCCCCCCCCCCCCCCCCCGCGCTGATGAAAATGAAAGTCATACCGTCATATACCGTACACCGGGGTATTAGGTTATCAAGGTATAACGGTGTGAAAAAATTATGCCGCCCAGGCCTAGCAGACGTAGTGATGTCACTGCCCTCTCCTCTACCCAGCTAGCATAAACACGTCGACCTTCTGTCTCCTGATTGGTTGATTCCCTCAGCCAGAGGCGGGACTTCCTTTATTAGTCGCAACATTTCCTTCCAGGGTCATCTTACTGACAAAATGTTTTCAATCAATAAAACTACTGATAATCAATGAACTGTGTGTGTGTGTGTGTGTGTGTGTGTGTGTGTGTGTTTACCGTTATAACAATAATCAGGTAGGTATGTATTTATGATTTGTGAACTTGGAACAAGCCCCAGTGGTTCAGTTACTACACGACAGGAAATGCTGTTTTCATCGTGGATGGTTAGAACGTCTGTCCGCACGTTGTGGATGGTTAGACCGTCTGTCTGCACGTTGTGGATGGTTAGAACCAGGGATGTCCCGATCCAATCTCGGGATCAAGGCCGATCACGTGATTTTCCGAAGTTCGGGATCAAAAAAAAAAAAAAGGCAATTTAAAAAAAAATAAAAAAGTAGTAGTACTTTTTACTTACTATTTTTACTTTTTATTCAACAAACATGACCATGTTTACATCTTAAACTCATACTGAGGCCTTAGTTTTGGTTTTAAATAGCATATCATTCATTTATTTATTGTCACACAGAGCAGAAGAATTTTGCCAAAACAAACCAATTAGTATCCAGCTGCAGAACGGCAGTCAAGCCACACTCTCAGACCCAAATTAAAAATGTATTTTTTTTTTTTAATCCCAATTTCTCACATTACATTCACCCTGAATGTTGACGTTATCCAGGTGAAAAGTTAACTTCATAAATCATTTGATGTATAATTAAATCAAAGGAAATGCGTTTGGGTCTGAGAGTGTGGCTGGCCTGCCGTTCTGCAGCTGGATACTATTCGTTTGTTTTGGCAAAATTCTTCTGCTGTGTGACAATAAATAAATGAATGATGATATGCAATTTAAAACCAAAACTAAGGCCTCAGTATGAGTTTAAGACGTGAACATGGTCATGTTTGTTGAATAAGTAAAAAAAAATTGATCGGATCGGGAAATATCGGTATCGGTAGATACTCAAAATAACATGATCGGGATCGGATCGGGAGCAAAAAAACGTGATCGGGACATTCCTAGTTAGAACGTCTGTCCGCACGTTGTGGATGGTTAGAACGTCTGTCTGCACGTTGTGGAAGGTTAGAACGTCTGTCCGCACGTTGTGGATGGTTAGACCGTCTGTCCGCACGTTGTGGATGGTTAGACTGTCTGTCTGCACGTTGTGGAAGGTTAGAACGTCTGTCTGCACGTTGTGGATGAAAACTTTATTTCATTTTTTAAGGAGGTCTTGAAGGTAAACCTGGAAGCAAGTGGCTTTTTTTTTTTAGCTTTTTTTTTTTGCGTTTATCGCTTTTCTGGTCAAGCATGACCGACAGATACAGGGTGAAACGGGATATAGAGCAGGGGAAGACATTCTGGCAAATGACGGCGGGTCCGGGAATCGAACTCGGAGTCCACCAGATCCGTGACGCAGCACGGTTTTCCCCGACGCAGAAATAGCGCCGAGATATGCGGTGAGCTACTCGAGCTCCCGGAAGCAAGTGGCTTTATATTTTCAGGTAGTCTGTTCCATAAAATTGCTGCAGAATATAAAAAGGTACATTTGCCCAACCTCTGGGGCCCTCTTGAGGACGATTTGCCCACCGGCACTTTGGCGACCACTAGTGGCTCGGGTGAGCATATTTTGTAATACAATATATATATAGAATTAAAGCCACATTTGTTGCCTGTCGATAGCCCTTTCAGGTGACAGAATCCGTTCAGCGGTTCTCGAGTTACATGCCGATATTTGAGGCTTGCGCAAAGTACACAGTATTGCGCAAATACTACTGAAGTCTATGAGTAATTGAAATCTATGAGAAAACAGCTTTTCTTTTGTACACAGTTTACCAAAATCACTCCTAATCACTCATTTCCGAACTGATCTTTATGCAATTTGTACATGTACTACATAAGACTTCAGGCTATGGATCTCAGGAATTTTTTTAAGCCATACAAATTTCTGGGGAAATACTACTTCTGGACTACTAACTAACTACTACATAAAAACTTGAGTAACAAGTTTTTCTCCAACTTTTTTTTATTGAATTTTTTTTAAATGTCTGTTATTTGCACTTAGAAACATACATTCTGGAATAAAATAAGTAAAAGAAGAACAGTTCAAATGTGCAGGAAAGGTCAAAAAGCCCAAGGTCTTATAAGCGACCTCCCCTTTTAAACCTATAGGATAACTACACAACCCCCCCCCCCCACATTATGCACAAACACATGCGCATATCCCTCTCTCATACACACAGATACATACAATACACATTATACAACTATTATAATGTTGGGGAAAAAAGACTGCACACAAATACACATGGATACTATAGACAGGATCTGTAGTTCTTTTTTAAGCTTACCTTTAAATATATTTAAAGTGGAACATGTTTCTGTTAGATTTTGTATATCATTCCACATCACTGCACCTTGATAAACAAATGAGAATTTGGCAACAGAGGTCCTACAGAAAGGAATGCGTAAGTCTTTATTTCTTGTGAGATGTGCATGATAATGAGAATTAAACTCAAAATAACTTTGAAAAAATTAGGCAAAGATAAAGGACGACCAATCACCAAAAACTCAAGTTCAGACCTATTGTTCTGAAGGGCCAGATTAACACTGAGAATCTACGTTTATTATTTTATATAACTTGTATATTATTTATATATATAAGCTATATACCTTTAAGCCTCCGTTTGAATCATAGCATTATTCGCTCGCCTCATTGGACACCGCCCTTGACACTGGCGGTGCCAGTGGTCGCGCCCCCCAGACAAGTTCAAAGACGTGTCTGGGCAAGTTGAGACATGCCCTTGGCCAGCGCATTGATTCCGGACAAGGAATTCGGTTGCGCTCTAGAAATCACTCCGAGTATATATAGTGTGAACAGTGCGCGCGTGAACGTCGGTGAAAAAGGTGAAGTGAGGTGAAGTGAAGTGCGAACCTAACCTAGCAAGCAGCTGTAGTGTGAACTTAACGTAACGAGTATCAGAACACGAGGTGAAGTGTGAAGTAACCTAACAGCCGAAAGAGTGGACATGTGAGCAGTGGAAGCCTACCCGCGGTGTATCGTTACGGATAGCTAGTAGCTCCTTAGATGCAACCCTGATATTGTAGAACCATTGTTGGTGTATTATAGTGAATTGTGTAAGCAAAGTACCGTGGAGAAGAGCATAGTTAATACCATTGGCGTTTGGATTTAACTACACCTGAAGACCTGCATCAGGCTAGCTTCGAGGACGAAGCTAGCTAGCTATCATCACTGCCGTCGGGCGTTGGATTAAGAGCTATTACCCTGCTATCGAGCACTTGGATTACAAAGACTGGATCCGTACGAGACCCCTTTTTCTTCAGTGACCAGCAGGAGTATCCGACTATTCTTCAATTCCTCTGGAGCTTACCACTCCGTGGGGGAAATCACCAGTCTCCAGCTATACCCCTCGCTTGCCCTGTATCGCCATCTCACTCCATGCAGCGTTCCGGTCGAGTATTATTAACATAGGAATTATTCATTCCCACTGACTTTGATACTCTGACATTCTACTATCATTCGCCATAAAAGAGCAACGTACTAATTTCAGTTGTATATTGATATTGCTATTAACATACTGTAAACGTTATCTCTTTGTCCCCGTGCCGTCTATTGAGTGTCTGCCATATTTAACTAACTGTACTGTCTGGCAAGTAATAATATTTAGTAGTGGTTTAATCTAAACAATCTTTAATACAGTCAGGGTTTTGTAACCCCTCAGTTACAATTGGTCCTTCGAGCCGGAGGGTATCAGTAATAATAATCATATTAATAATAATATGGCCAGCGGCGGACACTCTCCAAACAGCTCTCCCACACTAGAGCGCCCTAGGTGCCAGCGTCAGCCCCCTCCACACTTGGAGAACTACGCTGTAGATCTACCTCCTAGCTTATCTAAAAGGACGTTAAGCACGGATAAAATTAGTAGCTTAAGTATGCCCAACCTTATCGACCTGTCACCCCCACTAGTAGAGACCCAAGCTGGTTTAAGCGGAACTGACTTAGCTCACGGGGGGGGGACAAGCGGGACATGACTTGACTATGCCCATAGACCACCGCGCCCCCGAGATGGACCTCGGAGCGCCAGAAGATAAAGACCGCGCCTCCGAGATGGACCTCGGAGCGCAAGAAGGTACAGAACGCGCCCCCGAGATGGACCTCGGAGCGCAAGAGGATAAAGAACACGCCCCCGAGATGGACCTCGGCACGCACCAGGGAAAAGAGTACCGCGCCCCCGAGATGGACCTCGGAGCGCGGGAGAAGATAAAACACAGCGCCCCCGAGATGGACCTCGGAGCGCATAAAGAGACCAGGTCACCGCCAAGCCCTGTCAACTCCAGATCACCATCATCAGCGTCATCCCCAAGCGAGGCCGACCAGAGGTTAGCACAAGTCCTGATCGCCACGCTGACCGCTTCAACGGAAAGAGAACGTCTCCAAGCGCAACAACAGAGTGAGCGTGAACATTCTAGACTGGAAAGAGAACGTCTCCAGGCGCAACGAGAGAGTGAACGTGAACATCTCAGACTGGAAGAGAGTCGCCTCCAGGCTGACGCCACGATGACCATCAGACTGGAAGAGAGGCGCCTCCAGGCTGAAGAAAACATGGAGCGAGACCGCGCCAATGCACAGCGTGACGCAGCTAATGCGCAGCGCGAGGCAAAGCGCGACGCAGCCAATGCACAGCGCGAGGCGGAGCGAGACCGTCTACAAGCACAAATGATGGAGCTAGCGCTCCAGAGGGTGACTCCCCACTCTTCCACCCGGAGCTCCCGGAGATCATCACGACAAGGGTCGAGGGCACCTTCCCCTCCCCGACCAATCTACACAGGACCCAGCCTACGGGAAGAACCTGCTTACGTTGCAGAGAAGCTAACCAAACGACTACAAAGCCTAGCGGAGGACGAGGGAGGACAGAAAGCCCACACGCACGAACCCATCTCAGACCAGGAGGAACAGTGCATCCCCGATCTCAGCCCCGACACGCTGCGTTACGAACCCCCAACCCGTCCCAGGGGGGAGTTTGAGCAACAGACAGCACCGAGGAACAGTACCTGGGGGCCCGGCCTCTGGTTCCCACCCAGCACGAACCCACGACCCCACGTACGGGGAGACTCGCCAAGGAGGCCTCTCCCCCTACGCGCATCAGTGTCACAGCCATCCATGGCATCCTACATTGGGACACCTACATTCCCGGACAGAGCGCGAGAAGACAGAGCGCAGTATACCGAACTGCGCATGTGCCTAGAGACAATTATGTCCGGAGTACAGGACGAGTCCTACAAGTATGCCATCCTCCTTAAGCACCTCAAGGTAACCAGAGCGCACAACATAGCGCTGGCATACTCCAACTCACAGACTCCCTATTCTGATGCCCTGGTGGCCCTCGACGCACGTTATGGACGTACATGGGACTATGTCATTCAGGAGATACGTGAGATTGAACGTCTCCCCCCGGCTAGAGACAACCGAGCCTTGGACGACCTATCCGTCAAAGTACAATCCCTGGTAGGGATGCTCGGATCCCAACGGGAGAAGGGGATGTACGAGTTGTACGCCAACTCCAACGTGGAGCGTATATTGGAGAAGCTCCCCCCATTCCGCCAAGAACGTTTCCGGCGGCAACGGAACTATCATGACCCGAATGGCCCAGAACAGACACTCCTGGACCTTGCTGACTTCCTAGCCAGGGAGGTTAGCAGCCTAAGAATAGACACCTTCGCATGGGGTGGCTCGAACATTAAAGAGGGGCCGAGAAGGTTTAAAGACCAAAGCAGGCCCATCACCGTGATGCACCAGGCCAAGGCGGTGTCACGGCAGACGAGTCACAACCCCCACGCCAAGGAGAAATGGAAGGCTGCCTGTCAATACTGCGACAGTGAACACTGGCTGTCACAGTGCGACGCCTTCAAGAGACTGACCACAGCCGAAGTAAGTCAGTGGCTTAAAGATAACCGCCGCTGCTTCCGCTGCGCGCGCGGCCACATGGCAGCAGAATGCCGCCTTAAGAAGAAGTGTGGCAAGTGTGACGGCGCCCACCTCGAAGTACTGCATGAGAGCAATAAACGCCCACCAGGAGACCAAAGTAGGCCCATCACAGTGATGTACCAGGCCGAGTCGGTGTCACCACAGACCAGTCTTGACCCCCCCCCTGGTGTACTGACTGCCGCAGCGGACACTGGGAGTCACGGTGCTATGCGTACCAGGCCGAGTCGGTGTCACCACAGACGAGTCAACTCCCCCGCCACAGAGGAATGGAATATTTATCTGACACAGAAGAGTCACAACCCCCCCGCCAAAGAGGAATGGAAGATCGCATGTTATTACTGCAACAGAGGACACTGGCTGGCACAGTGCGACGCATTCAAGAGACTGACCATCGCCGAAATGGATCAGTGGATTGAGGCTGACCCCCCAGACGCCACTTACCGTGAATCACTGTGCGAGGCCCCCAAGCAAAGATTAGCCCTACAAGGCAACTCACCAACAGAAGTGCTCCACATCGACCCTGCGTATAGTGGGAGCCCCAGAGTGCTCATCAAGGTAGTACGAGTACTCCTCAGCCACGGAGACAAGGTACTCGACACCTACGCCGTCCTCGACGACGGGTCGGAGAATCAAATCAAATCAAATCAAATTTATTTATAGGGCCCGACAACACACGTTAATGTCCCCATGGGCCGTACAGGTCTTCTTTAAACAAGTCAAGAAGACAACATAACAATAAGTCAAGAACAGAACAAGAACACCATAGGGTCCAAAAATTTTTTAGATGAATGCAAATAAATGAAAGAATGCAAGCACTCCCAGACATACCCCACGCGAAGGTAAGGAAAAACTCACTAAAACCTAACAATAGGGAAAAAAAGCTCCACAGGCAATGTGGAGGAGAGAAACCTTAGAAGGGCCGTTCAAGGGGGGATCTCCCTTCTTAGATGTCGGTGATAGTAGTGTTGCAGACGGACAGTTGGTAAGCATGCACTCATGTGTGTGGTGAAACACAGATGAGTGCATGCAATAGCAACTGTACATTTTGAAAAATTAAAGATAGAGCTAATAGCGATAGCAATTGAACATTTTGAAAGATTAAAGATAGAGTTGATAGCGGATCTATTTGAAGCACAGGGGCGGCGCAAGAGGGTCACGTCCTCCCCGTCTTAGTCACGGGACATTCAACACTCCGGTCGTTGCTCAGGGACAGCCGGAGACAGGGGGAAGGGGGGTGGCGCAGAGAGGGTCGCGAACTCCCCGACATCATCGCGGGACATCCGGCACTCCGGTCACCACTACGAGACCTCCGAAGACAGGGGGGCACGCAGAGGGGGTCGCAATCTCCCGGCCTTCGTCACGGGACGTCCAACACTCCGGTCAACACTCCAGGACAGCAAGTCATAGGAAGACAGGGAGACGGGACAGGCGTTAGACAGCTCATGAGATTGTAGTAGGCGGACATAGCAATAGATACAAGTGGTAGGCATATATGTGAATGGAGTAGATATATGAAGTAAGCGTATTATGTGAATAGAATAGAAGTACTTAACCCAGCAATGAAACCGCGTTGACTGTTAATCTGTTAACAGTCTGTTAATCAGTTGACAGGACCACGGACAGACGGCGGTGAATAACTGATCCAATGCCTCGGAGGTGCATGTAGAGCAGTCACTACAAGCTTGGCCAAGACCCCGAGGCATCCATCACCTTGGTCAGCGCCAGGAGACGGGTACTCAGAGAGAAGGGGGAGGGAGGGGGGGGGGGGGGGGGAGAGGGGGGGGGAAGAGTTAGAGAGTTCCCATGTTTGTGGTGCTGCAAAGGAGCAGACATGTAGTACCCTGTAGTGCCATGTAGTACCCCGTAGTGGCATGTAGTACCCTATAGTACCCCATAGTGCCATGTAGTACCCCGTAGTATCCTGTAGTACCCTGTAGTGCCATGTAGTACCCTGTGGTGCCTTGTAGTTCCATGTAGTGCCATGTAGAGCTGTGTAAGCCATGTAGTACCCTGTAATGCCATGCAGTACTAAGTAGTACTCTGTGGTACCATGTAGTACCCTGTACCCTAACTAAACTACCCTATAGTAAACTACCCAGTGGTACCATGTAGTACCCTGTACCATAACTAAACTACACAGATTAATCTAAAGGTCAGTCCCCGACCAGGTGAGATCAAGGTAGGTTGAAGGAGAGAGAGAAAAGATGAGTCTTAAGCAGGGATTTAAAAGCTTCGACAGAGCAGGCGCCCCTGATGACGGCAGGTAATTTGTTCCACAGGTAGGGAGCGCGGTAGACAAAGGCTCTGTGGCCGGCGGATTTCTTTTTAACCCTAGGGGTCGATAGAAGCCCCGCATTTTGTGAGCGCAGAGCACGAGCGGGCGAGTATCGGGAGATGAGATCAGATAGATAGAGCGGTGCAAGCCCATTTAAAATTTTGTAGGTGAGGAGTAGCACTTTAAAGTCAGAGCGGGCTTGGATAGGAAGCCAATGTAGGGCGGACAAAACTGGTGAGAAGACACTCCTCCTCGCCTCCGCCGCGACCCAGTTGGACCTGCGGGGCCCAGAGGAGACGATGACCCTCCGTACCATTAGTCGAGACTTAAAGACAATAAAAGGTGAAAACGTCTCGTTCACCATAGCAGCGATCGACCACCCTGAGAAGCGGTACAGCATCAGCAAGGCGCTCATGAGCGACGGCATAGGTTTGTCACGCTACGACTACCCCATCCCACAGCTGATGGAGAAGTACGACCACCTACGCCTACTGCCCATACCGCTCATCAGCGGAGCTACGCCGACCCTACTCATTGGCTCCGACCACGCGGACCTCATTGTCCCAACCAAGGCGGCCCACATCGGACCAAAAGGATGCCCAGCCGTGGTTAAGACCCGACTGGGGTGGACGCTTCAGGGCCCCCTCTACGGACCTGCCAGCCAACCAACGACCACACGCTGCCTTTACACCAAGGTGAGCGACACAGACAACACTCTCTTACAGCCCGTTGAGAGGCTATGGACACTAGACGCGATGCCATTCAAGACCGAACGCAAGATGGTTCGGCCCAAAGAGGACAAGTACGCCATCGCTCTACTAGATCAGAAGACTACGAGAGTCAAGGTCGACGGAGTGTTCAGATACGCAACCCCACTCTTGAAGCGGGCGAAGATGCCGGTGAGAGAACAGTGGGCCAAGGAGCAGGGCTGGGAAGACCCCATACCCGAGTACCTAGCTACCCCATGGAGAGAGTGGGAGGGTGAACTTATCTCACTCCGCGAGGTGGCCATCCCGCGGAGTCACTTCCCCCCTACCGTGCGACTGGAGAAGGGTCAGACAGACCTGCACTTCTTCAGCGACGCCTCAGAGGTGGCGTACGGAACAGTGGCCTACCTGAGGGCTCAAGAAGAGGGAGTTCCGAACTCCACCCCCCTCAGCTACGCTCCAAGCGACGTAGCTGACCTCGAACCCATCACCCCAAACTACCTCTTGATGGGGCGGCCGGACCCGGCCCTTCCTCAGACCGTGTACAGACAGGACGAGAGGAACGGACGGAGGATGTGGAGACACAACCAAGTACAGATCGACCAGTCTTGGGCCCGCTCCCTCCTACGCTACCTACCATCCCTTCAAGCCCGTCAGAAGTGGGTAAAAGACAGGGACAACCTGAAAGTGGATACCGTCGTAATGATAATAGACCAGTCACTACCCCGAGCTACGTGGCCGGCCGGCCGTGTGAGCAGAGTGATTACTGGTTCCGATGGGAAGGTCAGAGCGGCAGAAGTCATCGTCCAAGGGCGGACCTACACCAGACCTGTAGCTAAGTTGATAGAGCTGCCGGAGATCCCTGACTCCCCCGACGACGACCATGACCCACTGACTTTGTAGATTGTTTCCAACTCCCCATAACACAGTATGGAGAAGTTGACTTGACATTAATATTAATCTGTGCCCATTTATTTACTAATTAGGTGCGGACTAATTAGGAGGCGGCTGTTCTGAAGGGCCAGATTAACACTGAGAATCTACGTTTATTATTTTATATAACTTGTATATTATTTATATATATAAGCTATATACCTTTAAGCCTCCGTTTGAATCATAGCATTATTCGCTCGCCTCATTGGACACCGCCCTTGACACTGGCGGCGCCAGCGGTCGCGCCCCCCAGACAAGTTCAAAGACGTGTCTGGGCAAGTTGAGACATGCCCTTGGCCAGCGCATTGATTCCGGACAAGGAATTCGGTTGCGCTCTAGAAATCACTCCGAGTATATATAGTGTGAACAGTGCGCGCGTGAACGTCGGTGAAAAAGGTGAAGTGAGGTGAAGTGAAGTGCGAACCTAACCTAGCAAGCAGCTGTAGTGTGAACTTAACGTAACGAGTATCAGAACACGAGGTGAAGTGTGAAGTAACCTAACAGCCGAAAGAGTGGACATGTGAGCAGTGGAAGCCTACCCGCGGTGTATCGTTACGGATAGCTAGTAGCTCCTTAGATGCGACCCTGATATTGTAGAACCATTGTTGGTGTATTATAGTGAATTGTGTAAGCGAAGTACCGTGGAGAAGAGCATAGTTAATACCATTGGCGTTTGGATTTAACTACACCTGAAGACCTGCATCGGGCTAGCTTCGAGGACGAAGCTAGCTAGCTATCATCACTGCTGTCGGGTGTTGGATTAAGAGCTATTACCCTGCTATCGAGCACTTGGATTACAAAGACTGGATCCGTACGAGACCCCTTTTTCTTCAGTGACCAGCAGGAGTATCCGACTATTCTTCAATTCCTCTGGAGCTTACCACTCCGTGGGGGAAATCACCAGTCTCCAGCTATACCCCTCGCTTGCCCTGTATCGCCATCTCACTCCATGCAGCGTTCCGGTCGAGTATTATTAACATAGGAATTATTCATTCCCACTGACTTTGATACTCTGACATTCTACTATAATTCGCCATAAAAGAGCAACGTACTAATTTCAGTTGTATATTGATATTGCTATTAAAAGAGTCCTGAGGCTGAGGAGGTGAGAGGGGGGGGGTCCTGAGGCTGAGGAGGTGAGAGGGGGGGGGGGTCCTGAGGCTGAGGAGGTGAGAGGGGGGGGGTCCTGAGGCTGAGGAGGTGAGAGGGGGGGGGGGTCCTGAGGCTGAGGAGGTGAGAGGGGGGGGGGTCCTGAGGCTGAGGAGGTGAGAGGGGGGGGGGGTCCTGAGGCTGAGGAGGTGAGGGGGGGGGTCCTGAGGAGGGGGGTTCCTGAGGAGGTGAGAGGGGGGGGGGGTCCTGAGGCTGAGGAGGTGAGAGGGGGGGGGGGTCCTGAGGCTGAGGAGGTGAGAGGGGGGGGGGGTCCTGAGGCTGAGGAGGTGAGAGGGGGGGGGGGGTCCTGAGGCTGAGGAGGTGAGAGGGGGGGGGTCCTGAGGAGGTGGGAGGGTCCTGAGGCTGAGGAGGTGAGGGGGGGGGTCCTGAGGAGGTGAGAGGGGGGGGGGTCCTGAGGCTGAGGAGGTGAGAGGGGGGGGGGTCCTGAGGCTGAGGAGGTGAGAGGGGGGGGGTCCTGAGGCTGAGGAGGTGAGAGGGGGGGGGTCCTGAGGAGGTGAGAGGGGGGAGGGTCCTGAGGCTGAGGAGGTGAGAGGGGGGGGGGTCCTGGAGAGGGGGGAGGGTCCTGAGGCTGAGGAGGTGAGAGGGGGGGGGTCCTGAGGCTGGGGAGGGGGGAGGGGTCCTGAGGCTGAGGAGGTGAGAGGGGGGGGGTCCTGAGGCTGAGGAGGTGAGAGGGGAGGGGTCCTGAGGCTGAGGAGGTGAGAGGGGGGGGTCCTGAGGAGGTGAGAGGGGGGGGGGTCCTGAGGAGGTTAGAGGGGGGGGTCCTGAGGCTGAGGGAGGGGGGGTCCTGAGGAGGTGAGAGGGGGGGGGGGTCCTGAGGAGGTGAGAGGGGGGGGTCCTGAAGAGGTGAGAGGGGGGGGTCCTGAGGAGGTGAGAGGGGGGGGGTCCTGAGGAGGTGAGAGGGGGGGGTCCTGAGGGGGGGGGGGGTCCTGAGGAGGTGAGAGGGGGGGGAGTCCTGAGGCTGAGGAGGTGAGAGGGGGGGTCCTGAGGAGGTGAGAGGGGGGGGTCCTGAGGAGGTGAGAGGGGGGTCCTGAGGAGGTGAGAGGGGGGGGGGGGTCCTGAGGCTGAGGAGGTGAGAGGGGGGGTCCTGAGGAGGTGAGAGGGGGGGGGTCCTGAGGAGGTGAGAGGGGGGGGTCCTGAGGAGGTGAGAGGGGGGGGGTCCTGAGGCTGAGGAGGTGAGAGGGGGGGGAGGGTCCTGAGGCTGGGGAGGGGGGGGGGTCCTGAGGCTGAGGAGGTGAGAGGGGGGGGGGTCCTGAGGCTGAGGAGGTGAGAGGGGGGGGGGTCCTGAGGCTGAGGAGGTGAGAGGGGGGGGAGGGTCCTGAGGCTGAGGAGGTGAGAGGGGGGGGGTCCTGAGGCTGAGGAGGTGAGAGGGGGGGGGGGTCCTGAGGCTGAGGAGGTGAGAGGGGGGGGGGTCCTGAGGCTGAGGAGGTGAGAGGGGGGGGGCTCTGGGGTGTAGGCTCAGTGAGAGGGGGGGGTGGGCTCTGGGGTGTAGGCTCAGTGAGAGGGGGGGGTGGGTTCTGGGGTGTAGGCTCAGTGAGGGGGGGGGGGGGGTAGGCCTTATGGTGAAGGCTGTATCGTTTCATCCCGTTCCCACCTCCCCGAATTACACAATTTTCACTCTGGGTGAAAGATATATTGGTGTAGATTTAGGAACAAAAAGTTCTCCATTGACAAACTAGCCCATTTTGCGCAATCATAATTTAAAAGTCGGGACTATATCTTTCCTGGTGAACGGATATTTGGTCACCTGTTGTAGGACTCCGCTCAACTCTGTAACGCTTCAATACCGCCACCTGGTGGCCGATCGGCGAGTTGCCAAAACCGGAAGTGGCCGGACGTGCTTAGTCCGTCCCCTATTCTGTCCGGCCACTCGCTATCGCTCGCGGGACTCTATCCAGACACGTGCATATCGATCCGTTGCCATAACTCAATAAACAACATGATTGGACGTATATTAGTATTATACAAACCGGAACTGGATCACCTAGATCAACATCCCATAATAGCGATCTTTTTGCTCCACGCTCATCACCCAACGGTAAGAGGAGACTGGGGTGAGTTTCAGCGTTTTTCTTTACCATTTTCGATACAAACTGCTCTGATCTATATATCACCCATACTACATTACATAAATCATTTACCGTCGGTCATTGAATTATAAACTATTTTTAATCTGGCGTCGATCGGTATCAAACTGCATTTGATGATCTAATATATGCATTTATGGCTATATCTCACGTTCTATGAAATACTGCAGAAAACGATAAAAACATATAATAATAATAATAATAATAATAATGACTAATAATGATGATAATATTTATACTCTAGACCGTATTATTGTATGAATGTGTGAATGAAAAAGTAAAACGTTCCTACATCCTAAACGATAGATACTTAACGTTGAATGGGCCATAGTAATGTCAATTTAGCAATACAATTTAAAAAGTTATAGCCCTGCAAAGAAGGTGAACATCTCCATAGACAAATAGAGCCGGCAGAGAGGCTACAAGGATGGATATAAGCTCCGGCAATGAATGGGTTAACGTTACGGACTAAAATGGACAGAAAACACCTTCTAAAGTTCGCAAAAAGTTTTCTAAACAATGTTATATGCATCTCACGTCCGTTCAGAGAGAACGTGTACAAGATTTTACACAGACACGGTGGGATAGATATAGAAACTGCGTCGAGCGGTGGCTAGAGATGGCTGTGTACCAGGAGGAGCAGCATCATCAAAATGACATTGAATCAGTGCATTTGCCAAAGTTACCAAAAGTCCCTTTTGTCTATTAAGGAGGAAAGTAAATGTAGTTTTTTGATTAATTTTATAAACGACCTTTAGGGCCATGCTCTCTCCAGAGTTTGTTGTGCAGTATGCAACCAAGGTATGTAATCTCCTCCTTCGAGGAAACGGCTACATCTCCAACCATCATTTTAAAACCAGGGGATTCTTTTAGATTAAAATGAGATGCAAATAAAATGGACTCTGTTTTACCCTGATAGTTTATTATCTAAGACTCAGAGCCATAATTATATTGACACTGTAGCTCACTGCTCAACGAACAGGAGGGCCGAGTCATTCGCAAAAAGGAACAGGTTGCAGACAGGCAGATTGCATATCATTGATATAAATTTAAAAGAACAGGCCGCGGCATTAAAATACTTCCCTGTGGGACCCCACACATAAGGGGGAGGGGACGGGACAGCGTACCATTAATGTCCACAACCTGTTTCCTACCCTCCAGGTAGGACATAAGCCAGCTGAGGGATTTGCTGTTGAAGCCCAGGGCCCTGAGTTTACACAGTAGAACGTCCTGGTTAACGCTGTCGAATGCTTCTTGGAGGTCCAACATGACCATTCCGCAGAGTCTACCAGAGTCTACTTCCTCCCTGATAGATAGATAGATAGATAGATAGATAGATAGATAGATAGATAGATAGATAGATAGATAGATAGATAGATAGATAGATAGATAGATAGATAGATACTTTATTAATCCCCTTGGGAAAATTCAGGGTATCTCGCAGCTCACACAGTATACAGACATTGACAGTTCTCATTCAGCTATTACACGTTATGTCTGCATCATGAATAAAAAATAAGCACATGATAAAATTCAATTAAATCATATCCATCAATATTATTAGGAGCGTGATTAGATAAAAGCAGGTGTATAAAACAGTGTGTAAAAACAGGTGTGTGGGTCAGAGGTCAGGTCCCCCGCACTATATTGCGCTGTTGTACAGTCTGATGGCTGTGGGGACAAAGGACCTCCTGTGCCGCTCAGTCCGTGAGTGCAGGGAGATGAGCCGTCCGCTGCGACTGCTGCTCTGCCCCACCAGGGTGTGGTGGAGAGGGTGGTTGGTATTGCCCATGATGGCCAGCAGCTTGCTCTGCGTGCGGCTCTCCACCACGCTCCCCAGTGGGTCCAGTCTCCTCCCCACCACTGAGCCAGCCTTTTTCACCAGCTTATCCAGCCGCCTGGCATCCCTGGCCGTGGTATTACCACCCCAGCAGACAGCGGCGTAGAGGAGCACACTTGACACCACTGCCTGATAGAACATGAACAACATTTCCCCACACACGTTAAAAGACCTGAGCATCCTAAGGAAGAACAGCCGGCTGATATGATCTGTTAGGAAAAGCAGGCAGCTGTCAGTTGAATGTGATTTCCTAAAACCAGACTGAAATTTGAACAGGAGCTCATGGGATGCGAGATAACTGTCAATTTGTTTGAAAATTACTTTCCATTATCTTAGATATGGAAGAGAGAATTGAGACCGGGTGATACTTTCCAGGTTCCAGTTTACTTCCTTTTTTGTGTAGGGGGATTACCCTGGCTTGTTTTAAATCACGGGGAACGTGAGCTTCTTTGATAGATAGGTTGATTATATGGGTAAGGTGAAATCAATTCAGCTGCATCTCGTATGAACCTGCAGGGATGTTATCAATACTGCAGCACCTCCTCCGACACTTCATTACAATCATCCGTCCGGACTCCTAATCTTTTGTAAAAACTCTTAACATGATCTGCACCATACCGTCCAGAGTGCACAGGTAGTTTGTTTACCAAGGTGCTTGCAATGGTTGTAAAAAAAATTAAATACCTGCAACCAGGGATTTATCAGAGATAAGGGTACCTTCTGAGCTCAAGTTCATGTTGAGAGTTCTTGTTTTGAGTTTATTACTGTACCCCAATTGTTTCAAAGATTTCCAGAATACCACCTTATGAACCTTAAGAAAATCGGACCTAATAGGGAGGTGTAGTTGTTTAACGTTATTGCTGTTTCCGGCCTGTCCGCCATCTTGAAAAGGCAATGTAATTCCCCATTGCCCATTTCTAAATTGTGTCGTTTAAAACAAATAAAGCATGAACATTTGCATGGTGTACCTTTCTGTGTGTATTCATCCACAATCTATAGCTCAACATGGAAATATTCGCAATTAATCGTAAAATAAAATCGCCAAATTTTATTTCAACCAAAAATGCTTAAACAATAATGTTAGTGATAGAAGGGAACCCATTTTGTGCAAAAATGGAAAGCTCTCCAATGTTCATGAGGCAGAATTGTTTCGATAATCCATTTTCCCAATGATAAATCCCTAAACGGGTGGACCTCACGGGCGGTCCAAAGTGACGTCAGACTACACCTCCCTATACCTGTGTCTAGTTACAGCCTACTGGTCATCTGTTGTAACTGCTGCTTCCAGTTACAGCCTACTGGTCATCTGTTGTAACTGCTGCTTCCAGTTACAGCCTACTGGTCATCTGTTGTAACTGCTGCTTCTAGTTACAGTCTACTGGTCATCTGTTGTAACTGCTGCTTCCAGTTACAGCCTACTGGTCATCTGTTGTAACTGCTGCTTCCAGTTACAGCCTACTGGTCATCTGTTGTAACTGCTGCTTCTAGTTACAGCCTACTGGTCATCTGTTGTAACTGCTGCTTCCAGTTACAGCCTACTGGTCATCTGTTGTAACTGCTGCTTCTAGTTACAGCCTACTGGTCATCTGTTGTAACTGCTGCTTCCAGTTACAGCCTACTGGTCATCTGTTGTAACTGCTGCTTCCAGTTACAGCCTACTGGTCATCTGTTGTAACTGCTGCTTCTAGTTATAGCCTACTGGTCATCTGTTGTAACTGCTGCTTCCAGTTACAGCCTACTGGTCATCTGTTGTAACTGCTGCTTCCAGTTACAGCCTACTGATCATCTGTTGTAACTGCTGCTTCCAGTTACAGCCTACTGGTCATCTGTTGTAACTGCTGCTTCTAGTTACAGCCTACTGGTCATCTGTTGTAACTGCTGGTCATCGCATAAGAAGCCACATGGATTACTGGCGGACAATCCTGTTGTATAGGCGGTAATGAACACACACACCGCAGACATAACTTATATACACAAACACACCGCAGACATAACTTATATACACACACACACCACAGACATAACTTATATACACACAAACACACCACATACATAACTTATATACACACAAACACACCACAGACATAACTTATATACACACAAACACACCACATACATAACTTATATACACACAAACACACCGCAGACATAACTTATATACACACAAACACACCACATACATAACTTATATACACACACACACACCACAGACATAACTTATATACACACAAACACACCGCAGACATAACTTATATACACACAAACACACCACATACATAACTTATATACACACACACACACCACAGACATAACTTATATACACACAAACACACCACAGACATAACTTATATACACACAAACACACTGCATACATAACTTATATACACACAAACACACCACATACATAACTTATATACACACAAACACACAGCATACATAACTTATATACACACAAACACACCACAGACATAACTTATATACACACAAACACACTGCAGACATAACTTATATACACACAAACACACTGCATACATAACTTATATACACACAAACAACAAACACACCACATACATAACTTATATACACACAAACACACCACAGACATAACTTATATACACACAAACACACCGCATACATAACTTATATACACACAAACACACCACATACATAACTTATATACACACAAACACACCACATACATAACTTATATACACACAAACACACCGCATACATAACTTATATACACACAAACACACCACATACATAACTTATATACACACAAACACACCGCATACATAACTTATATACACACAAACACACCACAGACATAACTTATATACACACAAACACACCGCATACATAACTTATATACACACAAACACACCACATACATAACTTATATACACACAAACACACCGCATACATAACTTATATACACACAAACACACCACATACATAACTTATATACACACAAACACACACCGCAGACATAACTTATATACACACAAACACACACTGCAGACATAACGTTAGGTTATGACTATAACCAAGTTCTGTTAACACTTAGTGAACGCTCAGCGTTTCATTGCATATATCTCGCTTCAGCATATATACACTGAATAATTTCACAAATGTACCTTTAATGCCAGCATTCATCTGGCCACACCCCCATCCGCTTACCTATATAAGCAGGGATGGTGCCACACACTCATCTCCTTCCCAACAAATTTCACCACAATGAAAAATCAAGGGCCGCAGCGGCGTCTAGACGCTGAGCGTTCACTAAGTGTTAACAGAACTTGGTTATAGTCATAACCTAACGTTCTGTATCACACTAGCTCACGCTCAGCGTTTCATTGCATAATAGGAGCTGAGCGGGAGCTAGAAGCTCGACAAATGTACCCCGCTGAGGCCCCCCACAACCATCAGATCAGGGAGGACCGAGCCCCCCCGACCCCCCCTAATGGAGGGCACCCCCCCTATTAGAGGTTTACCGGGAGGGCGACGGACCCGACCGTGCGAAGAGGCACTCAAGCAACTCAACGCACAGGGTGAGCAGACCGTGGCTTGACCCCACGACTACACACACGCACAACCCGCATGCCACCCGGGAACGAACGGAGGGAAACAACCTCGTTACTGCCCCCAGAATCACGGGGTCAAGGGCAAACCCAACCCCGTGGCAAGGCCGTAGCAGCGGAGCGCGAAGGAAGACCCAGACCCACCAAGGGACTGGACCCCCTGGAACGGGGGCCCGGAGAAGTCCATGATGCCAGCATCAAGACCCCACCAGGTGGGCACGTAGTGCCCCGCCCCCCACATCGCCAGCGTATTCGGACAAAGGCCCCTCAGCCGAGCGGGCCCTGTCCCCCCAATAGTACACCGCCTGGCACACTGACCCTGCAACAGGCAGTCAGCATGGCCGTAAGCACACAAAAAAGGTTAACCAACGGAAGCAGGCAGCGCACCGGGGAAAAAACCAGGCAACAGGCTATTAACCCTAGCCTGGAGACTGCGGACGAGACAGGCGCCAGAGGGGACAGCTGAACACAGCCGCCCCGGCGGAAGGAGCGTAAGCTGGCGGTGTTACATGACCAAGCCTCCATTTAAAAAAAACCCACCCAGAGGGGTTGAGGCAGAGAAGGCTGACACGATTGGCAGACGTCATGAACGTGCAGGGGCACCCTCAAACGGTGAACCCGGGAGTTGACACTGCTCCAACACACCAGGGAATCAACCACCTTGGCGTTACCCAATGCGGTGGTTGTTCCTATAACCCCTCAAGAAAAAACTCAAACACACCTGCGGGTATACACCGGCTATACCGCAATACAAGTGTTTCAGTTTTCAAAAAAGGGTTAACCCAGGCCTACGGGTCGACGAAACATTACTTCGGACCGGGCCTGGCGATACGGGAAGCACAGGGTCACCAGAGGAGGTCAAAGACCACCCCAACAGGCCCCTCTTCGCCATGTGTGAGAGAGGAGCGAAAAAGAATGGAGAACCAGCCCCTAAGCACACCGTACTTGGTATTCCCAGGCGGTCTCCCAACCAAGTACTAACCAGGACCAACCTGTGTAGCGGCCGAGATCCGACGAGATCGAGCGTGTACAGGTTGGTATGGCCGTAAGCCATTACGACAGTGCTGACTAAAAACGTACCCAACCAGGGTCTCCATAGCGCTTAACCCTGTGACACCCGGACCGACCTGGCATTTTTCCCCCTGAAAAAAGCCCAAGTCCCTCAGGGTACCAGAACAGCAGATCTGCATCCCCGGCGGACAACGGGTTCAACTGATCCGGACCAGCGTGACCAGAACCAGTCCCGTGCCCTAACCACGCCTACTCCAGGAGAAAGGGCAGATATGCGTGTCGATCTTAACATGAAAAGAAGGCGCCACCCAGACGTTCGGGCGAACCGCGCCTGGTGGCCCACCCCCAGGGCGTGAGACCCCTCTACATATGTTCAGATCCATTCCGTCATCATCCCCCAGACATGAACGAAAATCCGTCGATAACCAACCCAGGTCGTGGGATGTGGTCATCGGAAGAGGAAAAACCCCCATCCCAGTTGCTTTATAAAAACGCCGTTTTAACCCCAAGCAACCAAGGCGTGCCAGTCAGTCGCCTGTTTACAGCGAGCTAGCACTATACGTTCGTCGGGACACACCCACATCAATGAACAGGCTATTTAGACCTGTCATTGAATCCCCAAGGCGCCCAGGGGAACGACAAGAGGGGTGTGACACTTCCTAACTCCAACACTTTTTGAATAGAAAAGAAGGAAGCACCAACAGTATGTATCCCAGTCTACACAGCCGGGGGTAAAAATGTTTCACATTTTTACATCCCACCACCCTCCCATAGGAAGGAGACGGGGATCCCCAGAGAGACTTCCCACGCGAGCTGTACAGATTGAAAAGAATATATTGCACCTTGAGCCATGTAAAAAATTGGTTTTAGGGCTCTCCGGGGAAGAGGCACTGAACCCATACACACTCAATAATCGAATTGAATCGAATACATACACAATAGAATAGGACACCTTCTAGAGGGTCCACTCACTTTGACAATCTGAGGAGGAAGGCTCTGTACTCTGATGGAGGCTCCCTCACATGGAAGGAGGAGTCCGAACTCACAGAAGGCCCGAATAGGCGCTTGGTGAGGAGGAGCCCTGACCACCCCCCCGAAACAGATCCATCACATGGACCTGAACAGCACACGGAAGTCCTACCAACAGAGACGCGCACGGTGACGTACTCTATGGCGGGGGAATCTCTTCGGTGCACACGCCCAATATTCCAGGCCGTGGGACCAGGAAACTCCCTCCCTCCACCCCCCCCCCCCCCTCACCCCGTAACGTGCCGAACCGCAACGTGACAGGAAGCTTGAAGGACAGGGGGTGTACCCCTGACCAACAGAAACAAGGGGGAGAGGAAAGGTTACCAGTTCACCCCTTTACGACCCCACACCCATGATACGATGTAATGACAAAAAGAGAATATGACACAGTCATAGTCAGCTCTATGAAGCGTTTGACAGCTTCACACAGCGCATGAGCTAACCTGCTATCTGATTTTTACTAAGGAAAAAACACAGAATAGAGAGGGCTCTCTAAGAGCCCCGGTCCAACATACACATGTGCTTCTGTGGCCAGTCCAACCCAGTTGTAGGTCACATGACACACACAACCCATCATCACCTAAAAAAAATTGCAAAAACACTCTACAGAGGAACGCCGTTTTTCATAATGAGAGAATACATAATTCTCGATTAGTATCGGCCACAGGCCTTGCTAAGCACACACGACAGCGACCAAACAATCCTTTCTTTTAGGAAAATAAAGTTTCTCCAGCAGACATAGCACAACCTCAGCAATCAAGCTAAGGGTTACATCGCATCCCTACCACACAAAGACACAATGTAGTGCAACAACATGTCTGATAGGAGGATGAAAAAGTCCCAGGGAACCGGGGGGAACACAATCCTCCTACTTTACCCTTAATACGGCCAGTTAAAACAGGAAAACCTGTTAATATGTGAACACACTGTTCATTGTCATCACAGGCTGAGAAAAGAAAATTCTTTACTCATTTGTCACTAAGCATAGCTTCATAGGTTAGTTACCCCTTAGTTGTGAGTACACGGTACATAACAACACACATGATGTTTCTCACACAACAACCAGATCATTTTCACATCTGTAACAACAACCCGATTTGCCCGGAGAAGCTATTTACCAGTGACAAGACAGTTCACACAAAACTCGCGTCGTATCCCAAATGTATTGCAGCAACACACGTTTTTGGAAAACAGCGTTATTTACAAAACATGCAGAAGGTAAAGCCAGAAGACGCGTATAAGGTCTGGCCAAACCTTGTCCTACCCGGAACGTAGATCAGCGAAGTGCAGTCTTAAGACACCGTAGAAAACACAGCCATCCTGTGTTGTTCGATCTGGGCAGCGTCGCCGCTCCACCCGTCGATACGGTTCCCTTTGTTGACGCAATCCTTGCCGTCCTGGCTCAGGGCAGGGTCGACGAACATCCCCTGTCAAAGATGACGTCGTAGTCAAGAGTGTAAAACATGTTATAATCAAAGCACGTTCAACAGAGTAGCATTAAGCTAACGACCGCTCCAACCGTCGGTCGCTACTGCCCCTGCTCGCGAGACGCCGAGCGAACGGCACACGCGACCAGAGGGGAGCTCGCGGAGGCGCGCGAGTAGCCGGAGCTACCTCGCGCTGGCCTTGTCCGATAGCAGCAAGCTAACGTTTCCTAGTGATCACAACAGGCTAGCGCCGCAGCTAACAGCTGACTGGCTAACAGTAGGCCCAACCTCTGTAGGCCACGCAGTGATCCCAGCAGGCTAACGCCGCAGCTAACAGCTGACTGGCTAACTGTAAGCTAAGCAGCTATCACCTGAACTTGTACACAATGATATAACACTCACCCAGACAGGCCGCCGTTCTGAAACCCTCCTCACTTTTTAAGAGAAAAGAGAAACAAGATGTCAACACAGCTTTACAACGGTGATTTTACCAACACCCGACGGAATCAGCACAATACCAAACTGGCCTGTGTAGCTGACTTGAACATAGATCTTCCGCTATCGAACATCTTATGCACATATCTCCTCGTGAAGGAATACTCTCATTTGGATATGAAAGAAGGGGCTACACGGTGACAGAGAGATACCCACTCGTCCAGAAAACACAGGGATCACCAGTGTTAATGGTCACGGCCCACTAGTTAAAACTACAATGGTCTTCAGACCAAGGTCTTCTGTCGCCTAGGAGGCTGAACAAAGGACCCTAGCCTGGGGCCGGTTTTCATAAACATTGTCAATTAGCCCCCATAGCACTAACAGACAAGTGAAGCCTGCCAGCAACAGTACTCACCCAACCTGAAACCCACCGCTCCTCACAACAGCGGCGCGTCCTACAGTTCAGCTGTGGCCTGAAAGGTTTCACCCCAACCAACAGAGCAAGGAACTGCAGTTGAGAAGCATGCAGCGGCGTGCTCCCAATACGAAAACCGGTGGAGGGTTTTAGAATGATCACCATCTTCCAGACACTCCAGTGACGAAGACAACATCGCCGTATTTTCTCGAAATAGTGAGAGAGAAAATAAAGATATGATGTCAACGTATCTCCTTGTTCTTCCTCTCCTCATAAACATTGCTTTTCCAGCCAATATTTTTCTCCACGTCAAGTGGGCATATGAGCAACACGTTGCTTGTGATGAAATTTGAGAAGGAGATGAGTGTGTGGCACCATCCCTGCTTATATAGGTAAGCGGATGGGGGTGTGGCCAGATGAATGCTGGCATTAAAGGTACATTTGTGAAATTATTCAGTGTATATATGCTGAAGCGAGATATATGCAATGAAACGCTGAGCGTGAGCTAGTGTGATACAGAACTTATATACACACAAACACACTGCAGACATAACTTATATACACACACACACACCACAGACATAACTTATATACACACAAACACACTGCAGACATAACTTATATACACACACACACACCACAGACATAACTTATATACACACAAACACACCACGGCGCGTCCTACAGTTCAGCTGTGGCCTGAAAGGTTTCACCCCAACCAACAGAGCAAGGAACTGCAGTTGAGAAGCATGCAGCGGCGTGCTCCCAATACGAAAACCGGTGGAGGGTTTTAGAATGATCACCATCTTCCAGACACTCCAGTGACGAAGACAACATCGCCGTATTTTCTCGAAATAGTGAGAGAGAAAATAAAGATATGATGTCAACGTATCTCCTTGTTCTTCCTCTCCTCATAAACATTGCTTTTCCAGACAATATTTTTCTCCACGTCAAGTGGGCATATGAGCAACACGTTGCTTGTGATGAAATTTGAGAAGGAGATGAGTGTGTGGCACCATCCCTGCTTATATAGGTAAGCGGATGGGGGTGTGGCCAGATGAATGCTGGCATTAAAGGTACATTTGTGAAATTATTCAGTGTATATATGCTGAAGCGAGATATATGCAATGAAACGCTGAGCGTGAGCTAGTGTGATACAGAACTTATATACACACAAACACACTGCAGACATAACTTATATACACACACACACACCACAGACATAACTTATATACACACAAACACACTGCAGACATAACTTATATACACACACACACACCACAGACATAACTTATATACACACAAACACACCACAGACATAACTTATATACACAAACACACTGCAGACATAACTTATATACACACTAACACACTGCAGACATAACTTATATACACACAAACACACTGCAGACATAACTTATATACACACACACACACCACAGACATAACTTATATACACACACACACTGCATACATAACTTATATACACACACACACACTGCAGACATAACTTATATACACAAACACACCAAAGACATAACTTATATACACACACACACCGCAGACATAACTTATATACACACAAACACACTGCAGACATAACTTATATACACACAAACACACCACAGGCATAATTTATATACACACACACACACTGCAGACATAACTTATATACACACACACACACTGCAGACATAACTTATATACACACACACACTGCAGACATAACTTATATACACACACACACCACAGACATAACTTATATACACACACACACACTGCAGACATAACTTATATACACACACACTGCAGACATAACTTATATACACACACATACTGCAGACATAACTTATATACACACACACACTGCATACATAACTTATATACACACACACACACACTGCAGACATAACTTATATACACACACACTGCAGACATAACTTATATACACAAACACACTGCAGACATAACTTATATACACAAACACACACCACATACATAACTTATATACACACACACACACACACCACATACATAACTTATATACACACACACACACTGCAGACATAACTTATATACACAAACACACTGCAGACATAACTTATATACACACACACACTGCATACATAACTTATATACACACAAACACACCACAGACATAACTTATATACACACAAACACACACCAGACATAACTTATATACACACACACACCACATACATAACTTATATACACAAACACACCACATACATAACTTATATACACACAAACACACTGCATACATAACTTATATACACACAAACACACCACAGACATAACTTATATACACACAAACACACACCAGACATAACTTA
Organism: Notolepis coatsorum; assembly: GCF_963971535.1. Lineage (NCBI taxonomy): Eukaryota > Metazoa > Chordata > Actinopteri > Aulopiformes > Paralepididae > Notolepis > Notolepis coatsorum. The sequence continues at coordinate 62,914,518 of NC_140177.1, read as the reverse complement.
TATAATAATAATAATAATAATAATAATAATAATAATAATAATAATAATAATAATAATAATAATAATAATAATAATAATAATAATAATAATAATAATGGATTGGATTTATATAGCGCTCTTCTCTGACTGACTGTTGCTCTGACTCAGAGCGCTTCACAGAGTCCATTATTCGTTCATACACAGTCATACCGGTGGTGGTAAGCTACAATTGCAGCCAGAGCTGCCCTGAGGCAGACTCACGGAAGCGTGGCGAATAATCAACGCCTACGGCCCCTCCGACCACCACCAACATTCATTCACATGCATACACATTCATACGAGGCAAGTAGGTTAAGTGTCTTGCCCAAGGACACAACGGCAATGGGATGGACTTATATACACACACACACCGCAGACATAACTTATATACACACAAACACACTGCAGACATAACTTATATACACACAAACACACCACAGGCATAATTTATATACACACACACACACTGCAGACATAACTTATATACACACACACACTGCAGACATAACTTATATACACAAACACACCACATACATAACTTATATACACAAACACACCACATACATAACTTATATACACAAACACACACCACAGACATAACTTATATACACACACACCACAGACATAACTTATATACACACACACACACACCACATACATAACTTATATACACACACACACACCACACACATAACTTATATACACACACACACACTGCAGACATAACTTATACACACACACACTGCAGACATAACTTATATACACACAAACACACCGCAGACATAACTTATATACACAAACACACCACATACATAACTTATATACACAAACACACCACATACATAACTTATATACACAAACACACACCACAGACATAACTTATATACACACACACCACAGACATAACTTATATACACACACACACACCACATACATAACTTATATACACACACACACCACATACATAACTTATATACACACACACACCACATACATAACTGATATACACACAAACACACCACATACATAACTTATATACACACAAACACACCACATACATAACTTATATACACACAAACACACCACATACATAACTTATATACACACAAACACACCACAGACATAACTTATATACACACACACACTGCAGACATAACTTATATACACACAAACACACCACATACATAACTTATATACACACACACACACACTGCAGACATAACTTATATACACAAACACACACTGCAGACATAACTTATATACACAAACACACACTGCAGACATAACTTATATACACACAAACACACTGCAGACATAACTTATATACACACACACACCACATACATAACTTATATACACACACACACACCACAGACATAACTTATATACACACACACACACTGCATACATAACTTATATACACACAAACACACACCAGACATAACTTATATACACACACACACACACACACCACATACATAACTTATATACACACAAACACAATGCAGACATAACTTATATACACACAAACACACACCACAGACATAACTTATATACACACAAACACACTGCATACATAACTTATATACACACAAACACACACCAGACATAACTTATATACACACACACACCACATACATAACTTATATACACACAAACAGACATAACTTATATACACACAAACACACACAGACATAACTTATATACACACACACACACACACACACTGCAGACATAACTTATATACACACACACACACCAGACATAACTTATATACACAAACACACACCACATACATAACTTATATACACACAAACACACCGCAGACATAACTTATATACACACACACACTGCAGACATAACTTATATACACACACACACCACATACATAACTTATATACACACAAACACACTGCAGACATAACTTATATTCACACAAACACACACAGACATAACTTATATACACACACCAGACATAACTTATATACACACACACACCACATACATAACTTATATACACACACACACACACCAGACATAACTTATATACACAAACACACACCACATACATAACTTATATACACACAAACACACCACATACATAACTTATATACACACACACACCACAGACATAACTTATATACACACACACACCACAGACATAACTTATATACACACACACACTGCAGACATAACTTATATACACACACAAACACACTGCAGACATAACTTATATACACAAACACACACCACATACATAACTTATATACACACAAACACACCACAGACATAACTTATATACACACAAACACACCACATACATAACTTATATACACACACACACTGCAGACATAACTTATATACACACACACACCACAGACATAACTTATATACACAAACACACTGCAGACATAACTTATATACACACACACACACCACAGACATAACTTATATACACACAAACACACCACATACATAACTTATATACACAAATACACACCACATACATAACTTATATACACACAAACACACCACATACATAACTTATATACACACACACACCACAGACATAACTTATATACACACACACACCACAGACATAACTTATATACACACACACACACACTGCAGACATAACTTATATACACACACAAACACACTGCAGACATAACTTATATACACAAACACACACCACATACATAACTTATATACACACAAACACACCACAGACATAACTTATATACACACAAACACACCACATACATAACTTATATACACACACACACTGCAGACATAACTTATATACACACACACACCACAGACATAACTTATATACACAAACACACTGCAGACATAACTTATATACACACACACACACACCACAGACATAACTTATATACACACAAACACACCACATACATAACTTATATACACAAACACACTGCAGACATAACTTATATACACACACACACACACCACAGACATAACTTATATACACACAAACACACCACAGACATAACTTATATACACACAAACACACCACATACATAACTTATATACACACACACACTGCAGACATAACTTATATACACACACACACCACATACATAACTTATATACACACACACACACCACAGACATAACTTATATACACACAAACACCACAGACATAACTTATATACACACACACCACAGACATAACTTATATACACACACACACACACTGCAGACATAACTTATATACACACACAAACACACTGCAGACATAACTTATATACACAAACACACACCACATACATAACTTATATACACACAAACACACCACAGACATAACTTATATACACACAAACACACCACATACATAACTTATATACACACACACACTGCAGACATAACTTATATACACACACACCACAGACATAACTTATATACACAAACACACTGCAGACATAACTTATATACACACACACACCACAGACATAACTTATATACACACAAACACACCACATACATAACTTATATACACAAACACACTGCAGACATAACTTATATACACACACACACACCACAGACATAACTTATATACACACAAACACACCACAGACATAACTTATATACACACAAACACACCACATACATAACTTATATACACACACACACTGCAGACATAACTTATATACACACACACACACCACATACATAACTTATATACACACACACACACCACAGACATAACTTATATACACACAAACACACCACAGACATAACTTATATACACACACACACCACAGACATAACTTATATACACACACACACCACATACATAACTTATATACACACAAACACACTGCAGACATAACTTATATACACACAAACACCACATACATAACTTATATACACACACACACTGCAGACATAACTTATATACACACACACACACCACATACATAACTTATATACACACACACACACCACAGACATAACTTATATACACACAAACACACCACAGACATAACTTATATACACACACACACCACAGACATAACTTATATACACACACACACCACATACATAACTTATATACACACAAACACACTGCAGACATAACTTATATACACACAAACACCACATACATAACTTATATACACAAACACACACCACAGACATAACTTATATACACACAAACACACTGCAGACATAACTTATATACACACACACACACCACAGACATAACTTATATACACACAAACACACCACGGCGCGTCCTACAGTTCAGCTGTGGCCTGAAAGGTTTCACCCCAACCAACAGAGCAAGGAACTGCAGTTGAGAAGCATGCAGCGGCGTGCTCCCAATACGAAAACCGGTGGAGGGTTTTAGAATGATCACCATCTTCCAGACACTCCAGTGACGAAGACAACATCGCCGTATTTTCTCGAAATAGTGAGAGAGAAAATAAAGATATGATGTCAACGTATCTCCTTGTTCTTCCTCTCCTCATAAACATTGCTTTTCCAGACAATATTTTTCTCCACGTCAAGTGGGCATATGAGCAACACGTTGCTTGTGATGAAATTTGAGAAGGAGATGAGTGTGTGGCACCATCCCTGCTTATATAGGTAAGCGGATGGGGGTGTGGCCAGATGAATGCTGGCATTAAAGGTACATTTGTGAAATTATTCAGTGTATATATGCTGAAGCGAGATATATGCAATGAAACGCTGAGCGTGAGCTAGTGTGATACAGAACTTATATACACACAAACACACTGCAGACATAACTTATATACACACACACACACCACAGACATAACTTATATACACACAAACACACTGCAGACATAACTTATATACACACACACACACCACAGACATAACTTATATACACACAAACACACCACAGACATAACTTATATACACAAACACACTGCAGACATAACTTATATACACACTAACACACTGCAGACATAACTTATATACACACAAACACACTGCAGACATAACTTATATACACACACACACACCACAGACATAACTTATATACACACACACACTGCATACATAACTTATATACACACACACACACTGCAGACATAACTTATATACACAAACACACCAAAGACATAACTTATATACACACACACACCGCAGACATAACTTATATACACACAAACACACTGCAGACATAACTTATATACACACAAACACACCACAGGCATAATTTATATACACACACACACACTGCAGACATAACTTATATACACACACACACACTGCAGACATAACTTATATACACACACACACTGCAGACATAACTTATATACACACACACCACAGACATAACTTATATACACACACACACACTGCAGACATAACTTATATACACACACACTGCAGACATAACTTATATACACACACATACTGCAGACATAACTTATATACACACACACACACTGCATACATAACTTATATACACACACACACACTGCAGACATAACTTATATACACACACACTGCAGACATAACTTATATACACAAACACACTGCAGACATAACTTATATACACAAACACACACCACATACATAACTTATATACACACACACACACACACCACATACATAACTTATATACACAAACACACTGCAGACATAACTTATATACACACACACACTGCATACATAACTTATATACACACAAACACACCACAGACATAACTTATATACACACAAACACACACCAGACATAACTTATATACACACACACACCACATACATAACTTATATACACAAACACACCACATACATAACTTATATACACACAAACACACTGCATACATAACTTATATACACACAAACACACCACAGACATAACTTATATACACACAAACACACACCAGACATAACTTATATAATAATAATAATAATAATAATAATAATAATAATAATAATAATAATAATAATAATAATAATAATAATAATAATGGATTGGATTTATATAGCGCTCTTCTCTGACTGACTGTTGCTCTGACTCAGAGCGCTTCACAGAGTCCATTATTCGTTCATACACAGTCATACCGGTGGTGGTAAGCTACAATTGCAGCCAGAGCTGCCCTGAGGCAGACTCACGGAAGCGTGGCGAATAATCAACGCCTACGGCCCCTCCGACCACCACCAACATTCATTCACATGCATACACATTCATACGAGGCAAGTAGGTTAAGTGTCTTGCCCAAGGACACAACGGCAATGGGATGGACTTATATACACACACACACCGCAGACATAACTTATATACACACAAACACACTGCAGACATAACTTATATACACACAAACACACCACAGGCATAATTTATATACACACACACACACTGCAGACATAACTTATATACACACACACACTGCAGACATAACTTATATACACAAACACACCACATACATAACTTATATACACAAACACACCACATACATAACTTATATACACAAACACACACCACAGACATAACTTATATACACACACACCACAGACATAACTTATATACACACACACACACACCACATACATAACTTATATACACACACACACACCACACACATAACTTATATACACACACACACACTGCAGACATAACTTATACACACACACACTGCAGACATAACTTATATACACACAAACACACCGCAGACATAACTTATATACACAAACACACCACATACATAACTTATATACACAAACACACCACATACATAACTTATATACACAAACACACACCACAGACATAACTTATATACACACACACCACAGACATAACTTATATACACACACACACCACATACATAACTTATATACACACACACACCACATACATAACTTATATACACACACACACCACAGACATAACTTATATACACACACACACACACCACATACATAACTGATATACACACAAACACACCACATACATAACTTATATACACACAAACACACCACATACATAACTTATATACACACAAACACACCACAGACATAACTTATATACACACAAACACACACCAGACATAACTTATATACACACAAACACACCGCAGACATAACTTATATACACAAACACACCACATACATAACTTATATACACAAACACACCACATACATAACTTATATACACAAACACACACCACAGACATACCTTATATACACACACACCACAGACATAACTTATATACACAAACACACACCACATACATAACTTATATACACACACACACACCACATACATAACTTATATACACACACACACCACAGACATAACTTATATACACACACACACACCACATACATAACTGATATACACACAAACACACCACATACATAACTTATATACACACAAACACACCACATACATAACTTATATACACACAAACACACCACATACATAACTTATATACACACACACACACACTGCAGACATAACTTATATACACACAAACACACCACATACATAACTTATATACACACACACACACACTGCAGACATAACTTATATACACAAACACACACTGCAGACATAACTTATATACACAAACACACACTGCAGACATAACTTATATACACACAAACACACTGCAGACATAACTTATATACACACACACACCACATACATAACTTATATACACACACACACACACCACAGACATAACTTATATACACACACACACTGCATACATAACTTATATACACACAAACACACACCAGACATAACTTATATACACACACACACACACCACATACATAACTTATATACACAAACACACACCACAGACATACCTTATATACACACACACCACAGACATAACTTATATACACAAACACACACCACATACATAACTTATATACACACACACACCACATACATAACTTATATACACACACACACCACAGACATAACTTATATACACACACACACACACCACATACATAACTGATATACACACAAACACACCACATACATAACTTATATACACACAAACACACCACATACATAACTTATATACACACAAACACACCACATACATAACTTATATACACACAAACACACCACAGACATAACTTATATACACACACACACTGCAGACATAACTTATATACACACAAACACACCACATACATAACTTATATACACACACACACACACTGCAGACATAACTTATATACACAAACACACACTGCAGACATAACTTATATACACAAACACACACTGCAGACATAACTTATATACACACAAACACACTGCAGACATAACTTATATACACACACACACACACCAGACATAACTTATATACACACACACACCACATACATAACTTATATACACACAAACAGACATAACTTATATACACACAAACACACACAGACATAACTTATATACACACACACACACACACACTGCAGACATAACTTATATACACACACACACACCAGACATAACTTATATACACAAACACACACCACATACATAACTTATATACACACAAACACACCGCAGACATAACTTATATACACACACACACTGCAGACATAACTTATATACACACACACACCACATACATAACTTATATACACACAAACACACTGCAGACATAACTTATATTCACACAAACACACACAGACATAACTTATATACACACACCAGACATAACTTATATACACACACACACCACATACATAACTTATATACACACACACACACCAGACATAACTTATATACACAAACACACACCACATACATAACTTATATACACACAAACACACCACATACATAACTTATATACACACACACACCACAGACATAACTTATATACACACACACACCACAGACATAACTTATATACACACACACACTGCAGACATAACTTATATACACACACAAACACACTGCAGACATAACTTATATACACAAACACACACCACATACATAACTTATATACACACAAACACACCACAGACATAACTTATATACACACAAACACACCACATACATAACTTATATACACACACACACTGCAGACATAACTTATATACACACACACACCACAGACATAACTTATATACACAAACACACTGCAGACATAACTTATATACACACACACACACCACAGACATAACTTATATACACACAAACACACCACATACATAACTTATATACACAAACACACTGCAGACATAACTTATATACACACACACACACCACAGACATAACTTATATACACACAAACACACCACAGACATAACTTATATACACACAAACACACCGCAGACATAACTTATATACACACACACACTGCAGACATAACTTATATACACACAAACACCACATACATAACTTATATACACACACACACTGCAGACATAACTTATATACACACACACACACCACATACATAACTTATATACACACACACACACCACAGACATAACTTATATACACACAAACACACCACAGACATAACTTATATACACACACACACCACAGACATAACTTATATACACACACACACCACATACATAACTTATATACACACAAACACACTGCAGACATAACTTATATACACACAAACACCACATACATAACTTATATACACAAACACACACCACAGACATAACTTATATACACACAAACACACTGCAGACATAACTTATATACACACACACACACCACAGACATAACTTATATACACACAAACACACCACGGCGCGTCCTACAGTTCAGCTGTGGCCTGAAAGGTTTCACCCCAACCAACAGAGCAAGGAACTGCAGTTGAGAAGCATGCAGCGGCGTGCTCCCAATACGAAAACCGGTGGAGGGTTTTAGAATGATCACCATCTTCCAGACACTCCAGTGACGAAGACAACATCGCCGTATTTTCTCGAAATAGTGAGAGAGAAAATAAAGATATGATGTCAACGTATCTCCTTGTTCTTCCTCTCCTCATAAACATTGCTTTTCCAGACAATATTTTTCTCCACGTCAAGTGGGCATATGAGCAACACGTTGCTTGTGATGAAATTTGAGAAGGAGATGAGTGTGTGGCACCATCCCTGCTTATATAGGTAAGCGGATGGGGGTGTGGCCAGATGAATGCTGGCATTAAAGGTACATTTGTGAAATTATTCAGTGTATATATGCTGAAGCGAGATATATGCAATGAAACGCTGAGCGTGAGCTAGTGTGATACAGAACTTATATACACACAAACACACTGCAGACATAACTTATATACACACACACACACCACAGACATAACTTATATACACACAAACACACTGCAGACATAACTTATATACACACACACACACCACAGACATAACTTATATACACACAAACACACCACAGACATAACTTATATACACAAACACACTGCAGACATAACTTATATACACACTAACACACTGCAGACATAACTTATATACACACAAACACACTGCAGACATAACTTATATACACACACACACACCACAGACATAACTTATATACACACACACACTGCATACATAACTTATATACACACACACACACACTGCAGACATAACTTATATACACAAACACACCAAAGACATAACTTATATACACACACACACCGCAGACATAACTTATATACACACAAACACACTGCAGACATAACTTATATACACACAAACACACCACAGGCATAATTTATATACACACACACACACTGCAGACATAACTTATATACACACACACACACACTGCAGACATAACTTATATACACACACACACTGCAGACATAACTTATATACACACACACACCACAGACATAACTTATATACACACACACACACTGCAGACATAACTTATATACACACACACTGCAGACATAACTTATATACACACACATACTGCAGACATAACTTATATACACACACACACACTGCATACATAACTTATATACACACACACACACACTGCAGACATAACTTATATACACACACACTGCAGACATAACTTATATACACAAACACACTGCAGACATAACTTATATACACAAACACACACCACATACATAACTTATATACACACACACACACACACCACATACATAACTTATATACACACACACACACTGCAGACATAACTTATATACACAAACACACTGCAGACATAACTTATATACACACACACACTGCATACATAACTTATATACACACAAACACACCACAGACATAACTTATATACACACAAACACACACCAGACATAACTTATATACACACACACACCACATACATAACTTATATACACAAACACACCACATACATAACTTATATACACACAAACACACTGCATACATAACTTATATACACACAAACACACCACAGACATAACTTATATACACACAAACACACACCAGACATAACTTATATAATAATAATAATAATAATAATAATAATAATAATAATAATAATAATAATAATAATAATAATAATAATAATAATAATAATAATAATAATAATGGATTGGATTTATATAGCGCTCTTCTCTGACTGACTGTTGCTCTGACTCAGAGCGCTTCACAGAGTCCATTATTCGTTCATACACAGTCATACCGGTGGTGGTAAGCTACAATTGCAGCCAGAGCTGCCCTGAGGCAGACTCACGGAAGCGTGGCGAATAATCAACGCCTACGGCCCCTCCGACCACCACCAACATTCATTCACATGCATACACATTCATACGAGGCAAGTAGGTTAAGTGTCTTGCCCAAGGACACAACGGCAATGGGATGGACTTATATACACACACACACCGCAGACATAACTTATATACACACAAACACACTGCAGACATAACTTATATACACACAAACACACCACAGGCATAATTTATATACACACACACACACTGCAGACATAACTTATATACACACACACACTGCAGACATAACTTATATACACAAACACACCACATACATAACTTATATACACAAACACACCACATACATAACTTATATACACAAACACACACCACAGACATAACTTATATACACACACACCACAGACATAACTTATATACACACACACACACACCACATACATAACTTATATACACACACACACACCACACACATAACTTATATACACACACACACACTGCAGACATAACTTATACACACACACACTGCAGACATAACTTATATACACACAAACACACCGCAGACATAACTTATATACACAAACACACCACATACATAACTTATATACACAAACACACCACATACATAACTTATATACACAAACACACACCACAGACATAACTTATATACACACACACCACAGACATAACTTATATACACACACACACACCACATACATAACTTATATACACACACACACCACATACATAACTTATATACACACACACACCACAGACATAACTTATATACACACACACACACACCACATACATAACTGATATACACACAAACACACCACATACATAACTTATATACACACAAACACACCACATACATAACTTATATACACACAAACACACCACAGACATAACTTATATACACACAAACACACACCAGACATAACTTATATACACACAAACACACCGCAGACATAACTTATATACACAAACACACCACATACATAACTTATATACACAAACACACCACATACATAACTTATATACACAAACACACACCACAGACATACCTTATATACACACACACCACAGACATAACTTATATACACAAACACACACCACATACATAACTTATATACACACACACACACCACATACATAACTTATATACACACACACACCACAGACATAACTTATATACACACACACACACCACATACATAACTGATATACACACAAACACACCACATACATAACTTATATACACACAAACACACCACATACATAACTTATATACACACAAACACACCACATACATAACTTATATACACACACACACACACTGCAGACATAACTTATATACACACAAACACACCACATACATAACTTATATACACACACACACACACTGCAGACATAACTTATATACACAAACACACACTGCAGACATAACTTATATACACAAACACACACTGCAGACATAACTTATATACACACAAACACACTGCAGACATAACTTATATACACACACACACCACATACATAACTTATATACACACACACACACACCACAGACATAACTTATATACACACACACACTGCATACATAACTTATATACACACAAACACACACCAGACATAACTTATATACACACACACACACACCACATACATAACTTATATACACAAACACACACCACAGACATACCTTATATACACACACACCACAGACATAACTTATATACACAAACACACACCACATACATAACTTATATACACACACACACCACATACATAACTTATATACACACACACACCACAGACATAACTTATATACACACACACACACACCACATACATAACTGATATACACACAAACACACCACATACATAACTTATATACACACAAACACACCACATACATAACTTATATACACACAAACACACCACATACATAACTTATATACACACAAACACACCACAGACATAACTTATATACACACACACACTGCAGACATAACTTATATACACACAAACACACCACATACATAACTTATATACACACACACACACACTGCAGACATAACTTATATACACAAACACACACTGCAGACATAACTTATATACACAAACACACACTGCAGACATAACTTATATACACACAAACACACTGCAGACATAACTTATATACACACACACACCACATACATAACTTATATACACACACACACACCACAGACATAACTTATATACACACACACACACTGCATACATAACTTATATACACACAAACACACACCAGACATAACTTATATACACACACACACACACCACATACATAACTTATATACACACAAACACAATGCAGACATAACTTATATACACACAAACACACACCACAGACATAACTTATATACACACAAACACACTGCATACATAACTTATATACACACAAACACACACCAGACATAACTTATATACACACACACACCACATACATAACTTATATACACACAAACAGACATAACTTATATACACACAAACACACACAGACATAACTTATATACACACACACACACACACACTGCAGACATAACTTATATACACACACACACACCAGACATAACTTATATACACAAACACACACCACATACATAACTTATATACACACAAACACACCGCAGACATAACTTATATACACACACACACTGCAGACATAACTTATATACACACACACACCACATACATAACTTATATACACACAAACACACTGCAGACATAACTTATATTCACACAAACACACACAGACATAACTTATATACACACACCAGACATAACTTATATACACACACACACCACATACATAACTTATATACACACACACACACACCAGACATAACTTATATACACAAACACACACCACATACATAACTTATATACACACAAACACACCACATACATAACTTATATACACACACACACCACAGACATAACTTATATACACACACACACCACAGACATAACTTATATACACACACACACTGCAGACATAACTTATATACACACACAAACACACTGCAGACATAACTTATATACACAAACACACACCACATACATAACTTATATACACACAAACACACCACAGACATAACTTATATACACACAAACACACCACATACATAACTTATATACACACACACACACTGCAGACATAACTTATATACACACACACACCACAGACATAACTTATATACACAAACACACTGCAGACATAACTTATATACACACACACACACCACAGACATAACTTATATACACACAAACACACCACATACATAACTTATATACACAAACACACTGCAGACATAACTTATATACACACACACACACCACAGACATAACTTATATACACACAAACACACCACAGACATAACTTATATACACACAAACACACCGCAGACATAACTTATATACACACACACACTGCAGACATAACTTATATACACACACACACCACATACATAACTTATATACACACAAACACACTGCAGACATAACTTATATTCACACAAACACACACAGACATAACTTATATACACACACCAGACATAACTTATATACACACACACACCACATACATAACTTATATACACACACACACACACCAGACATAACTTATATACACAAATACACACCACATACATAACTTATATACACACAAACACACCACATACATAACTTATATACACACACACACCACAGACATAACTTATATACACACACACACCACAGACATAACTTATATACACACACACACACACTGCAGACATAACTTATATACACACACAAACACACTGCAGACATAACTTATATACACAAACACACACCACATACATAACTTATATACACACAAACACACCACAGACATAACTTATATACACACAAACACACCACATACATAACTTATATACACACACACACTGCAGACATAACTTATATACACACACACACCACAGACATAACTTATATACACAAACACACTGCAGACATAACTTATATACACACACACACACACACACCACAGACATAACTTATATACACACAAACACACCACATACATAACTTATATACACAAACACACTGCAGACATAACTTATATACACACACACACACACCACAGACATAACTTATATACACACAAACACACCACAGACATAACTTATATACACACAAACACACCACATACATAACTTATATACACACACACACTGCAGACATAACTTATATACACACACACACCACATACATAACTTATATACACACACACACACCACAGACATAACTTATATACACACAAACACCACAGACATAACTTATATACACACACACCACAGACATAACTTATATACACACACACACACACTGCAGACATAACTTATATACACACACAAACACACTGCAGACATAACTTATATACACAAACACACACCACATACATAACTTATATACACACAAACACACCACAGACATAACTTATATACACACAAACACACCACATACATAACTTATATACACACACACACTGCAGACATAACTTATATACACACACACCACAGACATAACTTATATACACAAACACACTGCAGACATAACTTATATACACACACACACCACAGACATAACTTATATACACACAAACACACCACATACATAACTTATATACACAAACACACTGCAGACATAACTTATATACACACACACACACCACAGACATAACTTATATACACACAAACACACCACAGACATAACTTATATACACACAAACACACCACATACATAACTTATATACACACACACACTGCAGACATAACTTATATACACACACACACACCACATACATAACTTATATACACACACACACACCACAGACATAACTTATATACACACAAACACACCACAGACATAACTTATATACACACACACACCACAGACATAACTTATATACACACACACACCACATACATAACTTATATACACACAAACACACTGCAGACATAACTTATATACACACAAACACCACATACATAACTTATATACACAAACACACTGCAGACATAACTTATATACACACACACCACATACATAACTTATATACACACAAACACACCACAGACATAACTTATATACACAAACACACCACAGACATAACTTATATACACACAAACACACAGCATACATAACTTATATACACACAAACACACCACATACATAACTTATATACACACACACTGCAGACATAACTTATATACACACACACACACCACATACATAACTTATATACACACACACACCACATACATAACTTATATATACACAAACACACACCACAGACATAACGTATATACACAAACACACCACAGACATAACTTATATACACACACACTGCAGACATAACTTATATACACACACACCACATACATAACGTATATACACAAACACACCACAGACATAACTTATATACACAAACACACCACAGACATAACTTATATACACAAACACACACCACAGACATAACTTATATACACAAACACACCACAGACATAACTTATATACACAAACACACACCGCATACATAACTTATATACACACACACCACATACATAACTTATATACACACAAACACACACCACAGACATAACTTATATACACACACACACCACATACATAACTTATATACACACACACACCACATACATAACTTATATACACAAACACACCACATACATAACTTATATACACACACACACACTGCAGACATAACTTATATACACACAAACACACACCGCATACACAACTTATATACACAAACACACCACATACATAACTTATATACACAAACACACCACATACATAACTTATATACACACACACACCACATACATAACTTATATACACAAACACACACCGCATACATAACTTATATACACACACACACCACAGACATAACTTATATACACACACACACTGCAGACATAACTTATATACACACAAACACACTGCATACATAACTTATATACACACACACACACCACATACATAACTTATATACACACACACACCACATACATAACTTATATACACACACACACCACATACATAACTTATATACACACACACAACACATACATAACTTATATACACACACACACACACACCACATACATAACTTATATACACATACACCACATACATAACTTATATACACACACACACCGCAGACATAACTTATATACACACAAACACACTGCATACATAACTTATATACACACACACACACACCACATACATAACTTATATATACACACACACACTGCAGACATAACTTATATACACACTGCATACATAACTTATATACACACACACACACCACATACATAACTTATATACACACACACACACACACTGCAGACATAACTTATATACACACAAACACACACTGCATACATAACTTATATACACAAACACACACCACATACATAACTTATATACACACACACACACACTGCAGACATAACTTATATACACACACACACCACATACATAACTTATATACACAAACACACTGCAGACATAACTTATATACACACAAACACCACATACATAACTTATATACACAAACACACTGCAGACATAACTTATATACACACACACACCACATACATAACTTATATACACACAAACACACCACAGACATAACTTATATACACAAACACACCACAGACATAACTTATATACACACAAACACACAGCATACATAACTTATATACACACAAACACACCACATACATAACTTATATACACACACACTGCAGACATAACTTATATACACACACACACACCACATACATAACTTATATACACACACACACACCACATACATAACTTATATATACACAAACACACACCACAGACATAACGTATATACACAAACACACCACAGACATAACTTATATACACACACACTGCAGACATAACTTATATACACACACACTGCAGACATAACTTATATACACACACACACACCACATACATAACTTATATACACACACACACCACATACATAACTTATATATACACAAACACACACCACAGACATAACGTATATACACAAACACACCACAGACATAACTTATATACACAAACACACCACAGACATAACTTATATACACAAACACACCACAGACATAACTTATATACACAAACACACACCACAGACATAACTTATATACACAAACACACCACAGACATAACTTATATACACAAACACACACCGCATACATAACTTATATACACACACACCACATACATAACTTATATACACACAAACACACACCACAGACATAACTTATATACACACACACACCACATACATAACTTATATACACACACACACCACATACATAACTTATATACACAAACACACCACATACATAACTTATATACACACACACACACTGCAGACATAACTTATATACACACAAACACACACCGCATACACAACTTATATACACAAACACACCACATACATAACTTATATACACAAACACACCACATACATAACTTATATACACACACACACCACATACATAACTTATATACACAAACACACACCGCATACATAACTTATATACACACACACACACACCACAGACATAACTTATATACACACACACCGCAGACATAACTTATATACACACAAACACACTGCATACATAACTTATATACACACACACAAACACACCACATACATAACTTATATACACACACACAACACATACATAACTTATATACACACACACACACACACCACATACATAACTTATATACACACACACCACATACATAACTTATATACACACACACACCGCAGACATAACTTATATACACACAAACACACTGCATACATAACTTATATACACACACACACACACACCACATACATAACTTATATATACACACACACACTGCAGACATAACTTATATACACACTGCATACATAACTTATATACACACACACACCACATACATAACTTATATACACACACACACACACTGCAGACATAACTTATATACACACAAACACACACTGCATACATAACTTATATACACAAACACACACCACATACATAACTTATATACACACACACACACACTGCAGACATAACTTATATACACACAAACACACCACAGACATAACTTATATACACACACATGCCGCATACATAACTTATATACACACAAACACACACCGCATACATAACTTATATACACACAAACACACCACAGACATAACTTATATACACACACACGCCGCATACATAACTTATATACACAAACACACCACATACATAACTTATATACACACACACACACCACATACATAACTTATATACACACACACACCACATACATAACTTATATACAGAAATACACTGCAGAAATAACTTATATACACACACACACACCACAGACATAACTTATATACACACACACACACTGCAGACATAACTTATATACACACAAACACACACTGCATACACAACTTATATACACAAACACACCACATACATAACTTATATACACAAACACACCACATACATAACTTATATACACACACACACCACATACATAACTTATATACACAAACACACACCGCATACATAACTTATATACACACACACACTGCATACATAACTTATATACACACACACACCACATACATAACTTATATACACAAACACACCACATACATAACTTATATACACACAAACACACACCACATACATAACTTATATACACACACACACCACAAACATAACTTATATACACAAACACACTGCAGAAATAACTTATATACACACACACACACACACCACAGACATAACTTATATACACACACACACACTGCAGACATAACTTATATACACACAAACACACACTGCATACACAACTTATATACACAAACACACCACATACATAACTTATATACACAAACACACCACATACATAACTTATATACACACACACACCACATACATAACTTATATACACAAACACACACCGCATACATAACTTATATACACACACACACTGCATACATAACTTATATACACACACACACCACATACATAACTTATATACACACACACCACATACATAACTTATATACACACACACACACACCACATACATAACTTATATACACACACACACCACATACATAACTTATATACACACACACACACACACACTGCAGACATAACTTATATACACACAAACACACACTGCATACATAACTTATATACACAAACACACACCACATACATAACTTATATACACACACACACACTGCAGACATAACTTATATACACACAAACACACCACAGACATAACTTATATACACACACATGCCGCATACATAACTTATATACACACAAACACACACCGCATACATAACTTATATACACACAAACACACCACAGACATAACTTATATACACACACACGCCGCATACATAACTTATATACACAAACACACCACATACATAACTTATATACACACACACACACCACATACATAACTTATATACACACACACACACCACATACATAACTTATATACAGAAATACACTGCAGAAATAACTTATATACACACACACACACCACAGACATAACTTATATACACACACACACACTGCAGACATAACTTATATACACACAAACACACACTGCATACACAACTTATATACACAAACACACCACATACATAACTTATATACACAAACACACCACATACATAACTTATATACACACACACACCACATACATAACTTATATACACAAACACACACCGCATACATAACTTATATACACACACACACTGCATACATAACTTATATACACACACACACCACATACATAACTTATATACACAAACACACCACATACATAACTTATATACACACAAACACACACCACATACATAACTTATATACACACACACACCACATACATAACTTATATACACAAACACACTGCAGAAATAACTTATATACACACACACACACCACAGACATAACTTATATACACACACACACACACTGCAGACATAACTTATATACACACAAACACACACTGCATACACAACTTATATACACAAACACACCACATACATAACTTATATACACACACACACCACATACATAACTTATATACACAAACACACACCGCATACATAACTTATATACACACACACACACTGCATACATAACTTATATACACACACACACCACATACATAACTTATATACACACACACACCACATACATAACTTATATACACACACACACACCACATACATAACTTATATACACACACACACACACCACATACATAACTTATAGACACACACACACCACATACATAACTTATATACACACAAACACACACCGCAGACATAACTTATACACACACACACAAACACACTGCATACATAACTTATATACACACACCACATACATAACTTATATACAAACACCACATACATAACTTATATATACACACACACACACTGCAGACATAACTTATATACACACTGCATACATAACTTATATACACACACACACACCACATACATAACTTATATACACACAAACACACACCGCATACATAACTTATATACACAAACACACACCACATACATAACTTATATACACACACACACACTGCAGACATAACTTATATACACACAAACACACACCGCATACATAACTTATATACACAAACACACACCACATACATAACTTATATACACAAACACACCACAGACATAACTTATATACACACACACACCGCATGCATAACTTATATACACAAACACACCACATACATAACTTATATACACACACACACCACATACATAACTTATATACACACAAACACACACCACATACATAACTTATATACACAAACACACACCACATACATAACTTATATACACAAACACACCACATACATAACTTATATACACACACACACACACACTGCAGACATAACTTATATACACACAAACACACACCGCATACACAACTTATATACACAAACACACCACATACATAACTTATATACACACACACACCACATACATAACTTATATACACAAACACACACCGCATACATAACTTCTATACACACACACACCACAGACATAACTTATATACACACACACACACTGCAGACATAACTTATATACACACAAACACACTGCATACATAACTTATATACACACACACACACTGCAGACATAACTTATATACACACAAACACACTGCATACATAACTTATATACACACACACACCACATACATAACTTATATACACACACACACACCACATACATAACTTATATACACACACACACCACATACATAACTTATATACACACACACCACATACATAACTTATATACACACACACACCACATACATAACTTATATACACACACACACACACACCACATACATAACTTATAGACACACACACACCACATACATAACTTATATACACACAAACACACACCGCAGACATAACTTATACACACACACACAAACACACTGCATACATAACTTATATACACACACCACATACATAACTTATATACACACACCACATACATAACTTATATATACACACACACACTGCAGACATAACTTATATACACACAAACACACACCGCATACATAACTTATATACACAAACACACACCACATACATAACTTATATACACACTGCATACATAACTTATATACACACACACACACCACATACATAACTTATATACACACAAACACACACCGCATACATAACTTATATACACAAACCACATACATAACTTATATACACACACACACACTGCAGACATAACTTATATACACACAAACACACACCGCATACATAACTTATATACACAAACACACACCACATACATAACTTATATACACAAACACACCACAGACATAACTTATATACACACACACACCGCATACATAACTTATATACACAAACACACCACATACATAACTTATATACACACACACCACATACATAACTTATATACACACAAACACACACCACATACATAACTTATATACACAAACACACACCGCATACATAACTTATATACACACACACACACACTGCATACATAACTTATATACACACACACCACATACATAACTTATATACACACACACACCACATACATAACTTATATACACACACACACACCACATACATAACTTATATACACACACACACACACCACATACATAACTTATAGACACACACACCACATACATAACTTATATACACACAAACACACACCGCAGACATAACTTATACACACACACACAAACACACTGCATACATAACTTATATACAAACACCACATACATAACTTATATATACACACACACACACTGCAGACATAACTTATATACACACTGCATACATAACTTATATACACACACACACACCACATACATAACTTATATACACACAAACACACACCGCATACATAACTTATATACACAAACACACACCACATACATAACTTATATACTGTTGTGGCTGAAGGTTGTTTAACACAGCAGGAGACGATATTTCCAATTGTAACAAGTAGGTAATTTATTTAAGAAAAGAAGTTCTTAACAGCAAGAGCTATGGGTCGAGCAGAGGATCACCACAGCTTGAACAAAAAACACTCCTACCTCAATCCCTTTGCCTGTCCCCTAAATCCCCTCTCAGTCCTGCCCCCCCATGACAGATATGATGACGTATCATATCATGTCAGATCTGACATGACGTACATTAAGATGATACGTAGATTTAACATCGGAGAGAGATAAGAACATTAAGAACATGAA
The DNA here is from genome assembly GCF_963971535.1 of Notolepis coatsorum. NCBI lineage: Eukaryota > Metazoa > Chordata > Actinopteri > Aulopiformes > Paralepididae > Notolepis > Notolepis coatsorum. The sequence continues at coordinate 62,889,857 of NC_140177.1, read as the reverse complement.
GAGAGATAAACAAGATATGATGTCCACACACGATATGATGTAGAGAGTGAGATGTGTGTGTGTGTGTGTGTGTGTGTGTATGTGTGTGTGTGTCTGTGTGTGCGTGCGTCTGCGTACAGACGTATGTGTATTGTATGTGTGTATTGTGTCACAGGGAATGTGTGTGTGTGTGTGTGTGTCGGTGTGTATGTCTGTGCGACTGTGTGTGTCTGTGTACGTGTGTGTCCGTGTGTCTGTGTGTGTGTGCTGTGCCTGTGTGAAAGAGAGAAAAGAACAAGATATGAAAGCATACAATGTACGAGATTACCAGCACACAACATGCCGTACTGAAATGTCCATCTGTTCCAAATTGTTTTAAGAACGTCAGCCAGACCGTCTTTCAGCACTGCTAGTTGACCTATATTAAACTAGTCCACCCCATACCCATTTTCCCCAACATTCCCCCATTTGGGGCTATCCCTAGTCCCACCCAAATCATATAACCAAGAAAATGTGAACGTCTAACTAAACGAGAAACCATATTTATATAATAAAAGTTTAAATGGCTGATCTAAACAAGAAACCTAGCCATATAATAAATTTTAAATGTCTAACTAAACAAGAAACCTTACTTCATTCACTGGACCCCTAACGGACCAACAAAGGCTGACTACCGTTCTCACAATAAACACAAAACCGCTCAAAACAAGAGTAATAATAAAACATAAAAAAAAAAAAAAAAAAAAATACCCCAATTTATAATCCTAACCTGACAGACAAATCCCCCCAACCTCCACCGCTTACCAAATGAGCCACAGTTCCGGCCGGAAACCGCGACTCTCATCAGGGAAAGGAGAAGTTGACCGTCAGAACTAAACATAGAACATCCCTCCCAAAAAAATTACATTGTCTCTTCCATAACATTGAGTCCCAGTGTCCATCGCTCAGCCCCCCTTCCATGCCCACGCCATAGTCTCCTCACCGTATTGCCAAAAGTCACATTTTGCCAATACAGCAACCACCACGCCACACCTCCAGTCCTCGTAGAAGCATGTCCCCATGCCTGGACGGGAGGCGCTGGTACCGACCTCACCACGTGTCCCCCCATCTTCGACGGGAGGTGCCCATCTTGCCCACTGCGTTAGCCCCCCCCTTTGTCCCTCCAGTCCCCAGAACCGATCCCCAGACCACTTCTTCTCAATGCTTCCTCAGGCTCAGAACCGACACTCTGCCGATGCCCCTTCCCATTCCGGTTTGACCAGGACCACAAGTAAAATAAACAAAAAATAATAAAAAAATAAAAAACAATGCAATGATTTTCAATGGTTGCAATCTCTATGCCGAAGGATCATTAGAAAATCAGACTAAAATTCCTAGTTAAAGGAATAAACCAACAAAACTGCACTCAGACCATCCCCCGTCACTCTTAAAGGAAAGAACCAACAAAAAGAAAATGTCCCTACCTCACCATACCCCTAATCCTCTATCCCCTCGTCTCCCTCCAAGGCAGCATAAAGCTGAGGATATGGCCCGATTTGTGGCTCAATCTCTTTCTGTCCCACCATCAGCATTTGGCTCGTTACGTGTGAAGTTACCAGCCTACCCAAGAGAGGCATACCACAACAGAAAAGGAGAACCAATATCAACCCTGCCACCCCAATGGATATCCCCGTCTGCATCACTATGCCTCCCCACTGTCCCAATCTTTCCAACACCCCACTCCCCCACCATTCTTCATTCCGGCCAGAATTCCCCCTCAACTCCTCCCTCAAATCCTTCAGCTTAGCCATGGCCTCGGAGAACTTTCCCCCTGGCCCCACATTCGTCGGAATGAATGTGCAGCAGTACTGTCCAAACATGGAACAGACTCCACCCTTCTCCGCCATTAACCAGTTCAGAGCCTGTCTATTCTGCCACGCCACCGTACTGGTCGCGTGCATCTGGTCCCCCATTGCATCCAACGCCTCCTCGGTGTAGTTGAGATACCGCTGCTGATTGTAAAACAAATAGTTGATCCACCCAGTGTTCTTATTGACCGATATCCATGGCAGAATAGACTCAAACCCTGCCGCAATCTCATTCTTAGCCATGAACTCGGCTGGAATGCCCCTTGGCTGTCCTATGCTGTCCAGATACACCCTTGGGTCTGCCTTGTAGCTACGCTTCGTTCGAGAGATAGGAGACTCAGAAGGTCCTTCCGTCACTGATAATGGTAGGACCACCATTGGCATGATCGCCTGAACCCGGGCACATCTACCTGACCAATCTAAAGGAAGTGTATTCCTCAACCTCCTACCGCCGCAGAGCCAGTATTGGTCCGCCAGTGCCATATCCTGGACATGAAAAGGGCAAGCTACAGGCCGTGGGTTGGTATCCACTCCCTTTAACACGACCCCGTGTCCACACTTTCCTTCTTTCGTGCAGTTAGTCGTGATGCTCCAAATAGTAGTGCACCGCCCCTCTGCCACCTCCCCTACATCCCGGGTCCCCTCCTTTTGCAAGCACTCGAAATCCTTGGTCAGCCATAGTTTGACACCTCTGGGTATTGGCAACCCCGTCGCTACCCCCTGCACACGTACATCCAATTTCCTACAACGTTCCCGCATAGTGACATCCTTGAAATCCGTGACGTTTCCTGCCGCCTTAAAACGACTAGAGCCGAGAAACCCCAAACACTCTGCCTCGCACCAAGGGCGACTATTATGGGGCCCCTCCCATGCCTCTGCGTCCCTGTCACACTGAGCCCAACTGAACTTCGTGCCCTTCACCAGCAGCCTATCCGGACGTGCCTTGGAGCAGACATAACAATCCTCTATCTGATTCTGCGCGCTCGTGTACTGGACCCACTTAAACCACTCATTCCCTAAAGCCGCCCTATACATCGGGTCAGCCTCCGGGTCTTCCTCGTCATAGTCATAGTCGCCCCCATCTTGTTCCCCGGAAGGAAGCAAACCCCTCAACCTGGCCCAGAGTGAGCCCACTGAGTCCCTCAACGTTCCGGCTGTCCTCTGGAACATATCCTGTCCCCCCACCTCTTCCGACCCAGTGTCCTTGACCTCCCTTTTTCCCCTCACCCCTGTCCCCTGTGATTGGTTCGGGACAGGCTCAACTCTCCTATCTACCCCCACAACCCGATCCTCGTTAGTATAATGGTAAGTATCCCCGCCTGTAACGGGGGAATGGTCAAAATCAAAAACATGCCCTTGCGGTCCTACGGGAAACACCCCGTTTGGTTGTAGTCTTATCTTCTCCCCCCCTTCCTCGATGGAGGGAAGAGGGGGCGCCTGATTCTGAGCCTGGTCATGAAAGCCTGCTGGTAATTGAGCCTGAGCGGGACCCCGTGGGACTCCTACCCACTCAAACCCGTCATCCTCAAGGACGGGTCGACCGTGACGGTTCTTAATGACGTCGTTGTGCCCGGCCGACCGTCCGCACACTGCTGCCAACATCTGCGGGAGCATCAGCAGGCACTGCACCTTCCAGTTGCCGTCTCGGACCCTCCATGTCGGGTTCTGCATAACTGCGATCGATTGTATCCCCCAAGAGATCGCCGCTGGCCTTTATGCAGTGATTGAAGTGGAACCAGGTCGCTGATCCTTTGACTTGGACTGCCGTTCCAGTCGATCGGATCACCTCGTACGGGCCCTCTCTCCGGGGTGATGACCACTTTCTCTTGTGGACCTTTACGAAGACCAAGTCCCCAGGGATCAGTCTCGGTTTGGTGGCTTCCTTCTCCGCCTCCTTCACCCCCTTTCTCTCCTTTCTCTGCTCCTGTCGAAACACAGCTTCATGTATTTTAGTCACTTGCTGAAGATATTTTTTCAGATCTTGCTCAAAAATATCTAATGCCGGGCCCCTAGCCAGGTGTCTAAATGGCGGTGCTGGCATGCTGCGGCCTGTAAGCATTTCATGCGGTGTTAGCTGTGTTTGGCGGTTTACGCTGCTTCTAATAGCCATCAGAGCAAGTGGCAAAGCATCAATCCAGTTAAGCTTAGTTTGCATACAGATTTTCAACAGTTTGTTTTTAATGACCAGATTGGCCCTTTCCACCTTCCCCTGCGACCCGGGACTATAGACACAGGAAAGGCGCTGTCTTATACCTAATTTCTGCATCAGCCCTTTAACCACCTTGTCGATGAACTCGCGGCCATTATCGCTTTGTAATATCGTGGGAATTCCAAATCTCGGAATGACCTCGCGACACAGGAACTTGATCACTGTGTCCGCGTTCTTGTGTTTAGATGGAATGGCCTCAATCCAGCGACTAAAGCAGTCCTCTACTACCAGGAGGTATCGTTTGCCCTGCACTGGCGTTATCATGTCTGTATAGTCCATAATCAGATGTCTGAATGGTCCCTCAGGGAGGGGTGTGTAAGCCGCCACTGTCGGTACTCCTTTGCGCACATTGCCCTGTAAGCATGTTAAACACCTGGCTAGTGTAACGTCAATTTGTGCCTGAAGCTTTGGGGACCAAAATCCCATTTTCGTGATTCGTTTCAGGGTCTCTGCTCTTCCACAGTGATCAACACCATGAGCCTCAGGTATCACTAAGGACAGAAGATCGATGGAGGCGACTATCAAACCGTTATGACTCCTCCACAGACCATCTGCCCCCCTTACAGCCCCCCTCTCCGTCCACGACTGTTTCTCGGCCTGCGTGGCTGAGTCCTGAAGATCACTCAAATTATCCTCAGTTACCTCAGTCGTCAGTTCGGCCGCAAACATCAGAACAGCCGTGGACGGCACCGCAGCCGCCGCCTTCGCGGCCTCGTCCGCCGCGTTGTTTCCCGTCGTCACAAAGGACAGGTCTTTTCTGTGTGCCTGGCACTTTACGATAGCAATGCTTTTGGGCAACTTTACAGCCTGAATAAGCGCCACAACCTGCTTGTGGTGAAGGATCGGTGAGCCGTCCGATTTCTTAAAGCCTCTTGCCTTCCAAATGGCCGCGAATAGGTGGCATACGCCATGCGCATACGCAGAGTCTGTAAAGATGTTAACCGTGCGATCTTTAGCTATTATGCATGCTTCTGTTAGTGCTATTAGTTCTGCAAGCTGGGCCGAACATGGTTGCATGCATTGTCCGGCCTTTCTTGTTAGTGTTTCTCCGTTAGGTTTGCACTGTACGACGGCGTATCCTGACCTTAAATTTTCCCCCTCCCGATAGCAGGACCCATCCACAAAAAGTGAGAGTTCTGCTATCGCGAGCGGGTCGACTCCCAAATCAGGACGGAGTTTCACGAAAGCCTGTACCTCCACCTCACACTCATGCGGTTGACCCTCGCTCGGGAGTGGTACCAGATCCGCCGGGTTACTGCCGTGGCATGTTTTTATCGTAACGTCCGAGTACTGCAGGAGCCTCATGTAAGCCTGTTGCCGTTGGCTGGTCAGAACAAATTTGCCTCTTTCAATCAAGTTTGCCAATTTGTGATGTGTCCAAATGCAAATGTCATATCCCATTGTCACGGCCGTTGCCTTCTCATACATCAAATGTGCTGCGGCCAGGGCCTGATAACAAGGTGGCAGACCCTGCTCTACCGGCGAAAGAGCTCTAGAGTAATATGCTATCGGTTGTTTTTTCCCACTCCCCCCCTGTGTTTGAGTCAGGACAGCTGTCGCATGCTGCGCTCTATGTGAGACGAATAGGTGGAAACACTTCTCATAATCCGGCAGCGCCAGGGCAGGGGCCTGTAACAACAGACGCTTAATGTTTATGAACGCGTCCTCCCCCTCCTCGGTCCATGTCAAGGGAGCGCGAAGCTTGTCTGTACCCGCCTCTTTTATCATCATCCTCAACGGCGCTGTCGCTATCGTATAGTCCTCCACCCACTCAGAGCTGTACCCAGTCATCCCTAAAAATGTCATCATCTGTCGGACCGTCAATGGCCTAGGTGCCTTGGATACAGCTTCGAGCTGCGTGGGTGAGATGCTTTTTATGCCCTTTTGAATGACGCGAGACAAGTACTCAACTTTTGGCTGGCAGTACTGCAGTTTTGATCGGGATGCCTTGTGGCCTCCCACGGCTAATCCACTCAAAACTTTGATGGAGTCCTCATGGCACTGCTGACGTGTATCCGAGCAGATTAGAATGTCATCTGCATACAGTAAAACCGTGCTGAGTAGTGTGTCGCACACTCCTTGCAAGTCTTCCTTGAGCGCCTTCGAGAAGTAATGCGGCGAGTGCGCGAACCCTTGTGGCAACCGGGTGTAAGAGTATTGTTTCCCCCTGTGGGTAAAAGCAAACAGATACTGAGACTCTTTTTCCAATGGAACACTGAAGAATGCCTGCGTGAGATCAATGACCGTATAGTACTGCGAGCTACTCGGGATGTTTGTCAGGAGGGTGTGTGGATTAGCGACTTCCGCCTCTGGTCCAGACACCACGTCGTTCACCGCCCTCAAATCGTGTACCAGTCTGTACCTAGCCCTGTCCACCTTTAGCACTGGGTGGATAGGTGTATTACATCTGGATTTGAAAGGGACGAGCACTCCCCCCTTTAACAGTCCCTCAATCTGATGTGATATAGCTTCCTCCGACTCTGGCTTCATTGTATACTGTCTGATAAAGGGTGGTCTACAACCCTTCTTTAACCTGACCTTCACTGGCTGTGCCGACAATATTAGACCCACATCTGTGTCGTGTTTTGACCACAACCGTTCCGGGGTGCGCGCCAACATGTCCTGTTCCAGCAAAGCATCCGCCTCTGGAATAACGCAAGGGTCTCCTGGTAATCTGATTACTTGCGGTTTTGCCAAAACTGAAAAGGAAATCATTATTTTTATGAAACTCCCATCTGCGCTGTTCCAAATTAGCGGAGATTCCGTGGAGACCCACCTTTGAGTCTCGGATTCCTGTATCATTGAACCTAGATGTTCGGATTCGTAACCAGGATTTATTCTCAGAGTGATGTGTGGGGCGGCGTCTTAGTCTATATTGTTCCCGTAGATACTTACCCGTGTTAACCCTCAACGCCGCGCCCTGTCTCCCTACAATTATCGTAGATGAGTTAATCTGCACCTGCTCGGGCTGTCCCTGCAACCATGCCTTGTTCCTAACTAGGTCACTATTCGTCAAATATTGTAGTGTGCAATGTGCCTCCATGTTTGTTTGTCTAGACTGAGGCAGTTGGGTTTTCAGAAATGGCTCCCAGGGGTCACAGACCCTTTGCAGCTCTGCATCTATGTTGCCCAGCCAGAACACAGTGGCCTCTTTCTCCCCCGTCCCTTGTAGCATCATTTGGTACACGTCTTGTTCAATTTGAATCCCCTCAGGCGTACATAGGATTTTACAGCCTAGTTTACACATTGCATCTCGTCCCAAGAGATTGCGCGGGGTGCTGTCCGAAATTAATACAGGTATTGTTATGGTCTTGTTGTTATACGTCATAGAGATTGGATCTGATGTGGGTATTAATTGTG
>NC_140177.1:62807462-62877462 GCF_963971535.1 Notolepis coatsorum | reverse complement strand
TGTGTGTGTCTGTGTGTGCGTGCGTCTGCGTACAGACGTATGTGTATTGTATGTGTGTATTGTGTCACAGGGAATGTGTGTGTGTGTGTGTGTGTCGGTGTGTATGTCTGTGCGACTGTGTGTGTCTGTGTACGTGTGTGTCCGTGTGTCTGTGTGTGTGTGCTGTGCCTGTGTGAAAGAGAGAAAAGAACAAGATATGAAAGCATACAATATACGAGATTACCAGCACACAACATGCCGTACTGAAATGTCCATCTGTTCCAAATTGTTTTAAGAACGTCAGCCAGACCGTCTTTCAGCACTGCTAGTTGACCTATATTAAACTAGTCCACCCCATACCCATTTTCCCCAACAATACACACACACACACTGCAGACATAACTTATATACACACAAACACACACCGCATACATAACTTATATACACAAACACACACCACATACATAACTTATATACACAAACACACCACAGACATAACTTATATACACACACACACCGCATGCATAACTTATATACACAAACACACCACATACATAACTTATATACACACACACACCACATACATAACTTATATACACACAAACACACACCACATACATAACTTATATACACAAACACACACCACATACATAACTTATATACACAAACACACCACATACATAACTTATATACACACACACACACACTGCAGACATAACTTATATACACACAAACACACACCGCATACACAACTTATATACACAAACACACCACATACATAACTTATATACACACACACACCACATACATAACTTATATACACAAACACACACCGCATACATAACTTATATACACACACACACCACAGACATAACTTATATACACACACACACTGCAGACATAACTTATATACACACAAACACACTGCATACATAACTTATATACACACACACACACTGCAGACATAACTTATATACACACAAACACACTGCATACATAACTTATATACACACACACACCACATACATAACTTATATACACACACACACACCACATACATAACTTATATACACACACACACCACATACATAACTTATATACACACACACACACACCACATACATAACTTATATACACACACACACCACATACATAACTTATATACACACACACACACACACACCACATACATAACTTATAGACACACACACACACACACCACATACATAACTTATATACACACAAACACACACCGCAGACATAACTTATACACACACACACAAACACACTGCATACATAACTTATATACACACACCACATACATAACTTATATACACACACCACATACATAACTTATATATACACACACACACTGCAGACATAACTTATATACACACAAACACACACCGCATACATAACTTATATACACAAACACACACCACATACATAACTTATATACACACTGCATACATAACTTATATACACACACACACACCACATACATAACTTATATACACACAAACACACACCGCATACATAACTTATATACACAAACCACATACATAACTTATATACACACACACACACTGCAGACATAACTTATATACACACACACACCGCATACATAACTTATATACACAAACACACCACATACATAACTTATATACACACACACCACATACATAACTTATATACACACAAACACACACCACATACATAACTTATATACACACACACACACCACATACATAACTTATATACACAAACACACCACATACATAACTTATATACACACACACACACAGCAGACATAACTTATATACACACAAACACACACCGCATACACAACTTATATACACAAACACACCACATACATAACTTATATACACAAACACACCACATACATAACTTATATACACACACACACCACATACATAACTTATATACACAAACACACACCGCATACATAACTTATATACACACACACACCACAGACATAACTTATATACACACACACACACACTGCAGACATAACTTATATACACACAAACACACTGCATACATAACTTATATACACACACACACACTGCAGACATAACTTATATACACATAAACACACTGCATACATAACTTATATACACACACACACCACATACATAACTTATATACACACACACACCACATACATAACTTATATACACACACACACCACATACATAACTTATATACACACACACACACACCACATACATAACTTATATACACACACACACCACATACATAACTTATATACACACAAACACACACCGCAGACATAACTTATATACACACAAACACACTGCATACATAACTTATATACACACACCACATACATAACTTATATATACACACACACACTGCAGACATAACTTATATACACACTGCATACATAACTTATATACACACACACACACCACATACATAACTTATATATACACAAACACACCGCATACATAACTTATATACACAAACACACACCACATACATAACTTATATACACACACACACACTGCAGACATAACTTATATACACACAAACACACACCGCATACATAACTTATATACACAAACACACACCACATACATAACTTATATACACACACACACCGCATACATAACTTATATACACAAACACACCACATACATAACTTATATACACAAACACACCACATACATAACTTATATACACACAAACACACACCACATACATAACTTATATACACACACACACCACATACATAACTTATATACACAAACACACTGCAGACATAACTTATATACACACACACACACTGCAGACATAACTTATATACACACACACACACTGCAGACATAACTTATATACACACACACCGCATACATAACTTATATACACACAAACACACTGCAGACATAACTTATATACACAAACACACACCGCAGACATAACTTATATACACACACACTGCAGACATAACTTATATACACACACACACACTGCAGACATAACTTATATACACACAAACACACTGCATACATAACTTATATACACACACACACACACACACACACCACATACATAACTTATATACACACACACACCACATACATAACTTATATACACACAAACACACACTGCAGACATAACTTATATACACACAAACACCACATATGTAACTGAGGGGTACAATTCCCTGACTGTATTACTAGATATGATACTTACTACCACTACCTTTGTACTTAATATTCGGCCACCCAGTACTCGGCATAAATATATTATGATGAACACTGTCACGTAGATGAAACGGATCCAACACAAATGTACGAATTAGAAATAGGTCTTTATTTCTACACAGCGATGGTGTGTAGAGCAAGCACTTAATCAAATCAATCACATTTATGAATGGGAATTAGTATGCACTTTTATGGCAAGAGTATTCGTCGGTATATCAATAGAGAATGTCCAATCTCTGAAGGCGCAGGTGGTACATATACGACCTGGAATAGTTAAGGAATAACAGCAATGGTACTTTAATGATTATAGGCTGGATACACTAGGGGGGGGTTAATCCGGTCGCTTGTAAGCCGACAGGAGTAGGAAGGGGGGGGGGGGTAGAATCCGGCTGCCTCATCCGGCCAAGGGTATCCCAGGTGAACCCACTGTAGTGCCGTTCAATGCGCCGGCGATCCTTGGACCACAGATGAAAGCAGGTGGACTCTTTGTGGGCCGGCGTCCTCCGGTCCACGGAGGAGAGACGTGAAGCGACCTCGTCTTGCAGAGCGTCTCCTCACCTTGCGTCCTCTCCAGGGGGGGGGGGGGGGTTCCAACACACGGCAGTGTCGGGGGTCTTTATCCATGGAATAATCAACGTATACAAAGCATAATCCGTGCCTGGGAAGGCGGGCTGTCGTCGGTAGAATAATCCGGTATACAGGTCCACTCGCTCGTCGGCTCTGGGGCTCCTCGGGTGCAGCTTCACGTGGGGTCAACCACCCTGGATAAGCAGCCAGTTTTCTGCCCGAAACGATGGGGTGCTGACTACGGTAGTATTCTAACCGCACGAAGCACTATATATTAACAGACTATTATTAGCTTAATAGACTACGTCCAACTCGACGATATAGTGCCAAATATGACTATTCAAATATTAATATACACGATGTCTCAATACCGATGGTAGGCGAACTTGGCCTTACTCCCACACGTGGCGTCGCGGGGAGGCTTTACGTCTGTGACTCTATTGGAGGGTAAGAAACTGGACTGAAAAGGAAGTCCTACTTTAGTAGCGCAGTATATATACACACTATGAACAAATAGTCCCATTAGTGGTGCGGTAGCCAGATTCCTACGCGGAACTAGGACTTGTTCGTACATGTTGAGCGGTACGTTTGAACTGGGTCTAGGGGGTATGGCAGCCTGGCACCAAGGTCTCGACCAATAGTAGAATGGAGACTATTATGGGATGTTCAGTAGGCTAGAATGGATATTCAATGCATATTGTACAAGGAATATACAAGGGATATCAGGGAATATTAGAGAATATACAAATACAATTAAATATATATATATAAATAAATATATATATTTGGTTTAATCTGGCCCTTCACAACAACATACATAACTTATATACACAAACACACACCACATACATAACTTATATACACAAACACACACCACATACATAACGTATATACACAAACTGCAGACATAACTTATATACACACACACACCACATACATAACTTATATATACACAAACACACCGCATACATAACTTATATACACACAAACACACACTGCAGACATAACTTATATACACACAAACACACCGCAGACATAACTTATATACACACAAACACACCACATACATAACTTATATATACACAAACACACTGCAGACATAACTTATATACACACACACACACACACACTTCAGACATAACTTATATACACACACAACAGACATAACTTATATACACACACACACCACAGACATAACTTATATACACACACACCACATACATAACTTATATATACACAAACACACTGCAGACATAACTTATATACACACAAACACACCACAGACATAACTTATATACACACACACACCACATACATAACTTATATACACACACACCACATACATAACTTATATACACACAAACACACTGCAGACATAACTTATATACACACACACACACCACATACATAACTTATATACACAAACACACCACATACATAACTTATATACACACAAACACACACACACCACATACATAACTTATATACACACAAACACACCACATACATAACTTATATACACAAACACACACTGCAGACATAACTTATATACACACAAACACACCGCAGACATAACTTATATACACACAAACACACCACATACATAACTTATATACACACAAACACACTGCAGACATAACTTATATACACACACACACACCACAGACATAACTTATATACACAAACACACCACAGACATAACTTATATACACACAAACACACACACACCACATACATAACTTATATACACACAAACACACCACATACATAACTTATATACACAAACACACACCACAGACATAACTTATATACACACACACGGGCGGCTACGTGGCGTAGTGGGCAAGGCGCTCGCCACGAATGCGGAGACGCTGGGCTCGCCTGTTCGAGCCCAGACATTGCTTTCAGTTTAGCTGGTCGTTCATACTAATACACATTGGCCGTATTAGGGGGTGGGAAACTGATGGGTGGGGATAGGGCGTTGTGGACAGCGACTCCTACAGGTCGGTCGGTGCGCCTGCGCAGTAGAATCAGGAAGTGTCGGGGGCAGCGTGAGCCTCCCACGCGTTACTCCTCGCCACTGAGAGATCGAGCTGCGCAGGTGAAAAGATGCGACTGCTGTTACCTCAAGTACCGGAGGGGACTTGTGCTATGTATGACTTAGTCCACATTGCAGCCGGCTTGTGGGAGGCAAGAAACAGCGTTCGTGACAGGGGAGGATTGAATTGGATGATACGAAATTGGGATGGGAGAAAAATATAGAAAAAATGGGAGAAAAAGTGGATAAAAAAAAAATTTATATACACACACACACACCACATACATAACTTATATACACACAAACACACACCGCATACATAACTTATAAAAGTACCCAGAAATGATACTTAAGTGAAAGTATGGGTACCGTCTCAAAATCGGACTCAAGTAAAAGTCAGAGTATCTGGCTAAAAACACACTTGAGTAAAAGTCAAAAAGTCCTACTTTTAAATGTACTTAAGTACTAAAAAGTAAAAGCAATTTTTTTTTAAAGGGATAGACCAGGGGTCTCAAACTCATTCCATCGTGGGCCAAGTTTTCACTTTAACTACACATTGCACCAGGTGAGTTAGTTGAAGAGGTGAGACAATTAGTGAAATCATCAGCTGGTGTTTAGGCAAGGCTGGAATGAAACCAAGCATACACTCTGCCCACAATGGAATGTGTTCTGCGATAGACAATGCTGAAATGAAAGAACAGAGGACACTTTTTTTGCATTAAAATTATTTAATGCACTTCTCCATTGAAGGCAAACTAACATGGACGGCATTCACATCACAGCATGAATAATATTACAATATTAAAAACAGAATGGTATATCCTGAATAATATCACAATATTAACCACAGCATACTGGAGTACCCTGAATAATATCACTATTAACCACAGCATACTGGATTATCCTGAATAATATCACAATATTAAAGGCAGAATACTGGAGTACCCTGAATAATATCACAATATTAAAGACAGAATACTGGAGTACCCTGAATAATATCACAATATTAAAGACAGAATACTGGAGTACCCTGAATAATATCACAATATTAACCACAGCATACTGGATTATCCTGAATAATATCACAATAGTAAAGGCAGAATACTGGAGTACCCTGAATAATATCACAATATTAAAGACAGAATACTGGAGTACCCTGAATAATATCACAATATTAAAGACAGAATACTGGAGTACCCTGAATAATATCACAATATTAACCACAGCATAATGCGGATCTGACTGTCTATTCTTCTGATAGCAGGTGTTTAATCAAAGATACCCGCTTTCTAGTCTTGCACAAGGACCAATCAGCATGGGTATGGGCGGGTTCATTTTCCATTGATGGGGCTTTGATTGGCTGTTTACCTGCGGTCGCAGGATTAATAACGTTAATGTTAGTTCGGCCAGATAAACAATTAAAATATACTAATTAAAATGGTTGGACCTGTGAGATTTGTACTTTGTATGTCTGCATTTGTAAGGAGTAAAAAGTATGTTTTTTTTCTCTGAAATGTAATGGAAAGTATACAAACCTAATAATACTAGAGTAAAGTACAAATCCCCCAAAACAGTACTTAAGTATTGTAACGAAGTACAATTACTCAAGTACTTTACACCCCTGGTAAAGCACCAGGAACATAATTTAATGTTATAGGATATGGACGTTCTATGAAAATTAAACAACACACAAAACAATGTTCACCAGCATTTTAATCAATACATAAACGTAGCAGCAACAGGTGTAATAAGGTGACCGTATTATAGTTGATCCTACCGACTGGAAAACATTGTTTTTATTTGGTCTCTTCACTGCTACTCTGTGGTGGTCCAGCACGCTCCGCCTCACCAACAGAACTAACCTAACCCTAACCCTAACCCTAACCCTACTCTGTGGTGGTCCAGCACGCTCCGCGTCACCAACAGAACTAACCTAACCCTAACCCTACTCTGTGGTGGTCCAGCACGCTCCGCATCACCAACAGAACTAACCTAACCCTAACCCTAACCCTAACCCTAACCCTACTCTGTGGTGGTCCAGCACGCTCCGCGTCACCAACAGAACTCTCAGAGTTTAAATGACCACAGAGGTTAACGTTGGGTGTGTGACGTTGGGTTGAGGGGAGCATTGTTCAGGTAATGGATGCTGGGATGAAAGACCTCAGAGTTGTGTCGGTTCTCTCTTTGTTGTGTTGCGTGTTGATGATGATGATGATGACGTCGTATTGCCAGCCCCTCCCTGGCTGAGCTCAAAGGGGAGGAGGAGGCTGTAACCTTGGATACCAAAAGTCTGTGGTCACTATGGGAATGACTGATTGGTCCGAGGAAGCCAGAGTTATAGGGTCTTCTCGGAGGAGGAGGAGGAGGAGGAGGAGGAGGAGGAGGAGGAGGAGGAGGAGGAGGAGGAGGAGCAGTGGGGAGGTGTTTCTCACTGCTAGCATAACGGCTGTGGCTGGGGCTATTAGCATTAATACCATCTGGGGTAGCTTCCAGGCTAGGGTTCATACCAGCCTCAACACGCTTTACGTTAGCATCAAGGTTAGCCTCCAGGCTAGGGTTCATACCAGCCTCAACACGCTTTACGTTAGCATCAAGGTTAGCCTCCAGGCTAGGGTTCATACCAGCCTCAACACACTTTACGTTAGCATCAAGGTTAGCCTCCAGGCTAGGGTTCATACCAGCCTCAACACGCTTTATGTTAGCATCAAAGTTAGCCTCCAGGCTAGGGTTCATACCAGCCTCAACACGCTTTACGTTAGCATCAAGGTTAGCCTCCAGGCTAGGGTTCATACCAGCCTCAACACGCTTTACGTTAGCATCAAGGTTAGCCCCCAGGCTAGGGTTCATACCAGCCTCAACACGCTTTATGTTAGCATCAAGGTTAGCCTCCAGGCTAGGGTTCATACCAGCCTCAACACGCTTTATGTTAGCATCAAGGTTAGCCTCCAGGCTAGGGTTCATACCAGCCTCAACACGCTTTATGTTAGCATCAAGGTTAGCCTCCAGGCTAGGGTTCATACCAGCCTCAACACGCTTTACGTTAGCATCAAGGTTAGCCTCCAGGCTAGGGTTCATACCAGCCTCCACACGCTTTATGTTAGCATCAAGGTTAGCCTCCAGGCTAGGGTTCATACCAGCCTCAACACGCTTTATGTTAGCATCAAGGTTAGCCTCCAGGCTAGGGTTCATACCAGCCTCAACACGCTTTATGTTAGCATCAAGGTTAGCCTCCAGGCTAGGGTTCATACCAGCCTCAACACGCTTTACGTTAGCATCAAGGTTAGCCTCCAGGCAAGGGTTCATACCAGCCTCAACACGCTTTACGTTAGCATCAAGGTTAGCCTCCAGGTTAGGGTTCATACCAGCCTCAACACGCTTTACGTTAGCCTCCCTGCTGATATCAGAGTCAACATTCATGGCAACCTCTGTGCTTGATTCCGTTCCTGCCTCAACAATCTTTATATCAGTATCAGGGTTAGCATCGACACTAACGTCAGAGTTTGTGTCTGGGCTATGGGGATTAGCGCTGTAGTCTATGGTGGGATTAGCCTCCCTGCTAATATCATAGTTAGCATTTGTGCCAATTGTCTCTACAGGATCCTGTGAATGAAAGGTCTCTTCCTGACTAGTACTGGAGCTGTGGTCAGATAGAGGGCTGTGGTCAGATAGAGGGCTGTGGTCAGACAGAGGGCTGTGGTCAGATAGAGGGTTGGGGTCAGACAGAGTGCTGTGGTCAGACAGAGGGCTGTGGTCAGATAGAGGGTTGGGGTCAGACAGAGGGCTGTGGTCAGATAGAGGGCTGTGGTCAGATAGAGGGCTGTGGTCAGATAGAGGGTTGTGGTCAGACAGAGTGCTGTGGTCAGACAGAGGGCTGTGATCAGACAGAGGGCTGGGATCGGGACTAGGATCAGTATTAGGATTGGTATTTTCTTTAGAATCTGATTCTGTGCTTGTGATGTCCTGATCGTAAGAATCACCTTTGTGCCCTGAATCAGTGAGTGACTCGTTCTCTGAATCGACTCCAGCGGAAACCGACTCACTGTTGGACTGCAGCTCATAGCTGTCTGAGTCATGCTTTGAATCGACTCCTCCTGAATCTGACTCTCTGTTTGACTCAGAGGAATTAGAGTCAAACCTGGGGTTTACTGTTGGGGATTCAGTTTGGAAGATAATCGCCACTGAACTTGACTCAGTGGATGCAGAATCATGTACAGGGTCTACACCCTCTGACCACCTGACCACAGAGTTACTGCTGGGAACCAAATCAGAGGCATCAGATAGTGAGTCGCCAGGAAGCGACTTTTCAGCCTGTGGGGTTGAGTCCTCTTCTGATTCACTGCTTGACTCAACACCTCCTAGTGGGGAGAGAGAGGGAGGAGGAGAGAGGCTCTCGCTGCTCTCCTCACTACTGGAGATGGACAGAGGGGAAGAGGAGGAGGAGGAGAGAGAGGGAGGAGGAGAGAGGCTCTCGCTGCTCTCCTCACTACTGGAGATGGACAGAGGGGAGGAGGAGGAGGAGGAGAGAGAGGGAGGAGGAGAGAGGCTCTCGCTGCTCTCCTCACTACTGGAGATGGACAGAGGGGAAGAGGAGGAGGAGGAGAGAGAGGGAGGAGGAGAGAGGCTCTCGCTGCTCTCCTCACTACTGGAGATGGACAGAGGGGAGGAGGAGGAGGAGGAGAGAGAGGGAGGAGGAGAGAGGCCCTCGCTGCTCTCCTCACTACTGGAGATGGACAGAGGGGAGGAGGAGGAGGAGGAGAGAGAGGGAGGAGGAGAGAGGCCCTCGCTGCTATCCTCACTACTGGAGATGGACAGAGGGGAGGAGGAGGAGGAGAGGGAAGGTAATGAAGAGAGGAGAGAGAGTGCAGAGGAGGAGGGGGCAGGGAGGAGGGAGAGAGGGGAGAAGAGAAAAGGGGAGGAGGGGGGAGGTAGAGGAGAGGAAGGGTTATGGTCAAGACCCATTTCACTGACATCCTCGCTGCTAGAACTGACCGTAGCACTGTTTGATACTGGGATACTGGGATTTGAACCAACAACCCTCTGGTGACTGTCTGGGGTTGAACTCCGGGTGAGAGGAGCTACCTTGAAGCCAGTATCCCCCTGGTTCTCACTGCTCTGGTCAGGGCTCCCTGGGTCTGAACCAGCAGTATCCCCCTGGTTCTCACTGCTCTGGTCAGGGCTCCCTGGGTCTGAACCAGCAGTATCCCCCTGGTTCTCACTGCTCTGGTCAGGGCTCCCTGGGTCTGAACCAGCTGTATCCCCCTGGTCCTCACTGCTCTGGTCAGGGCTCCCTGGGTCTGAACGAGCATTACTGTTAGAACCAACGCCATCCCGGCTGCTGTTAATCTCAGAATCCAGGCTTTCATCACTGTCTGAGTTTGCACTGGTGTCCATCTGAATGTTCCCGACAGAACCTGTGCTATCCGGAGTGGTCCTATTAGAACCGAGACCCAGCTGCTCGGACTCCAGACTCTCCTCTGAAATGTCTGGAATAGAACTGACAACCATCTGACTGTAGATAGAACCAGCAACCCCCTGACGGACACTATTAACAGCGTCATGTTCCTGCTTGATTGAGTTTGGATCTACGACCTCCTGGCTTTCTGAGGAAGAACCATCAGCCTTCTGTGAGGACAACCCCAGCTTTGACCTGGTGGGATCTGAACCCAACACAATGAGGAGGTTTGACCTTATAACCTTCTGTACATCAGGCAGAGATCCTCTGACCTCGTGTCCACTGGCAGGTAGAGGAGGGTTCCATTCTCCTCTTTCACTGTCTGAGCTAGCTGGGCTAATGCTAGCAGAAGGAGCGCTATCATGGCTAAGCCTTGAAGCTACGCTAACGCATTCATTGACTACAATGGAAACAGAACTAGCCTGGTGGTCATAGTCGGCATTAGCTTGAAGACTAGCATCAACCTGGCACGCTCTTGAGTTAGCTTCATGGCTAGCACTAGCCTGAGCCACAGCCTCTTCTTCTGTGGTTTCTGTGCTGGTAGAGGTGGACTCTGGTCCGTCATCTTCTCCCTCTCCACCAGAGGTGCCTTCTCTCGTCCTCTTTCTGTCTGTGTTGTTGCTCTGGTCACCGTGGTGACCGGTCAGCATCTCCTCTCTTCCTGTTCTGTTTACCATTGCATTATTCAAAACACGGTGGACCTTAAAACCATCTTCAGAAAGATTAGTATTGTTGTTGCTTTTGATGTTGTTGTTGTTGTTGATGATGTCATCACTGTGGCCACCAGTCATTGGCCCACGTCTGCTGTCTTTCTCATTGGCGCTTGACGCCATTGGCTGGTCATCCTGCATTGTAATTTCCTTGCCGCCTACATCATCACTGCTTTCACCTCTTCCTCTAGGAGCAGAGCAACAAGGAGGAGACAGACTGTTAGGAGCAGAGCAACAAGGAGGAGACAGACTGTTAGGAGCAGAGCAACAAGGAGGAGACAGACTGTTAGAACAACAAGGAGACAGACTGTTAGGAGCAGAGCAACAAGGAGGAGACAGACTGTTAGGAGCAGAGCAACAAGGAGGAGACAGACTGTTAGGAGCAGAGCAACAAGGAGGAGACAGACTGTTAGGAGCAGAGCAACAAGGAGGGGACAGACTGTTAGGAGCAGAGCAACAAGGAGGAGACAGACTGTTAGAACAACAAGGAGACAGACTGTTAGAACAACAAGGAGACAGACTGTTAGGAGCAGAGCAACAAGGAGGAGACAGACTGTTAGGAGCAGAGCAACAAGGAGGAGACAGACTGTTAGAACAACAAGGAGACAGACTGATAGAACAACAAGGAGACAGACTGTTAGGAGCAGAGCAACAAGGAGGAGACAGACTGTTAGGAGCAGAGCAACAAGGAGGAGACAGACTGTTAGGAGCAGAGCAACAAGGAGGAGACAGACTGTTAGGAGCAGAGCAACAAGGAGGAGACAGACTGTTAGGAGCAGAGCAACAAGGAGACAGACTGTTAGAACAACAAGGAGACAGACTGTTAGAACAACAAGGAGACAGACTGTTAAAACAACAAGGAGGAGACAGACTGTTAGGAGCAGAGCAACAAGGAGGAGACAGACTGTTAGAACAACAAGGAGACAGACTGTTAGAACAACAAGGATACAGACTGTTAGAACAACAAGGAGGAGACAGACTGTTAGAACAACAAGGAGACAGACTGTTAGAACAACAAGGAGACAGACTGTTAGAACAACAAGGAGACAGACTGTTAGAACAACAAGGAGGAGACAGACTGTTAGAACAACAAGGAGACAGACTGTTAGAACAACAAGGAGACAGACTGTTAGAACAACAAGGAGACAGACTGTTAGAACAACAAGGAGACAGACTGTTAGAACAACAAGGAGACAGACTGTTAGAACAACAAGGAGGAGACAGACTGTTAGAACAACAAGGAGACAGACTGTTAGAACAACAAGGAGGAGACAGACTGTTAGAACAACAAGGAGGATACAGACTGTTAGAACAACAAGGAGACAGACTGTTAGAACAACAAGGAGGAGACAGACTGTTAGAACAACAAGGAGACAGACTGTTAGAACAACAAGGAGACAGACTGTTAGAACAACAAGGAGACAGACTGTTAGAACAACACAGACTGTTAGAACAACAAGGAGACAGACTGTTAGAACAACAAGGAGACAGACTGTTAGAACAACAAGGAGGAGACAGACTGTTAGAACAACAAGGAGACAGACTGTTAGAACAACAAGGAGACAGACTGTTAGAACAACGAGGAGACAGACTGTTAGAACAACAAGGAGACAGACTGTTAGAACAACAAGGAGACAGACTGTTAGAACAACAATGAGACAGACTGTTAGAACACCAAGGAGACAGACTGTTAGAACAACACGGAGACAGACTGTTAGAACAACAAGGAGACAGACTGTTAGAACAACAAGGAGACAGACTGTTAGAACAACAAGGAGGAGACAGACTGTTAGAACAACAAGGAGGAGACAGACTGTTAGAACAACAAGGAGACAGACTGTTAGAACAACAAGGAGACAGACTGTTAGAACAACAAGGAGACAGACTGTTAGAACAACAAGGAGACAGACTGTTAGAACAACAAGGAGACAGACTGTTAGAACAACAAGGAGGAGACAGACTGTTAGAACAACAAGGAGGAGACAGACTGTTAGAACAACAAGGAGGAGACAGACTGTTAGAACAACAAGGAGACAGACTGTTAGAACAACAAGGAGGAGACAGACTGTTAGAACAACAAGGAGACAGACTGTTAGAACAACAAGGAGACAGACTGTTAGAACAACAAGGAGGAGACAGACTGTTAGAACAACAAGGAGACAGACTGTTAGAACAACAAGGAGACAGACTGTTAGAACAACAAGGAGACAGACTGTTAGAACAACAAGGAGGAGACAGACTGTTAGAACAACAAGGAGACAGACTGTTAGAACAACAAGGAGACAGACTGTTAGAACAACACAGACTGTTAGAACAACAAGGAGACAGACTGTTAGAACAACAAGGAGGAGACAGACTGTTAGAACAACAAGGAGGAGACAGACTGTTAGAACAACAAGGAGACAGACTGTTAGAACAACAAGGAGACAGACTGTTAGAACAAGAAGGAGGAGACAGACTGTTAGAACAACAAGGAGGAGACAGACTGTTAGAACAACAAGGAGACAGACTGTTAGAACAACAAGGAGACAGACTGTTAGAACAACAAGGAGGAGACAGACTGTTAGAACAACAAGGAGACAGACTGTTACAACAACAAGGAGACAGACTGTTAGAACAACAAGGAGACAGACTGTTAGAACAACAAGGAGACAGACTGTTAGAACAACAAGGAGGAGACAGACTGTTAGAACAACAAGGAGGAGACAGACTATTAGAACAACAAGGAGACAGACTGTTAGAACAACAAGGAGACAGACTGTTAGAACAACAAGGAGACAGACTGTTAGAACAACAAGGAGACAGACTGTTAGAACAACAAGGAGGAGACAGACTGTTAGAACAACAAGGAGACAGACTGTTAGAACAACAAGGAGACAGACTGTTAGAACAACAAGGAGACAGACTGTTAGAACAACAAGGAGACAGACTATTAGAACAACAAGGAGACAGACTGTTAGAACAACAAGGAGACAGACTGTTAGAACAACAAGGAGACAGACTGTTAGAACAACAAGGAGACAGACTGTTAGAACAACAATGAGACAGACTGTTAGAACAACAAGGAGACAGACTGTTAGAACAACAAGGAGACAGACTGTTAGAACAACAAGGAGACAGACTGTTAGAACAACAAGGAGACAGACTGTTAGAACAACAATGAGACAGACTGTTAGAACAACAAGGAGACAGACTGTTAGAACAACAAGGAGACAGACTGTTAGAACAACAAGGAGGATACAGACTGTTAGAACAACAAGGAGACACTGTTAGAACAACAAGGAGGAGACAGACTGTTAGAACAACAAGGAGACAGACTGTTAGAACAACAAGGAGACAGACTGTTAGAACAACAAGGAGACAGACTGTTAGAACAACAAGGAGACAGACTGTTAGAACAACAAGGAGGAGACAGACTGTTAGAACAACAAGGAGGAGACAGACTGTTAGAACAACAAGGAGACAGACTGTTAGAACAACAAGGAGGAGACAGACTGTTAGAACAACAAGGAGGAGACAGACTGTTAGAACAACAAGGAGACAGACTGTTAGAACAACAAGGAGACAGACTGTTAGAACAACAAGGAGACAGACTGTTAGAACAACAAGGAGACAGACTGTTAGAACAACAAGGAGGAGACAGACTGTTAGAACAACAAGGAGACAGACTGTTAGAACAACAAGGAGACAGACTGTTAGAACAACAAGGAGGAGACAGACTGTTAGAACAACAAGGAGACAGACTGTTAGAACAACAAGGAGGAGACAGACTGTTAGAACAACAAGGAGGAGACAGACTGTTAGAACAACAAGGATACAGACTGTTAGAACAACAAGGAGACAGACTGTTAGAACAACAAGGAGACAGACTGTTAGAACAACAAGGAGACAGACTGTTAGAACAACAAGGAGGAGACAGACTGTTAGAACAACAAGGAGACAGACTGTTAGAACAACAAGGAGACAGACTGTTAGAACAACAAGGAGGAGACAGACTGTTAGAACAACAAGGAGGAGACAGACTGTTAGAACAACAAGGAGACAGACTGTTAGAACAACAAGGAGACAGACTGTTAGAACAACAAGGAGACAGACTGTTAGAACAACAAGGAGACAGACTGTTAGAACAACAAGGAGGAGACAGACTGTTAGAACAACAAGGAGACAGACTGTTAGAACAACAAGGAGACAGACTGTTAGAACAGCAAGGAGACAGACTGTTAGAACAACAAGGAGACAGACTGTTAGAACAACAAGGAGGAGACAGCCTGTTAGAACAACAAGGAGACAGACTGTTAGAACAACAAGGAGACAGACTGTTAGAACAACAAGGAGACAGACTGTTAGAACAACAATGAGACAGACTGTTAGAACAACAAGGAGACATACTGTTACAAGGAGACAGACTGTTAGAACAACAAGGAGACAGACTGTTAGAACAACAAGGAGGAGACAGACTGTTAGAACAACAAGGAGACAGACTGTTAGAACAACAAGGAGACAGACTGTTAGAACAACAAGGAGACAGACTGTTAGAACAACAAGGAGACAGACTGTTAGAACAAC
This sequence comes from Notolepis coatsorum, assembly GCF_963971535.1. Classification (NCBI taxonomy): domain Eukaryota; kingdom Metazoa; phylum Chordata; class Actinopteri; order Aulopiformes; family Paralepididae; genus Notolepis; species Notolepis coatsorum. Next base: position 62,860,899 of record NC_140177.1, on the reverse strand, counting down.
AAGGAGACAGACTGTTAGAACAGCAAGGAGACAGACTGTTAGAACAACAAGGAGACAGACTGTTAGAACAACAAGGAGGAGACAGCCTGTTAGAACAACAAGGAGACAGACTGTTAGAACAACAAGGAGACAGACTGTTAGAACAACAAGGAGACAGACTGTTAGAACAACAATGAGACAGACTGTTAGAACAACAAGGAGACATACTGTTACAAGGAGACAGACTGTTAGAACAACAAGGAGACAGACTGTTAGAACAACAAGGAGACAGACTGTTAGAACAACAAGGAGGAGACAGACTGTTAGAACAACAAGGAGACAGACTGTTAGAACAACAAGGAGACAGACTGTTAGAACAACAAGGAGACAGACTGTTAGAACAACAAGGAGACAGACTGTTAGAACAACAAGGAGGAGACAGACTGTTAGAACAACAAGGAGACAGACTGTTAGAACAACAAGGAGACAGACTGTTAGAACAACAAGGAGGAGACAGACTGTTAGAACAACAAGGAGGAGACAGACTGTTAGAACAACAAGGAGGAGACAGACTGTTAGAACAACAAGGAGACAGACTGTTAGAACAACAAGGAGACAGACTGTTAGAACAACAAGGAGACAGACTGTTAGAACAACAAGGAGGATACAGACTGTTAGAACAACAAGGAGTAGACAGACTGTTAGAACAACAAGGAGACAGACTGTTAGAACAACAAGGAGACAGACTGTTAGAACAACAAGGAGGAGACAGACTGTTAGAACAACAAGGAGGAGACAGACTGTTAGAACAACAAGGAGACAGACTGTTAGAACAACAAGGAGACAGACTGTTAGAACAACAAGGATACAGACTGTTAGAACAACAAGGAGGAGACAGACTGTTAGAACAACAAGGAGGAGACAGACTGTTAGAACAACAAGGAGACAGACTGTTAGAACAACAAGGAGACAGACTGTTAGAACAACAAGGAGGAGACAGACTGTTAGAACAACAAGGAGACAGACTGTTAGAACAACAAGGAGACAGACTGTTAGAACAACAAGGAGACAGACTGTTAGAACAACAAGGAGGAGACAGACTGTTAGAACAACAAGGAGGAGACAGACTGTTAGAACAACAAGGAGGAGACAGACTGTTAGAACAACAAGGAGGAGACAGACTGTTAGAACAACAAGGAGGAGACAGACTGTTAGAACAACAAGGAGACAGACTGTTAGAACAACAAGGAGACAGACTGTTAGAACAACAAGGAGGAGCCAGACTGTTAGAACAACAAGGAGACAGACTGTTAGAACAACAAGGAGACAGACTGTTAGAACAACAAGGAGACAGACTGTTAGAACAACAAGGAGACATACTGTTAGAACAACAAGGAGACAGACTGTTAGAACAACAAGGAGACAGATTGTTAGAACAACAAGGAGGAGACAGACTGTTAGAACAACAAGGAGACAGACTGTTAGAACAACAAGGAGACAGACTGTTAGAACAACAAGGAGACAGACTGTTAGAACAACAAGGAGGAGACAGACTGTTAGAACAACAAGGAGACAGACTGTTAGAACAACAAGGAGACATACTGTTAGAACAACAAGGAGACAGACTGTTAGAACAACAAGGAGACAGACTGTTAGAACAACAAGGAGACAGACTGTTAGAACAACAAGGAGGAGACAGACTGTTAGAACAACAAGGAGACAGACTGTTAGAACAACAAGGAGACAGACTGTTAGAACAACAAGGAGACAGACTGTTAGAACAACAAGGAGACAGACTGTTAGAACAACAAGGAGACAGACTGTTAGAACAACAAGGAGACAGACTGTTAGAACAACAAGGAGACAGACTGTTAGAACAACAAGGAGGAGACAGACTGTTAGAACAACAAGGAGACAGACTGTTAGAACAACAAGGAGACAGACTGTTAGAACAACAAGGAGACAGACTGTTAGAACAACAAGGAGGAGACAGACTGTTAGAACAACAAGGAGACAGACTGTTAGAACAACAAGGAGACAGACTGTTAGAACAACAAGGAGACAGACTGTTAGAACAACAAGGAGGAGACAGACTGTTAGAACAACAAGGAGACAGACTGTTAGAACAACAAGGAGACAGACTGTTAGAACAACAAGGAGACAGACTGTTAGAACAACAAGGAGACAGACTGTTAGAACAACAAGGAGGAGACAGACTGTTAGAACAACAAGGAGGAGACAGACTGTTAGAACAACAAGGAGACAGACTGTTAGAACAACAAGGAGACAGACTGTTAGAACAACAAGGAGACATACTGTTAGAACAACAAGGAGACATACTGTTAGAACAACAAGGAGACAGACTGTTAGAACAACAAGGAGACAGACTGTTAGAACAACAAGGAGACAGACTGTTAGAACAACAAGGAGGAGACAGACTGTTAGAACAACAAGGAGGAGACAGACTGTTAGAACAACAAGGAGACAGACTGTTAGAACAACAAGGAGACAGACTGTTAGAACAACAAGGAGACAGACTGTTAGAACAAGAAGGAGGAGACAGACTGTTAGAACAACAAGGAGGAGACAGACTGTTAGAACAACAAGGAGACAGACTGTTAGAACAACAAGGATACAGACTGTTAGAACAACAAGGAGACAGACTGTTAGAACAACAAGGAGGAGACAGACTGTTAGAACAACAAGGAGACAGACTGTTAGAACAACAAGGAGACAGACTGTTAGAACAACAAGGAGACAGACTGTTAGAACAACAAGGAGACAGACTGTTAGAACAACAAGGAGACAGACTGTTAGAACAACAAGGAGGAGACAGACTGTTAGAACAACAAGGAGACAGACTGTTAGAACAACAAGGAGGAGACAGACTGTTAGAACAACAAGGAGACAGACTGTTAGAACAACAAGGAGACAGACTGTTAGAACAACAAGGAGGAGACAGACTGTTAGAACAACAAGGAGACAGACTGTTAGAACAACAAGGAGGAGACAGACTGTTAGAACAACAAGGAGACAGACTGTTAGAACAACAAGGAGACAGACTGTTAGAACAACAAGGAGACAGACTGTTAGAACAACAAGGAGACAGACTGTTAGAACAACAAGGAGACAGACTATTAGAACAACAAGGAGACAGACTGTTAGAACAACAAGGAGACAGACTGTTAGAACAACAAGGAGACAGACTGTTAGAACAACAAGGAGGAGACAGACTGTTAGAACAACAAGGAGGAGACAGACTGTTAGAACAACAAGGAGACAGACTGTTAGAACAACAAGGAGACAGACTGTTAGAACAACAAGGAGACAGACTGTTAGAACAACAAGGAGACAGACTGTTAGAACAACAAGGAGGAGATAGACTGTTAGAACAACAAGGAGACAGACTGTTAGAACAACAAGGAGACAGACTGTTAGAACAACAAGGAGACAGACTGTTAGAACAACAAGGAGACATACTGTTAGAACAACAAGGAGACAGACTGTTAGAACAACAAGGAGACAGACTGTTAGAACAACAAGGAGACAGACTGTTAGAACAACAAGGAGACAGACTGTTAGAACAACAAGGAGGAGACATACTGTTAGAACAACAAGGAGACAGACTGTTAGAACAACAAGGAGATAGACTGTTAGAACAACAAGGAGGAGACAGACTGTTAGAACAACAAGGAGGAGACAGACTGTAAGAACAACAAGGAGACAGACTGTTAGAACAACAAGGAGACAGACTGTTAGAACAACAAGGAGACAGACTGTTAGAACAACAAGGAGACAGACTGTTAGAACAACAAGGAGACAGACTGTTAGAACAACAAGGAGGAGACAGACTGTTAGAACAACAAGGAGACAGACTGTTAGAACAACAAGGAGACAGACTGTTAGAACAACAAGGAGACATACTGTTAGAACAACAAGGAGACAGACTGTTAGAACAACAAGGAGACAGACTGTTAGAACAACAAGGAGACAAACTGTTAGAACAACAAGGAGGAGACAGACTGTTAGAACAACAAGGAGGAGACAGACTGTTAGAACAACAAGGAGACAGACTGTTAGAACAACAAGGAGACAGACTGTTAGAACAACAAGGAGACAGACTGTTAGAACAAGAAGGAGGAGACAGACTGTTAGAACAACAAGGAGGAGACAGACTGTTAGAACAACAAGGAGACAGACTGTTAGAACAACAAGGATACAGACTGTTAGAACAACAAGGAGACAGACTGTTAGAACAACAAGGAGGAGACAGACTGTTAGAACAACAAGGAGACAGACTGTTAGAACAACAAGGAGGAGACAGACTGTTAGAACAACAAGGAGACAGACTGTTAGAACAACAAGAAGACAGACTGTTAGAACAACAAGGAGACAGACTGTTAGAACAACAAGGAGACAGACTGTTAGAACAACAAGGACACAGACTGTTAGAACAACAAGGAGACAGACTGTTAGAACAACAATGAGACAGACTGTTAGAACAACAAGGAGACAGACTGTTAGAACAACAAGGAGACAGACTGTTAGAACAACAAGGAGACAGACTGTTAGAACAACAAGGAGACAGACTGTTAGAACAACAAGGAGGAGACAGACTGTTAGAACAACAATGAGACAGACTGTTAGAACAACAAGGAGACAGACTGTTAGAACAACAAGGAGACAGACTGTTAGAACAACAAGGAGGAGACAGACTGTTAGAACAACAAGGAGGATACAGACTGTTAGAACAACAAGGAGACACTGTTAGAACAACAAGGAGGAGACAGACTGTTAGAACAACAAGGAGACAGACTGTTAGAACAACAAGGAGACAGACTGTTAGAACAACAAGGAGACAGACTGTTAGAACAACAAGGAGACATACTGTTAGAACAACAAGGAGGAGACAGACTGTTAGAACAACAAGGAGACAGACTGTTAGAACAACAAGGAGACAGACTGTTAGAACAACAAGGAGGAGACAGACTGTTAGAACAACAAGGACACAGACTGTTAGAACAACAAGGAGACAGACTGTTAGAACAACAAGGAGACAGACTGTTAGAACAACAAGGAGGAGACAGACTGTTAGAACAACAAGGAGACAGACTGTTAGAACAACAAGGAGACAGACTGTTAGAACAACAAGGAGACAGACTGTTAGAACAACAAGGAGGAGACAGACTGTTAGAACAACAAGGAGGAGACAGACTGTTAGAACAACAAGGAGACAGACTGTTAGAACAACAAGGAGACAGACTGTTAGAACAACAAGGAGACAGACTGTTAGAACAACAAGGAGACAGACTGTTAGAACAACAAGGAGACAGACTGTTAGAACAACAAGGAGGAGACAGACTGTTAGAACAACAAGGATACAGACTGTTAGAACAACAAGGAGACAGACTGTTAGAACAGCAAGGAGACAGACTGTTAGAACAACAAGGAGACAGACTGTTAGAACAACAAGGAGGAGACAGACTGTTAGAACAACAAGGAGACAGACTGTTAGAACAACAAGGAGACAGACTGTTAGAACAAGGAGACATACTGTTAGAACAACAAGGAGACAGACTGTTAGAACAACAAGGAGGAGACAGACTGTTAGAACAACAAGGAGACAGACTGTTAGAACAACAAGGAGACAGACTGTTAGAACAACAAGGAGGAGACAGACTGTTAGAACAACAAGGAGGAGACAGACTGTTAGAACAACAAGGAGACAGACTGTTAGAACAACAAGGAGACAGACTGTTAGAACAACAAGGAGGAGACAGACTGTTAGAACAACAAGGAGACAGACTGTTAGAACAACAAGGAGACAGACTGTTAGAACAACAAGGAGACAGACTGTTAGAACAACAAGGAGACAGACTGTTAGAACAACAAGGAGGAGACAGACTGTTAGAACAACAAGGAGGAGACAGACTGTTAGAACAACAAGGAGACAGACTGTTAGAACAACAAGGAGGAGACAGACTGTTAGAACAACAAGGAGACAGACTGTTAGAGCAACAAGGAGACAGACTGTTAGAACAACAAGGAGGAGACAGACTGTTAGAACAACAAGGAGACAGACTGTTAGAACAACAAGGAGACAGACTGTTAGAACAACAAGGAGACAGACTGTTAGAACAACAAGGAGACAGACTGTTAGAACAACAAGGAGGAGACAGACTGTTAGAACAACAAGGAGACAGACTGTTGGAACAACAAGGAGACAGACTGTTAGAACAACAAGGAGACAGACTGTTAGAACAACAAGGAGACAGACTGTTAGAACAACAAGGAGACAGACTGTTAGAACAACAAGGAGACAGACTGTTAGAACAACAAGGAGACAGACTGTTAGAACAACAAGGAGGAGACAGACTGTTAGAACAACAAGGAGACAGACTGTTAGAACAACAAGGAGGAGACAGACTGTTAGAACAACAAGGAGGAGACAGACTGTTAGAACAACAAGGAGACAGACTGTTAGAACAACAAGGAGGAGACAGACTGTTAGAACAACAAGGAGACAGACTGTTAGAGCAACAAGGAGACAGACTGTTAGAACAACAAGGAGGAGACAGACTGTTAGAACAACAAGGAGACAGACTGTTAGAGCAACAAGGAGACAGACTGTTAGAACAACAAGGAGGAGACAGACTGTTAGAACAACAAGGAGACAGACTGTTAGAACAACAAAGAACAACAAGGAGACAGACTGTTAGAACAACAAGGAGACAGACTGTTAGAACAACAAGGAGACAGACTGTTAGAACAACAAGGAGGAGACAGACTGTTAGAACAACAAGGAGACAGACTGTTAGAACAACAAGGAGACAGACTGTTAGAACAACAAGGAGACAGACTGTTAGAACAACAAGGAGACAGACTGTTAGAACAACAAGGAGGAGACAGACTGTTAGAACAACAAGGAGACAGACTGTTAGAACAACAAGGAGACAGACTGTTAGAACAACAAGGAGACAGACTGTTAGAACAACAAGGAGACAGACTGTTAGAACAACAAGGAGGAGACAGACTGTTAGAACAACAAGGAGACAGACTGTTAGAACAACAAGGAGACAGACTGTTAGAACAACAAGGAGACAGACTGTTAGAACAACAAGGAGACAGACTGTTACAAGGAGACAGACTGTTAGAACAACAAGGAGACTGTTAGAACAACAAGGAGACAGACTGTTAGAACAACAAGGAGGAGACAGACTGTTAGAACAACAAGGAGACAGACTGTTAGAACAACAAGGAGACAGACTGTTAGAACAACAAGGAGACAGACTGTTAGAACAACAAGGAGACAGACTGTTAGAACAACAAGGAGACAGACTGTTAGAACAACAAGGAGACAGACTGTTAGAACAACAAGGAGGAGACAGACTGTTAGAACAACAAGGAGACAGACTGTTAGAACAACAAGGAGACAGACTGTTAGAACAACAAGGAGACAGACTGTTAGAACAACAAGGAGACAGACTGTTAGAACAACAAGGAGACAGACTGTTAGAACAACAAGGAGACAGACTGTTAGAACAACAAGGAGGAGACAGACTGTTAGAACAACAAGGAGACAGACTGTTAGAACAACAAGGAGACAGACTGTTAGAACAACAAGGAGACAGACTGTTAGAACAACAAGGAGACAGACTGTTAGAACAACAAGGAGGAGACAGACTGTTAGAACAACAAGGAGACAGACTGTTAGAACAACAAGGAGACAGACTGTTAGAACAACAAGGAGACAGACTGTTAGAACAACAAGGAGACAGACTGTTAGAACAACAAGGAGACAGACTGTTAGAACAACAAGGAGGAGACAGACTGTTAGAACAACAAGGAGACAGACTGTTAGAACAACAAGGAGGAGACAGACTGTTAGAACAACAAGGAGACAGACTGTTAGAACAACAAGGAGGAGACAGACTGTTAGAACAACAAGGAGACAGACTGTTAGAACAACAAGGAGGAGACAGACTGTTGGAACAACAAGGAGACAGACTGTTAGAACAACAAGGAGACAGACTGTTAGAACAACAAGGAGACAGACTGTTAGAACAACAAGGAGGAGACAGACTGTTAGAACAACAAGGAGGAGACAGACTGTTAGAACAACAAGGAGACAGACTGTTAGAACAACAAGGAGGAGACAGACTGTTAGAACAACAAGGATACAGACTGTTAGAACAACAAGGAGACAGACTGTTAGAACAACAAGGAGGATACAGACTGTTAGAACAACAAGGAGACATACTGTTAGAACAACAAGGAGGAGACAGACTGTTAGAACAACAAGGATACAGACTGTTAGAACAACAAGGAGACAGACTGTTAGAACAACAAGGAGACAGACTGTTAGAACAACAAGGAGACAGACTGTTAGAACAACAAGGAGACAGACTGTTAGAACAACAAGGAGGAGACAGACTGTTAGAACAACAAGGAGACAGACTGTTAGAACAACAAGGAGACAGACTGTTAGAACAACAAGGAGGAGACAGACTGTTAGAACAACAAGGAGACAGACTGTTAGAACAACAAGGAGACAGACTGTTAGAACAACAAGGAGACAGACTGTTAGAACAACAAGGAGACAGACTGTTAGAACAACAAGGAGGAGACAGACTGTTAGAACAACAAGGAGACATACTGTTAGAACAACAAGGAGACAGACTGTTAGAACAACAAGGAGACAGACTGTTAGAACAACAAGGAGACAGACTGTTACAAGGAGACACACTGTTAGAACAACAAGGAGACAGACTGTTAGAACAACAATGAGACAGACTGTTAGAACAACAAGGAGACAGACTGTTAGAACAACAAGGAGGAGACAGACTGTTAGAACAACAAGGAGACAGACTGTTAGAACAACAAGGAGACAGACTGTTAGAACAACAAGGAGACAGACTGTTAGAACAACAAGGAGACAGACTGTTAGAACAACAAGGAGGAGACAGACTGTTAGAACAACAAGGAGACAGACTGTTAGAACAACAAGGAGACAGACTGTTAGAACAACAAGGAGGAGACAGACTGTTAGAACAACAAGGAGGAGACAGACTGTTAGAACAACAAGGAGACAGACTGTTAGAACAACAAGGAGGAGACAGACTGTTAGAACAACAAGGAGACAGACTGTTAGAACAACAAGGAGACAGACTGTTAGAACAACAAGGAGGATACAGACTGTTAGAACAACAAGGAGACATACTGTTAGAACAACAAGGAGGAGACAGACTGTTAGAACAACAAGGAGACAGACTGTTAGAACAACAAGGAGACAGACTGTTAGAACAACAAGGAGACAGACTGTTAGAACAACAAGGAGACAGACTGTTAGAACAACAAGGAGACAGACTGTTAGAACAACAAGGAGGAGACAGACTGTTAGAACAACAAGGAGACAGACTGTTAGAACAACAAGGAGACAGACTGTTAGAACAACAAGGAGACAGACTGTTAGAACAACAAGGAGACAGACTGTTAGAACAACAAGGAGGAGACAGACTGTTAGAACAACAAGGAGACAGACTGTTAGAACAACAAGGAGACAGACTGTTAGAACAACAAGGAGACAGACTGTTAGAACAACAAGGAGACAGACTGTTACAAGGAGACAGACTGTTAGAACAACAAGGAGACAGACTGTTAGAACAACAAGGAGACAGACTGTTAGAACACCAAGGAGGAGACAGACTGTTAGAACAACAAGGAGACAGACTGTTAGAACAACAAGGAGACAGACTGTTAGAACAACAAGGAGGAGACAGACTGTTAGAACAACAAGGAGACAGACTGTTAGAACAACAAGGAGACAGACTGTTAGAACAACAAGGAGACAGACTGTTAGAACAACAAGGAGGAGACAGACTGTTAGAACAACAAGGAGGAGACAGACTGTTAGAACAACAAGGAGACAGACTGTTAGAACAACAAGGAGGAGACAGACTGTTAGAACAACAAGGAGACAGACTGTTAGAACAACAAGGAGACAGACTGTTAGAACAACAAGGAGGATACAGACTGTTAGAACAACAAGGAGACAGACTGTTAGAACAACAAGGAGGAGACAGACTGTTAGAACAACAAGGAGACAGACTGTTAGAACAACAAGGAGACAGACTGTTAGAACAACAAGGAGGAGACAGACTGTTAGAACAACAAGGAGGAGACAGACTGTTAGAACAACAAGGAGACAGACTGTTAGAACAACAAGGAGGAGACAGACTGTTAGAACAACAAGGAGACAGACTGTTAGAACAACAAGGAGACAGACTGTTAGAACAACAAGGAGGAGACAGACTGTTAGAACAACAAGGAGACAGACTGTTAGAACAACAAGGAGACAGACTGTTAGAACAACAAGGAGACAGACTGTTAGAACAACAAGGAGACAGACTGTTAGAACAACAAGGAGACAGACTGTTAGAACAACAAGGAGACAGACTGTTAGAACAACAAGGAGGAGACAGACTGTTAGAACAACAAGGAGACAGACTGTTAGAACAACAAGGAGGAGACAGACTGTTAGAACAACAAGGAGGAGACAGACTGTTAGAACAACAAGGAGGAGACAGACTGTTAGAACAACAAGGAGGAGACAGACTGTTAGAACAACAAGGAGGAGACAGACTGTTAGAACAACAAGGAGACAGACTGTTAGAACAACAAGGAGACAGACTGTTAGAACAACAAGGAGACAGACTGTTAGAACAACAAGGAGACAGACTGTTAGAACAACAAGGAGGAGACAGACTGTTAGAACAACAAGGAGGAGACAGACTGTTAGAACAACAAGGATACATACTGTTAGAACAACAAGGAGACAGACTGTTAGAACAACAAGGAGGAGACAGACTGTTAGAACAACAAGGAGGAGACAGACTGTTAGAACAACAAGGAGACAGACTGTTAGAACAACAAGGAGGAGACAGACTGTTAGAACAACAAGGAGACAGACTGTTAGAACAACAAGGAGACAGACTGTTAGAACAACAAGGAGGATACAGACTGTTAGAACAACAAGGAGACAGACTGTTAGAACAACAAGGAGGAGACAGACTGTTAGAACAACAAGGAGACAGACTGTTAGAACAACAAGGAGACAGACTGTTAGAACAACAAGGAGACAGACTGTTAGAACAACAAGGAGACAGACTGTTAGAACAACAATGAGACAGACTGTTAGAACAACAAGGAGACAGACTGTTAGAACAACAAGGAGACAGACTGTTAGAACAACAAGGAGACAGACTGTTAGAACAACAAGGAGACAGACTGTTAGAACAACAAGGAGACAGACTGTTAGAACAACAAGGAGGAGACAGACTGTTAGAACAACAAGGAGGAGACAGACTGTTAGAACAACAAGGAGACAGACTGTTAGAACAACAAGGAGGAGACAGACTGTTAGAACAACAAGGAGACAGACTGTTAGAACAACAAGGAGACAGACTGTTAGAACAACAAGGAGGAGACAGACTGTTAGAACAACAAGGAGACAGACTGTTAGAACAACAAGGAGACAGACTGTTAGAACAACAAGGAGACAGACTGTTAGAACAACAAGGAGACAGACTGTTAGAACAACAAGGAGACAGACTGTTAGAACAACAAGGAGGAGACAGACTGTTAGAACAACAAGGAGACAGACTGTTAGAACAACAAGGAGGAGACAGACTGTTAGAACAACAAGGAGGAGACAGACTGTTAGAACAACAAGGAGACAGACTGTTAGAACAACAAGGAGGAGACAGACTGTTAGAACAACAAGGAGGAGACAGACTGTTAGAACAACAAGGAGACAGACTGTTAGAACAACAAGGAGACAGACTGTTAGAACAACAAGGAGACAGACTGTTAGAACAACAAGGAGACAGACTGTTAGAACAACAAGGAGGAGACAGACTGTTAGAACAACAAGGAGGAGACAGACTGTTAGAACAACAAGGATACATACTGTTAGAACAACAAGGAGACAGACTGTTAGAGCAACAAGGAGACAGACTGTTAGAACAACAAGGAGACAGACTGTTAGAACAACAAGGAGGAGACAGACTGTTAGAACAACAAGGAGACAGACTGTTAGAACAACAAGGAGGAGACAGACTGTTAGAACAACAAGGAGACAGACTGTTAGAACAACAAGGAGACAGACTGTTAGAACAACAAGGAGACAGACTGTTAGAACAACAAGGAGACAGACTGTTAGAACAACAAGGAGGAGACAGACTGTTAGAACAACAAGGAGACATACTGTTAGAACAACAAGGAGACAGACTGTTAGAACAACAAGGAGGAGACAGACTGTTAGAACAACAAGGAGGAGACAGACTGTTAGAACAACAAGGAGGAGACAGACTGTTAGAACAACAAGGAGACAGACTGTTAGAACAACAAGGAGACAGACTGTTAGAACAACAAGGAGACAGACTCTTAGAACAACAAGGAGGAGACAGACTGTTAGAACAACAAGGAGGAGACAGACTGTTAGAACAACAAGGAGACAGACTGTTAGAACAACAAGGAGACAGACTGTTAGAACAACAAGGAGACAGACTGTTAGAACAACAAGGAGACAGACTGTTAGAACAACAAGAAGACAGACTGTTAGAACAACAAGGAGGAGACAGACTGTTAGAACAACAAGGAGACAGACTGTTAGAACAACAAGGAGACAGACTGTTAGAACAACAAGGAGACAGACTGTTACAAGGAGACAGACTGTTAGAACAACAAGGAGACAGACTGTTAGAACAACAAGGAGACAGACTGTTAGAACACCAAGGAGGAGACAGACTGTTAGAACAACAAGGAGACAGACTGTTAGAACAACAAGGAGACAGACTGTTAGAACAACAAGGAGGAGACAGACTGTTAGAACAACAAGGAGGAGACAGACTGTTAGAACAACAAGGAGGAGACAGACTGTTAGAACAACAAGGATACATACTGTTAGAACAACAAGGAGACAGACTGTTAGAACAACAAGGAGGAGACAGACTGTTAGAACAACAAGGAGGAGACAGACTGTTAGAACAACAAGGAGACAGACTGTTAGAACAACAAGGAGGAGACAGACTGTTAGAACAACAAGGAGACAGACTGTTAGAACAACAAGGAGACAGACTGTTAGAACAACAAGGAGGAGACAGACTGTTAGAACAACAAGGAGACAGACTGTTAGAACAACAAGGAGGAGACAGACTGTTAGAACAACAAGGAGACAGACTGTTAGAACAACAAGGAGGAGACAGACTGTTAGAACAACAAGGAGGAGACAGACTGTTAGAACAACAAGGAGACAGACTGTTAGAACAACAAGGAGACAGACTGTTAGAACAACAAGGAGACAGACTGTTAGAACAACAAGGAGACAGACTGTTAGAACAACAAGGAGGAGACAGACTGTTAGAACAACAAGGAGGAGACAGACTGTTAGAACAACAAGGAGGAGACAGACTGTTAGAACAACAAGGAGACAGACTGTTAGAACAACAAGGAGACAGACTGTTAGAACAACAAGGAGACAGACTGTTAGAACAACAAGGAGACAGACTGTTAGAACAACAAGAAGACAGACTGTTAGAACAACAAGGAGACAGACTGTTAGAACAACAAGGAGACAGACTGTTAGAACAACAAGGAGGAGACAGACTGTTAGAACAACAAGGAGGAGACAGACTGTTAGAACAACAAGGAGGAGACAGACTGTTAGAACAACAAGGAGACAGACTGTTAGAACAACAAGGAGGAGACAGACTGTTAGAACAACAAGGAGACAGACTGTTAGAACAACAAGGAGACAGACTGTTAGAACAACAAGGAGGAGACAGACTGTTAGAACAACAAGGAGACAGACTGTTAGAACAACAAGGAGACAGACTGTTAGAACAACAAGGAGACAGACTGTTAGAACAACAAGGAGACAGACTGTTAGAACAACAAGGAGACAGACTGTTAGAACAACAAGGAGGAGACAGACTGTTAGAACAACAAGGAGACAGACTGTTAGAACAACAAGGAGGAGACAGACTGTTAGAACAACAAGGAGACAGACTGTTAGAACAACAAGGAGGAGACAGACTGTTAGAACAACAAGGAGGAGACAGACTGTTAGAACAACAAGGAGACAGACTGTTAGAACAACAAGGAGACAGACTGTTAGAACAACAAGGAGACAGACTGTTAGAACAACAAGGAGACAGACTGTTAGAACAACAAGGAGGAGACAGACTGTTAGAACAACAAGGAGGAGACAGACTGTTAGAACAACAAGGAGGAGACAGACTGTTAGAACAACAAGGAGACAGACTGTTAGAACAACAAGGAGACAGACTGTTAGAACAACAAGGAGACAGACTGTTAGAACAACAAGGAGACAGACTGTTAGAACAACAAGAAGACAGACTGTTAGAACAACAAGGAGGAGACAGACTGTTAGAACAACAAGGAGACAGACTGTTAGAACAACAAGGAGACAGACTGTTAGAACAACAAGGAGACAGACTGTTACAAGGAGACAGACTGTTAGAACAACAAGGAGACAGACTGTTAGAACAACAAGGAGACAGACTGTTAGAACACCAAGGAGGAGACAGACTGTTAGAACAACAAGGAGACAGACTGTTAGAACAACAAGTAGACTGTTAGAACAACAAGGAGGAGACAGACTGTTAGAACAACAAGGAGACAGACTGTTAGAACAACAAGGAGACAGACTGTTAGAACAACAAGGAGACAGACTGTTAGAACAACAAGGAGGAGACAGACTGTTAGAACAACAAGGAGGAGACAGACTGTTAGAACAACAAGGAGACAGACTGTTAGAACAACAAGGAGGAGACAGACTGTTAGAACAACAAGGAGACAGACTGTTAGAACAACAAGGAGACAGACTGTTAGAACAACAAGGAGGAGACAGACTGTTAGAACAACAAGGAGACAGACTGTTAGAACAACAAGGAGACAGACTGTTAGAACAACAAGGAGACAGACTGTTAGAACAACAAGGAGACAGACTGTTAGAACAACAAGGAGACAGACTGTTAGAACAACAAGGAGACAGACTGTTAGAACAACAAGGAGGAGACAGACTGTTAGAACAACAAGGAGACAGACTGTTAGAACAACAAGGAGGAGACAGACTGTTAGAACAACAAGGAGACAGACTGTTAGAACAACAAGGAGGAGACAGACTGTTAGAACAACAAGGAGGAGACAGACTGTTAGAACAACAAGGAGACAGACTGTTAGAACAACAAGGAGACAGACTGTTAGAACAACAAGGAGACAGACTGTTAGAACAACAAGGAGACAGACTGTTAGAACAACAAGGAGGAGACAGACTGTTAGAACAACAAGGAGGAGACAGACTGTTAGAACAACAAGGAGGAGACAGACTGTTAGAACAACAAGGAGACAGACTGTTAGAACAACAAGGAGGAGACAGACTGTTAGAACAACAAGGAGACAGACTGTTAGAACAACAAGGATACATACTGTTAGAACAACAAGGAGACAGACTGTTAGAGCAACAAGGAGACAGACTGTTAGAACAACAAGGAGACAGACTGTTAGAACAACAAGGAGGAGACAGACTGTTAGAACAACAAGGAGACAGACTGTTAGAACAACAAGGAGGAGACAGACTGTTAGAACAACAAGGAGACAGACTGTTAGAACAACAAGGAGACAGACTGTTAGAACAACAAGGAGACAGACTGTTAGAACAACAAGGAGACAGACTGTTAGAACAACAAGGAGGAGACAGACTGTTAGAACAACAAGGAGACATACTGTTAGAACAACAAGGAGACAGACTGTTAGAACAACAAGGAGGAGACAGACTGTTAGAACAACAAGGAGGAGACAGACTGTTAGAACAACAAGGAGGAGACATACTGTTAGAACAACAAGGAGACAGACTGTTAGAACAACAAGGAGACAGACTGTTAGAACAACAAGGAGACAGACTCTTAGAACAACAAGGAGGAGACAGACTGTTAGAACAACAAGGAGGAGACAGACTGTTAGAACAACAAGGAGACAGACTGTTAGAACAACAAGGAGACAGACTGTTAGAACAACAAGGAGACAGACTGTTAGAACAACAAGGAGACAGACTGTTAGAACAACAAGGAGACAGACTGTTAGAACAACAAGGAGGAGACAGACTGTTACGAGCAGAGCCAGCAGGACGGTTCGCTCCTGTATCCTGGCTGTAGTCACCTTGCTCTTCCTGTCTCCATGGCGCTGCCCTCCTCTTCGGGGATGATGAAGATGGCAAAGCGGAGGGTGACATTCCTTTTTCTGTCCTCCACCTCCACGATCACACTGGGAGGGGCTTCAGAGTCAGTGGGTGGAGTTTCGCCCAGAACGGGCGGGGCTTTAGCTGCCATCAGCCCTCTCTTCCACTGTGAGGCCACGCCCACTCCAGGAAGTAAAGCAGGAGACTGCAAACACAGACAATGTGGTGAATATCCGAGGACTTGACATGGACCACACACATTGACAGTGTAGTGAAGAAGGCACGGCAACGCCTCTACTTCCTCAGGCGCCTCAGGAAGTTCCAAGTCAGTCAAAAGATCCTTAAGAACTTCTACTCATGCACAATAGAGAGCATCCTGACTGGTAACATCACCTCCTGGTTTGGGAATAGCACCGCACAAGACCGCAGCAGACTACAGAGAGTGGCCCGTTCAGCCGAACGCACAATTGGAGGTGGGCTTCCCACTCTCCAGGACATTTACACCAGGGGTTGCAGGAGTAAGGCTAAGAGAATAACCAAAGACTCTAGTCACCCAAACAACTGCCTCTTTGAACTGCTGCGGTCAGGCAAGCGATACCGGAGTCTCATGGCAAGCACAGAGACTCAGAAGGAGCTTCTATCCCCAGGCCATCAGGATGCTCAACGACAATGACACTATGTAACAAACCATCAAATACACTCACAGCACACACTCACTTTAAATAAACACTCACCATAACACCCACTCTACTCACTTTAGACACTTTAACACACTTTATATTTATTGGTAAAGAGATTTGCACTACAATTCATACCTCATTGCACCTTACCTAAGTTGTACCTCATCCCATTTCTGCATTGCACTGTATACTGTATTGTACTGCAACTCACTGTTTGTTTGTTTTTTAAGATTTTATTTATAGCATTTTCAGCTTTCTTGGCCACGCAGGACCGACAGAGGAGAGAGGGTGAAGCGGGAGGAGAAGAGGGGAAGACATGCGGCACATGGCCACCGGGTCGGGGAATCGAACCCGGGGCGACCGCTTCGCGACTCAGCGCGCTATGTGGTGTGCTACTGGAGCGCCCACTGCAACTCACTGTTACTCTTTTTTACTCTGTATTGTATATTGACTGAACACTTTTTGTTTACGTACTTTTGACTTTTTATTTTATACTTTTTATCTATTTTTATCTAGCACACTCCCAGGGGCTCATACAGAAAAAAGCATTTCATAGAAAAGTATTCTGTAATTCTTTATGACAACTAATAAAGAAACTTGAACTTGAATAACCTTTCTAGTGTGTGTGTGTGTGTGTGTGTGTGTGTGTGTGTGTGTGTGTGTGTTACCTGCACACTCTCATCACTCTCTGATGAAGGCAACAAATCACTCACAGGAACTAACTAGAGAGAGAAAGAGAGAGAGAGAGATGATTTAACTAGAGAGAGAGATAGAGAATGATTTAACTAGAGAGAGATACTGATTTAACTAGAGAGAGAGAGAGAGAGAGAGAGAGAGAGAGATAATGATTTAACTAGAGAGAGAGAGAGAGAGAGAGAGAGAGAGAGAGAGAGATAATGCTTTAACTAGAGAGAGAGACACACAATTACTTAACTAGAGAGAGGGAGAGAGAGAGACAATGATTTAACAAGAGAGAGGGTGAGAGAGAGAGTGACTTAACTAGAGACTGAGAGAAAGAGAGAGACAATGATTTAACAAGAGAGAGGGTGAGAGAGAGAATGACTTAACTAGAGACTGAGAGGGTGAAAGAGAAATCAACTTTTAAGATTTAAAGAATTGAATCTTCGGGTATCTTTACTCCATATCATGCACGTCGTTAGCAAAACTGACATGTAGAATAGCAATCAACTGCTTAAATATCAGGAAGGTCCATTTCAATATTGTAAATAAAATATTTTCTCAATTTGATGTTAAAACTAGCTAAATAACCTAGTTTCCCCTCTGTGTCTATAAATTGTCAACACTAGAGATAACTCGGGCGCCCAAGTGGCGAACCACGTAACACGAAGCGGCCGACCCGGGTTCGATTCCCGGACCCGGCTTCCTTTGCCGAATGTCTTCCCCCCGCTCTGTCTCCCGTTCTTCCTCTCTCTCTCTCTCTCTCTCAACCTGACTGCCCGGTAGTACAAACAATAAAAATCTACCAAAAAAAACATAATTTAACACTAGAGATAACTCTCACAGGGCTCAGGTGAACTATGACCTCTCACAGGGCTCAGGTGAACTATGACAGGTCGATTTTCAAAAGAAAGTTTCCGTTTGTACCAGTTATTATATAGTTGCATGATGACACTTTCAACAATATTTCCAAATAACATGAAATAACATGACACAGTCTGACGGCTTCAAGTTATAAACCCAGTCAAATAAGGGCGGCTACGTGGCGTAGTGGGCAAGGCACTCGCCACAAAATCTGGAGACGCTGTGCTCGCCTGTTCGAGCCCAGTGCTCCACATTTGCTTTCAGTTTAGCTGGTCGTCCATACACATTGGCCGTATTAGGGGGTGGGAAACTGATGGGTGGGGATCAGGCGTTGTGGACAGCGACTCCTACAGGTCGGTTGGTGCGCCTGCGCAGTAGAATCAGGAAGTGTCGGGGGCAGTGTGAGCCTCCCACGCGTTACTCCTCGCCACTGAGAGATCGAGCTGCGCAGGTGAAAAGATGCGACTGCTGTTACCTCAAGTACCAGAGGGGACTTGTGCTATGTATGACTTAGTCCACATTGCAGCCGGCTTGTGGGAGGCAAGAAACAGCGTTCGTGACAGGGGAGGGTTGAATTGGATGATACGAAATTGGGATGGGAGAAAAATATAGAAAATGGGAGAAAAAGTGGATAAAAAAAAAAAAAAAAAAAAACAGTCAAATGTAGTCAGTATTACAACCAGTGGTGGACTCAGGCTGTTTGAAGGGCAGGGGCGAAAGAAAAAAAGGGCACCTACTGCACAACATGGGACCCCATCAGTGAGCAAAAAGCTATGATGCGTCATGTGGTGAGATAGTCTTCATCCTTGATTAAGATTAACATTAGAATAACATAGACAATCCAGATTAATAGTATAACCACACCTCTATGATAAAAACACACAGGGAACAATACACCTTTCAAATGTTTATTTCACCTCATTGTCATGGTGTTTGAAAAGTAGATTATCATGGTGTTTGAAAAGTAAATTATCATGGTGTTTGAAAAGTAGATTATCGTGGTGTTTGAAAAGTAGATTATCATGGTGTTTGAAAAGTAGATGATCATGGTGTTTGAAAAGTAGATTATCGTGGTGTTTGAAAAGTAGATTATCATGGTGTTTGAAAAGTAGATTATCATGGTGTTTGAAAAGTAGATTATCGTGGTGTTTGAAAAGTAGATTATCGTGGTGTTTGAAAAGTAGATTATCATGGTGTTTTTTTTTGATCAAGGCTTTTTTATTTGAGATTTTGTTTTTACAGGTGGTCCCACATGGGCCAAAAGAAAATAAAAATAAAATAAGGCCCTCCCTCCCTCCCCCCACCCCTATACCAGACAAAATCATTCTACAACATCTTAGATCGTTTGTTAATCATTGTTTTTCCTTTTAGCTTTTAAATCACCTGACAGCAGTCACATATCCCTCGTATTCTGCAGACAGAGAAGAGGAAAAGTAAGAACATAATAGAAGAAAAAAAACAAAAAAACGTAACAAGCTGAGAGACCAGGGAAGCCAGTCAGATCGCCTCAGTCACATTATCCGCTTCCATACCCTCAAAGAAAGTCAGGAAAGGATCCCAAATATTGTGGAATTTTTCAGTACAGCCTCTGATAGTATACCTGATCTTCTCCAACTTAATATGATACATGACCTCTCTCATCCAGTGGCCGAAGACAGGTGGTCCCGGGTCCTTCCATTTGAATAGTATCAGCCTCCTGGCCAAAAGTGAGCAGAAGGCCAACATTCTAGATTCCCACCATCTAAAGTGGGGGGCTGGAGCCACTCCGAACAATGCAATATATGGTGATGGCTCCACCTCCTTTCCAACTATCTTAGAGAAGGTGTCAAAGATGGTCTGCCAGTAGGTGTGCAACTTAGGGCACGTCCAGAACATGTGGAGCAGAGTGGCTGGAGCCTGTCTACAGCGGTCGCATAGAGCAGCGGTTCTCAACAGGGGTTCCGCGGCACACAGGGGTTCCGCGGAGAGCTGCCAGGGGTTCCGCGAGATGCCTGGCAATGTTCTTTAAAAATATAGAATGACAACAGTCTTATTTTGAAAATCCTATAGCAGGTCTCATTTATGCCCACGCGCAGCTCCAGCTATAATAACTAGGCTCCGAAAGCTAGCAACATTAAGGTCATTATTTTGAAACTCCGTGGTGTCGTGACTCATATCCGCTCCAGCACACAGCCAATAGGATGCATCTCCACACAGCAGGCTGAGCAGTGAGCAGTAGCGTCTCTCAGCTCAGCAGTAGTAGCGTCTGGATCTGGAACGCGGACATTGAAACACAGCAAGGATAGTGTTTTTGCGACCCAAAACAAATCCCTGCTGTTTTATTCCGCAACGGGTCAAATGCATCTAACATGCTTTGCAATCCTTGCCATTCCTTTATGACCACGTTGTGTTTAAGACCGGAATTAATGTCCCGTTACCATAAGCTAACAACAAGCTAAAAGCCCTGTTCAGAGCGACAGAGAACAGCAGGGTGGGGACTTAGTTGGAAGGAGGACTGGGAAGGAGGGGGGGGGCATTCTCCCTCTATGTGTGTGCGTTTGAAAAGATGATGAAGTCAGACTACTATATTATATTGATAGTAAATGTACTGAGGGTGGACAGACAGATTATGTTGATATTTAAACATAAAAAATACAATACATAATAAATGTATCCATGATCATCATGCAACATAAAACAATTGCAGGAACGGTTTGGGAGAGGAAGGTGTTTTAGGTTGCGTGTTCCAAACATTTTACTTAAAGTTTAAAGCTCAATATATCAAAACGTGGCACTTTATAGTGAACAGGCACTTTATAGTGAATCCAAATTCTTTTTGGATTACAGAAAATTATCCCTAAAGTGCTATCTGTTGCAGCTGCACTGTTTTCCATGAAAATACCATTGGATAAGTTTGACCATTTCTAAAAATCTGAAAATCATTATTTAATAAAACACAGAAAAGGATCACCAAGTTACTCTGGATAAAAAAAAACTTTACAGACAACATTGAGACAAAGCTTCCTGACACATCTCCATCCAAACTCTTGGAAGAACTCATTGAAATCTCATCTGATACCACCTGGAGAGCTAGTTTCAGAGTGTGGTGCTGAGTACCAAGTATCTCATGATGCTGCAGTTAAGGTGTTGATACCATTCAGCCCCACATATCTGTGTGAAGCTGGCTTTTCATCCATGACAGCTCTGAAAACAAAATATAGGGCCAAGTTGAGCCTTGATGATGACATGCGTGTTGCCTTGTCAAAGATCTCCCCACGTATTGACCGTATTATTAGCCAGCAGCAGCGGACCTCGCATTGAGCTAGAAATGTCCACTGAGTGAACAAGTGCTTATTTTCTGTATTTATTTATATTTTTTGAGAAATGGTAACTTCGTGATCCTTTTCTGTATTTAAAAAAAATACATGATTTTCTGTTTTTGAGAAATTGTCAAACTTATCCAAATATGCTATTTTTATGGAGAACAGTGCAGCTGCAACAGATATCACTTTAGTGATCCTTTTCTGTATTAAAAAAAAAAAAATTGTCATCAGATTCAGATTCAGACAACTTTATTGATCCCGCGTGGGGCAATTCATATTTGCAGATTCACCAACAAGCAACAAAGACAAACAAACAACAAAACATCTCAACGATAGCACGGCAAATAAAGAGTCATTGTATCATCATTGTAGCAAAAAAGACAGGACCGGGAAAGTCTTTATCGTATGTAGGGGTGCCCTGGAATATTTTATTGAACACAGGGGTGCCTTGGCAGCAGAAAGGTTGAGAACCCCTGGCATAGAGGGTCTATGTCGAGATATATCTTAGAGAGCCTGTCTTTAGACCAATGCAGTCGGTGTACAATTTTAAATTGGATAACCGCATGTTTAAGGCAAATGGAAGAGGAGAAAATCCCCTGTATCATCTTGTCCCATGTGACCTCTGTGATTGGTTCACCTAAGTCAGCCTCCCATCTGCCCCTGAGGAGGTCTAAAGGTGTCGAGTTGCTTCTATTAAGTAGTTCATAAATTCTGCTTATAGCCTGTTTCAGGATCAGTTTACAGTTCAAGATTGAGTCTAAAAGGGAGGCTGGAGGACACACTGGGTAGCAGTCCAAGTTTGAAGTTACGAAGCTCCGGAGTTGCAAGTATCTATAGAAGTGTGACCTAGGGATCTTGTATTTCTGTACTAGCTGTTCAAAGGAGGCAAAGTTGCCGTCTATATAGAGGTCAGACAGCGTAATCACTCCACTCCCAACCCAACTGTCAAAGGCCCTATCCATCATTGATGGGACAAACATGTGATTTCTTGTGATCGGAGCAGCCAGTGATAGTTCCCTGAGGGAAAAGGTTCTTCTAAATTGGTTCCACACTTTTATCGAGTGGATGACAACTGGGTTCGAGGTAAAGCTAGATATGGGCTGTGTGAACGGGAGCTTAGCACATAACAAGGCAGATAGGGAGGTGGATTTAACCGACGCTCTCTCCAGTACTGTCCACCAGGGGGCTGTGTCCTCCCCCCTTACCCAGTATAATAACGATCTTATGTTTGCTGCACAGTAGTAGTAAATAAAGTTTGGAAGCGCCATCCCACCCATTACGCGGGGTCTCTGCAGCATAGATCTTTTGATCCGGGGCAGCTTTTTGTTCCAGATAAAGGAAGATATCTGGTTGTTTATCTTGGAGAAGAATGTTTTGGTCAGAAAGACTGGAAGACTCTGAAATACATATAGAAATTTCGGCAATACATTCATCTTTATTGTGTTGATTCTCCCACCCAGGGATAGCGACAGGGGTCCCAACGTTCAATATCTCTCGCCAGGTTAGACAGTAAAGGTTGATAGTTAGCCATATATAGGTCCTTATGTTCACGCGTGATCCATATCCTGAGGTACTTGAACTTTTTAGGGCTAATTTTAAACGGGAATGTGCTCAGAGGTATCCGATCCGCTGAGGTGCCGACGGGCATCAGTTCGCTTTTTTGAATGTTGATTTTGTATCCGGATATTTTGCCGAAGTCCGCAAGTAGGGTCATCAACCGAGGAAGACTCGTTTGGGGTTGTGATATATACAACAACATGTCGTCCGCGTAGAGCAAGACTTTATGCTCCGAGCCCGCGCGCATGATCCCTTTGATATCGGTATTCTGCCTCAGAGCCAGTGCAAGGGGCTCCATTGCGATCGCGAAAAGGAGTGGAGATAAAGGACATCCCTGTCTCGTACCCCTAAATGTCCACTGAGTGAACAAGTGCTTATTTTCTGTATTTATTTATATTTTTTGAGAAATGGTAACTTGGTGATCCTTTTCTGTATTTAAAAAAAATACATGATTTTCTGTTTTTGAGAAATTGTCAAACGTATCCAAATATGCTATTTTTATGGAGAACAGTGCAGCTGCAACAGATAGCACTTTAGTGATCCTTTTCTGTATTTAAAAAAAAAACATTTGTCATCAGATTCAGATTCAGACAACTTTATTGATCCCGCGTGGGGCAATTCATATTTGCAGATTCACCAACAAGCAACAAAGACAAACAAACAACAAAACATCTCAACGATAGCACGGCAAATAAAGAGTCATTGTATCATCATTGTAGCAAAAAAGACAGGACCGGGAAAGTCTTTATCGTATGTAGGGGTGCCCTGGAATATTTTATTGAACACAGGGGTGCCTTGGCAGCAGAAAGGTTGAGAACCCCTGGCATAGAGGGTCTATGTCGAGATATATCTTAGAGAGCCTGTCTTTAGACCAATGCAGTCGGTGTACAATTTTAAATTGGATAACCGCATGTTTAAGGCAAATGGAAGAGGAGAAAATCCCCTGTATCATCTTGTCCCATGTGACCTCTGTGATTGGTTCACCTAAGTCAGCCTCCCATCTGCCCCTGAGGAGGTCTAAAGGTGTCGAGTTGCTTCTATTAAGTAGTTCATAAATTCTGCTTATAGCCTGTTTCTGGATCAGTTTACAGTTCAAGATTGAGTCTAAAAGGGAGGCTGGAGGACACACTGGGTAGCAGTCCAAGTTTGAAGTTACGAAGCTCCGGAGTTGCAAGTATCTATAGAAGTGTGACCTAGGGATCTTGTATTTCTGTACTAGCTGTTCAAAGGAGGCAAAGTTGCCGTCTATATAGAGGTCAGACAGCGTAATCACTCCACTCCCAACCCAACTGTCAAAGGCCCTATCCATCATTGATGGGACAAACATGTGATTTCTTGTGATCGGAGCAGCCAGTGATGGTTCCCTGAGGGAAAAGGTTCTTCTAAATTGGTTCCACACTTTTATCGAGTGGATGACAACTGGGTTCGAGGTAAAGCTAGATATGGGCTGTGTGAACGGGAGCTTAGCACATAACAAGGCAGATAGGGAGGTGGATTTAACCGACGCTCTCTCCAGTACTGTCCACCAGGGGGCTGTGTCCTCCCCCCTTACCCAGTATAATAACGATCTTATGTTTGCTGCCCAGTAGTAGTAAATAAAGTTTGGAAGCGCCATCCCACCCATTACGCGGGGTCTCTGCAGCATAGATCTTTTGATCCGGGGCAGCTTTTTGTTCCAGATAAAGGAAGATATCTGGTTGTTTATCTTGGAGAAGAATGTTTTGGTCAGAAAGACTGGAAGACTCTGAAATACATATAGAAATTTCGGCAATACATTCATCTTTATTGTGTTGATTCTCCCACCCAGGGATAGCGACAGGGGTCCCAACGTTCAATATCTCTCGCCAGGTTAGACAGTAAAGGTTGATAGTTAGCCATATATAGGTCCTTATGTTCACGCGTGATCCATATCCTGAGGTACTTGAACTTTTTAGGGCTAATTTTAAACGGGAATGTGCTCAGAGGTATCCGATCCGCCGAGGTGCCGACGGGCATCAGTTCGCTTTTTTGAATGTTGATTTTGTATCCGGATATTTTGCCGAAGTCCGCAAGTAGGGTCATCAACCGAGGAAGACTCGTTTGGGGTTGTGATATATACAACAACATGTCGTCCGCGTAGAGCAAGACTTTATGCTCCGAGCCCGCGCGCATGATCCCTTTGATATCGGTATTCTGCCTCAGAGCCAGTGCAAGGGGCTCCATTGCGATCGCGAAAAGGAGTGGAGATAAAGGACATCCCTGTCTCGTACCCCTATGGAGTTCAAAGTAGGTGGATAGATTGTTGTTGGTGCGAACGGCAGCCATCAGAGACGTATATAGAATTTTAATCCAAGCTATGAGCTTAGGGCCAAACTCAAACCGCTCCAGAGCGTGGAAAAGATAGTCCCACTCCACCCGATCAAACGCTTTTTCCGCATCGAGGGAGAGGACCACCTCAGGTGTTCCGGGTGGAGAGGGGCTATACAGGATATTTAGGAGGCGTCTGATATTAAAGAAAGAGTATCGATTCTTGATGAAGCCTGTTTGGTCCGGCGAGATAATCGAGGGGAGAACCCCCTCTAGACGACGGGCCAGAACCTTAGCGAGAACCTTGACATTGGCGTTAAGGAGGGAAATTGGACGGAACGAGCCGCACTCCAGGGGGTTCTTGTCTTTCTTAAGGATTAAGGAGATAACCGCCTGGCGCATGGTCGGAGGAAGAGAATTTGTCGAGAACGACTCGTCAAATACGGCTAGCAGCAGTGGGGACAGCTGGGTTGAGAATTTTTTGTAGAAGTCTGTAGGGTAACCGTCTGGCCCCGGGGACTTGCCACTCTGCATAGATCTAATCGCTGACGTAATCTCCGCAACCGTAAGTCCCTCCTCCAGATCTGCGGCCCTCTCTGGGTCGACTGTCGGGACGTGGAGGGTCCTATAGAAATCGTCTAGCGTGGAGGGCCCCACTTGCGAGTCCGAGGTGTATAACGATTGGTAGAAAGTTTTAAAGCTTTTATTAATTTTAAGGTTGTCAGTGGCTTTTGAGCCCTGCTCGTCGTTGATAGAGGGGATGGACTGGTTGGCAGTTCTTTGTCGCAGCTGATGGGCAATTATCCGTCCGGCCTTCTCCCCATGTTCATAGTACCCCTGTCGCGTTTTGGTAATGAGGTACTCAGCCTGTCGCGTTGACAGGAGGTCAAACTCAGTTCGCAGCGATATACGTTTTTTCAATGTGTCGGTTGATGGCGAGTGGCAATGTAGTCTATCTAGCTCCAAAATCTCGTCCGTCAGTTGCTTAAGGCGTGCCGTGTTTATCTTCTTTTGGTTGGCGCAATATGAAATCACCTGTCCCCTTAAGTACGCCTTCAGTGATTCCCAAATGGTTAAAGAAGACATTCCCGGAGTCTTATTAATGTCAAGAAATAATGTAATTTCCGAGGTAATGAAGCTTGTGAAGGCTTCCTCCGACAGAAGCAACGGGTTGAGTCTCCACTGGCGGTGGCCGAGCCGTGTATTCGGGATACTCATTTTCATAACTAAGGGACCATGGTCCGAGATAACTATCGCCCCGTATTCGCATTTGGTTACAAGGGGAAGGAGTCTCTTATCAAGGAGAAAGCTGTCTATGCGCGAGAAGGTATTATGGACCGGGGGAAAAAAGGAGTATCCTCTGGATGTAGGATTACGAAACCGCCACACGTCAGCTACCCCATATGATTTAAGAAAGCGCCGGATTGCACGGGACGAGCTAGACTGGGGGGCCTTCCTGGGCGAGCTACGGTCCAGCACCGGGGAGAGTGCACAATTCATGTCGCCGCCAAGGATGAGATGGTGCGAGGTCATATCGGGTAGGCGGGAAAAAAGGCTGGTGAAGAACGTAGGGTTGTCCCAGTTTGGTGCGTAGATATTAGCCAAAATATCGGAAATGAATGCAGTTTCCCCACCACTATAATATAGCGCCCTGCAGGGTCGGCTTCTACACTTGACATAGTAAATGGCGTGTTTTTATCTATCAGAATGGCTGCTCCTCTGGCCTTTGTGTGGAAGTTGGAGTGATACATCTGTCCCACCCATCCTCCCCCCAGTCAAGCATGGTCCGCAGTTTTTAAATGCGTCTCCTGTAAAAACGATATATCTGCATTGAGTTGTTTTAAATGTGTAAGTACCTTCTTACGCTTTACTGGGTGGTTGAGTGATTTAACATTCCAACTCACGAAATTGACAGAGCACCCCTCCAGCCCCATGGTATCACCCGTGTCGATCATAGTAGATGAGAGAGGCCATGCTTCTGGAACCTATAGAGAGCTCAGCACAACTGCAGGTGAAAAGCAAAACAGACGTCTGATCAGTTAAGCATGTTGAATGTACAAGTCCGGTAACCCCCCCCCCCCCTGACACCTATAAAAAACAAGGTGTCCAAAATACCCTTCAGAAACTAATCCACACATAATGTGCTTATGTTGGAGGTGTTCTACCTATGGAGCCAGCCGCTCAGGTAGGGTGACCAAACGTCCTCTTTTGCCCGGACATGTCCTCTTTTCACGCCCTGTCCGGTAGGGATGTGCATCTCCTCACTGAGGCCGATGCGATGCGCATCTCGATACGGTGCCAACGATACGATACATTAACGATACATTTGAAGCACCGGGCGATGCAATGCGATACGATTCACCCCCTGTTGAGATACGATACGATTCGATACGATTTGATTCAACATAATGCGATTCGGGGCGATACGATGCGATTCAACACGATGCAAAATAATGATACAATTTTATGGTATGACAGAGGATTTGGTTGTATTCCTTATATGCAGCTTATATTATTATTAAAAATAAAATAATCTACTGTAAGACAATTTATATAAAAACTCTTGGGTGCCTAAGAAAACTTTTGCATAAACTGTCTTTTCTATCCACTTTAGCTAAAAACACACACACAATGTACTACTGTGAGACAATAATAATCATACACAAAGGGATAATGGCTTATAGCAGACTTAAATGATTTTATAATATTTCAGATAATGAAATTAAATGTTTATCATCAACTATCCAATTAGTATTTATATTGTAACGTTTGGCCACGTTAAATCATTGAACAGAGAGAGAGAGAGAGAGAGAGAGAGAGAGAGAGAGAGAGAGAGAGAGAGAGAGAGAGAGAGAGAGAGAGAGAGAGAGAGAGAGAGAGAGAGAGAGAGAGAGAGAGGGGGAGAGGGAGAGAGAGGGAGAGAGAGAGAGAGAGAGAGAGAGAGAGAGAGAGAGAGAGAGAGAGAGAGCCCGTCTGAGTCGCGTGTAGCTTTATGCCAAGCAAGCAGTGCAAAAATTTACCGTAGTGGCATGCAGTAATGCGCCTTTCATTTTCCGCCGCCCAGCGCCCAGGTCGCGCGGAAATAGGCTGTCTATTGCCATTCTCTTTGACAAACTCTAACCTTAACCAGCTCCTTAACAACGCCTAAACTTAACCGTTCTAACCTTAACCAACTCCGAAACAATGCCTAACCTTAACCTTAACCTTAACCATGCCTAACCTTAACCATAGAAATTATATTGCCATTCTCTTTGACAAACTCTAACCTTAACCAGCTCCTTAACAGCGCCTAAACTTAACCGTTCTAACCTTAACCAACTCCGAAACAATGCCTAACCTTAACCATGCCTAACCTTAACCGGCGAAAGAATACACGTTAAAAAAAAATCACGTTAAAAAATATTTTCGATGGGATTCGAACTCGCCAGCAAACAAGCCATAGGATCCACAGCCATGTGTCCTTGCCAATTGAGCTATTGCTAGATACTGAATAAGGGGCGGTGACTTATATATATTGAGCTCCGCTCAGGCGGGATCTCATGCGCATGCGCGGGCACCTCGCGCGAGCACGCCGGCGCACGCACGCACCTGAGCGAGCACGCCGCCGCCGGTGCACGCACGGTAGCATTTGTCTGAAAAGAAGGGCGCTTTACCGCACTAGCGTGCGGTGACGAATGCGGAAGCATTTTTGCACTGCTTGCTTGGCATTAACGTACAGGCGTCTGAGTCGCGTAGTTGATGATGTCACACACTAGGCTAGGATCGGATGTCAACAGAACACACGGAGCCTGGATAGCCTGCTGCATGAAGCGATATAAAGAAACCAATAGCCAATAAATGTGAAGTTATCTTTGAACCTGTTGTCAAGCGTCTTCAATATACCCCCCCCCCCCCCTCCTCACTAATGGAACTGGTGTTGCGTTAGTTAGTTAGTTAGACACTGTAGTTTAGTTTAGCGTTAGCTGAACGGCTAACTGGCGTTAGCCAGAGGAAGCCCAATTCTATTCATGTCCTCGACTTCCACTGTTTGTTGTTGTTAACTGTGACGCGGCTCTCGCCTTCTGTATTAGTAGTATAGTATCAGCTGTGTGCAGTCACAGTGCACTGCTGACAGAAGTGGATGAGAGGAAATTATATTAATGCATCGGTTTTGACCGACGCAAAGACGCTACAACAAGATGCATCGCGAGTTCAACCTGAGTTCTAGCCGGTGCGCACGTATTCCACCGGTGCACGCGCATCGTGAACGTGTATGCCGGCGCACCGATGCAAATCGATGAATCGTCACATCACTACTGTCCGGGGCATCCGGGGGGGGTTTATAAATTCATCTAAATGTCCGGGGTTTCATTGTTTTTCAGTTTCAGTTTCAGTTTCACGGCCCTTTGCGAGCATCTGAAGGCTCGGGGCTGCATTCTTCGCCGAACATATAAATTACAGAATTAAAGCGCTATTCGTTGCGGTTCGAATGCCATCTGAATCGCCAAAATCCGTGCCTCGGTTCTCGAGTTACATGCCGATATGTCAGGCGTGCGACTTTTTACATGGCGCGACAGAGTATCCAACCGGACTCCCGGAGAAGCATGCAGCTGCAGAGCCGCAGAGCCAGCGGCGCTCTCTGGGCCGCGCGCTGATGGCCGCGCTGTGAGGCAATAGTATCCAGCTGCAGGACGACAGCACCAACACTCTCAGGACCGCAACACTTTAAGGACCCTCGCTTCCATTGGCTGATTTGGGTCACGTGACCGTCCCACCCAATGGCTGAATTGGAGTATTGCGCTGCGGGATTGATTGATTGATTGAAAACTTTATTAACAGATTGCAGAATGGGTACAGTACAGCTCAATACACACAATTGTTAAGGGGATGCAGACCAGAGAAAGATCTCAAAGCAGTACTGTTACATTTGTGACATACAGTAAATATATACAAGGGGGAGGGAACTGTACATTTATGATGAATTGAAAATGGGGGACCCTGATGTAAACAAGACTTGCACGATTTTGCGCGCCGCGTGGGAGACACATATTCGGTTGCAAAAAGGTGTCCCACGGTCTCCTCTATGGCCGTGAATATTTTCACACGGATCGGAATCACGGCTCGCTCGTGGCACACTTTACCGTTTCGGCGAGTTTATTCCACGCTATGTCCTCTTTTTTGGAAATCAAAATATGGTCACCCTAGCTCAGGCCCCCGTCGAGCCCCTTAGGTAAAAGAAAATAATAAAGAGAAAGAAAAGAGAAATAAGAGTAAAAAAAAAACCTTACTCAGATCTTGGTATTATATACGGTCTTCAGCTGTCCATTGGGATACCCCCAACCAGGTAGGGTAATATAAGTGGCAGCGGTGAACGGTAAGTATAACAATAATACATTAACATTAGCAACCTCACATCAAGCAGGCCCTGAAATAAGGCAAAGCATCTTACTCCCGAGCAAGGGCAGCCAACATGCCCCGTTAACCACAAAGAAGGGTGCCTGATTGGGTGATATAGAATAAAATAAATTGAATTGTAAGAGGTGTAGGAGTGTGCGTGTGTCCGTGCGTCCACAAATGGGTGTGTACCTGGGCATATGCCCTTCAGTGTTTGTGCATTTGCGTGCACGTGATCCTATGTGTGTGTGTATATGGATGTATCAAACACAGCCAAGGTGTAAACGTATGGGTGTGTAGGCGTGAGCGTCTGGGTCCGTGCCCCCGTGTCTGTATAATGTGTAAATGTGGATGCATGTCTCAATGTGTATCTGTGCATGCGCGTAGTGTGCGCCCACGTGTGTGTACTAGTAGCACGCCTAGAATCTCTAGCTCCATTAGGTATGCGCGCGCGTGCGCCATCTTAGGTGTGAGCATATGTGTACATATTTATATGTCTGTATGTGTATACACACATTTTCCTATTGGGGCCAAAATTATACACTGTTCACATCGTCTGTACATCATAAGCATAGGGCAACGAGTTTGCTGGAGGTTGGTGAGTCACTTAGCTTGGTAAACAGTGTCGAGTAGTGTCCTCTCAATGCTAGGCAGACGATGCTACACATAAATGATCACACAGTAGACATTACAGTAGCCTCTATATATATATATTGTCCTGTTGTAGTTAATATGATACATTGTTCACATCGCCTGCATATCATAAGCAGCACGTACACACCGACACCTCTCTCTTTCTATGTGATCTCACCCGCCGCTGTGTGCACAATGTTCTTTCTGACGTAGCTCATTGCCTCCTCTGCATCGGTAACTCTTTCTCTTTTCCCCCGTGCGTGATGCGAAGTTGGGCCGGAAAAAGTGTTTGAAAAGTAGATTATGGTGTTTGAAGGCCTAAACCATTGCTGCAGTGGTACATTTCTCAATGCTAAAGATATCAGTGAGGAATATAAATATTTGGGAGACAGCATTTTAATATGGTCTGGGTTGAAAAATAGTGAACCTCTTCTTTAAAAGCTATTTACAACATATATTCTACAGGATATAAAACAGTTCAACAGTTAAAGTTAATTCGAGTGCCGTTGAGCTTCTTCGTTTCTCTCCTCCTCTCCTCTCCTTCTCTCCTCCTCTCCTCTCCTTCTCTCCTCCTCTCCTCTCCTTCTCTCCTCCTGTCCTCTCCTTCTCTCCTCCTGTCCTCTCCTTCTCTCCTCCTGTCCTCTCCTTCTCTCCTCCTGTCCTCTCCTTCTCTCCTCATGTCCTCTCCTTCTCTCCTCCTGTCCTCTCCTTCTCTCCTCCTGTCCTCTCCTTCTCTCCTCCTGTCCTCTCCTTCTCTCCTCCTGTCCTCTCCTTCTCTCCTCATGTCCTCTCCTTCTCTCCTCCTGTCCTCTCCTTCTCTCCTCCTGTCCTCTCCTTCTCTCCTCATATCCTCTCCTTCTCTCCTCCTCTCCTCTCCTTCTCTCCTCCTGTCCTCTCCTTCTCACCTCCTGTCCTCTCCTTCTCTCCTCATGTCCTCTCCTTCTCTCCTCCTCTCCTCTCCTTCTCTCCTCCTGTCCTCTCCTTCTCTCCTCATGTCCTCTCCTTCTCTCCTCATGTCCTCTCCTTCTCTCCTCCTGTCCTCTCCTTCTCTCCTCATGTCCTCTCCTTCTCTCCTCCTCTCCTTCTCTCCTCCTGTCCTCCCCTTCTCTCCTCCTGTCCTCTCCTTCTCTCCTCATGTCCTCTCCTTCCCTCCTCATGTCCTCTCCTTCTCTCTTCTCCTTCTCTCCTTCTGTCCTCTCCTTCTCTCCTCCTCTCCTCTCTTTCTCTCCTCATGTCCTCTCCTTCTCTCCTCATGTCCTCTCCTTCTCTCCTCCTCTCCTCTCCTTCTCTCCTCCTGTCCTCTCCTTCTCTCCTCCTATACTCCCCTTCTCTCCTCATGTACTCTCCTTATCTCCTCATGTCCTCTCCTTCTCTCCTCATGTCCTCTCCTTCTCTCCTCTCCTTCTCTCCTCATGTCCTCTCCTTCTCTCCTTCTCTCCTCCTGTCCTCTCCTTCTCTCCTCATGTCCTCTCCTTCTCTCATCATCTCCTCTCCTTCTCTCCTCCTCTCCTCTCCTTCTCTCCTCCTGTCCTCTCCTTCTCTCCTCCTGTCCTCTCCTCCTGTCCTCTCCTTCTCTCCTCATGTCCTCTCCTTCTCTCCTTCTCTCCTCCTGTCCTCTCCTTCTCTCCTCATGTCCTCTCCTTCTCTCATCATCTCCTCTCCTTCTCTCCTCCTCTCCTCTCCTTCTCTCCTCATGTCCTCTCCTTCTCTCCTCCTGTCCTCTCCTTCTCTCCTCCTCTCCTCCCCTTCTCTCCTTCTCTCCTCATGTCCTCTCCTTCTCTCCTCCTCTCCTCCCCTTCTCTCCTTCTCTCCTCCTGTCCTCTCCTTCTCTCCTCCTCTCCTCCTCTCCTTCTCTCCTCCTGTCCTCTCCTTCTCTCCTCCTGTCCTCTCCTCCTCTCCTCATGTCCTCTCCTTCTCTCCTCCTCTCCTCTCCTCTCCTCCTCTCCTCTCCTTCTCTCCTCCTCTCCTCTCCTTCTCTCCTCCTGCCCTCTCCTTCTCTCCTCCTGTCCTCTCCTTCTCTCCTCCTGTCCTCTCCTTCTCTCCCCCTGTCCTCTCCTTCTCTCCTCCTGTCCTCTCCTTCTCTCCTCCTGTCCTCTCCTTCTCTCCTCATGTCCTCTCCTTCTCTCCTCCTCTCCTCTCCTTCTCTCCTCATGTCCTCTCCTCCTGTCCTCATGTCCTCTCCTTCTGTCCGCTCCTTCTCTCCTCATGTCCTCTCCTCATGTCCTCTCCTTCTCTCCTCCTGTCCTCTCCTTCTCTCCTCATGTCCTCTCCTTCTCTCCTCCTCTCCTCTCCTTCTCTCCTCCTGTCCTCTCCTTCTCTCCTCCTCTCCTCTCCTTCTCTCCTCATGTCCTCTCCTCCTGTCCTCATGTCCTCTCCTTCTCTCCTCCTGCCCTCTCCTTCTCTCCTCCTGTCCTCTCCTTCTCTCCTCCTCCCCTCCCCTTCTCTCCTCATGTCCTCTCCTTCTCTCCTCCTCTCCTCTCCTTCTCTCCTCATGTCCTCTCCTTCTCTCCTCCTGTCCTCTCCTTCTCTCCTCATGTACTCTCCTTCTCTCCTCATGTACTCTCCTTCTCTCCTCATGTCCTCTCCTTCTCTCCTCCTCTCCTCTCCTTCTCTCCTCATGTCCTCTCCTTCTCTCCTCCTCTCCTCTCCTTCTCTCCTCATGTCCTCTCCTCCTGTCCTCATGTCCTCTCCTCCTGTCCTCTCCTTCTCTCCTCATGTCCTCTCCTTCTCTCCTCCTCTCCTCTCCTTCTCTCCTCCTGTCCTCTCC
Source organism: Notolepis coatsorum (assembly GCF_963971535.1). Lineage (NCBI taxonomy): Eukaryota > Metazoa > Chordata > Actinopteri > Aulopiformes > Paralepididae > Notolepis > Notolepis coatsorum. The sequence continues at coordinate 62,826,522 of NC_140177.1, read as the reverse complement.
TTCTCTCCTCATGTCCTCTCCTTCTCTCCTCATGTCCTCTCCTTCTCTCCTCATGTACTCTCCTTCTCTCCTCATGTCCTCTCCTTCTCTCCTCCTGTCCTCTCCTTCTCTCCTCATGTCCTCTCCTTCTCTCCTCCTCTCCTTCTCTCCTCATGTCCTCTCCTCCTGTCTTCATGTCCTCTCCTTCTGTCCTCTCCTTCTCTCCTCATGTCCTCTCCTCATGTCCTCTCCTTCTTTCCTCATGTCCTCTCCTTCTCTCCTCATGTCCTCTCCTCCTGTCCTCTCCTTCTATCCTCATGTCCTCTCCTTCTTTCCTCATGTCCTCTCCTTCTCTCCTTCTCTCCTCATGTCCTCCCCTTCTCTCCTCATGTCCTCTCCTTCTCTCCTCCTCTCCTCTCCTTCTCTCCTCCTGTGCTCTCCTTCTCTCCTCCTCTCCTCTCCTTCTCTCCTCCTGTCCTCTCCTTCTCTCCTCATGTCCTCTCCTTCTCTCCTCCTGTCCTCTCCTTCTCTCCTCCTCTCCTCTCCTTCTCTCCTCATGTCCTCTCCTTCTCTCCTCCTCTCCTCTCTTTCTCTCCTCATGTCCTCTCCTTCTCTCCTCCTGTCCTCTCCTTCTCTCCTCCTGTCCTCTCTCTCTCCTCATGTCCTCTCCTTCTCTCCTCATGTCCTCTCCTTCTCTCCTCCTCTCCTCTCCTTCTCTCCTCATGTCCTCTCCTTCTCTCCTCCTGTCCTCATGTCCTCTCCTTCTGTCCTCTCCTTCTCTCCTCATGTCCTCTCCTCATGTCCTCTCCTTCTCTCCTCCTGTCCTCTCCTTCTCTCCTCATGTCCTCTCCTTCTCTCCTCATGTCCTCTCCTTCTCTCCTTCTCTCCTCATGTCCTCTCCTTCTCTCCTCATGTCCTCTCCTCATGTCCTCTCCTTCTTTCCTCATGTACTCTCCTCCTCTCCTCTCCTACTCTCCTCCTCTCCTTCTCTCCTCATGTCCTCTCCTTCTCTCCTCATGTCCTCTCCTTCTCTCCTCATGTCCTCTCCTTCTCTCCTCTCCTTCTCTCCTCATGTCCTCTCCTTCTCTCCTCTCCTTCTCTCCTCATGTCCTCTCATTCTCTCCTCATGTCCTCTCCTTCTCTCCTCATGTCCTCTCCTTCTCTCCTCATGTCCTCTCCTTCTCTCCTCATGTCCTCTCCTTCTCTCCTCCTGTCCTCTCCTTCTCTCCTCCTGTCCTCTCCTTCTCTCCTCATGTCCTCTCCTTCTCTCCTCATGTCCTCTCCTTCTCTCCTCATGTCCTCTCCTTCTCTCCTCCTCTCCTCTCCTTCTCTCCTCATGTCCTCTCCTTCTCTCCTCATGTCCTCTCCTTCTCTCCTCATGTCCTCTCCTTCTCTCCTCATGTCGTCTCCTTCTCTCCTCATGTCCTCTCCTTCTCTCCTCCTGTCCTCTCCTTCTCTCCTCCTGTCCTCTCCTTCTCTCCTCATGTCCTCTCCTTCTCTCCTCATGTCCTCTCCTTCTCTCCTCATGTCCTCTCCTTCTCTCCTCATGTCCTCTCCTTCTCTCCTCCTGTCCTCTCCTTCTCTCCTCATGTACTCTCCTTCTCTCCTCCTCTCCTTCTCTCCTCATGTCCTCTCCTTCTCTCCTCCTCTCCTCTCCTTCTCTCCTCATGTCCTCTCCTTCTCTCCTCCTGTCCTCTCCTTCTCTCCTCCTCTCCTCTCCTTCTCTCCTCATGTCCTCTCCTTCTCTCCTCATGTCCTCTCCTTCTCTCCTCCTGTCCTCTCCTTCTCTCCTCATGTCCTCTCCTTCTCTCCTCATGTCCTCTCCTTCTCTCCTCATGTCCTCTCCTTTTCTCCTCATGTAACGGAACGTAGGCCAAATGCGTCCACATTTTTATAGGATTCTACCACATTTTCATAACAATAGCACCCTGCGCCGTTTTCATTGAGGTTTCTTACAAATTAACGATGCTTTATCTTGTCCTTTATATGCCGATTATCATTAGAATCTTAAATTGTACCATATGTCCCCCTTTAGACAACATATGTAACGCTACCAAGGCACTTTTGTTAAGATAATTAGTTGGCCATTCTCGGTCGCTATACCGAGGTCGCAGTATTAGTTTAACGCTGTTCAGATCACGTCGGAAAATATAGACACATCCCAGTGACCTGCGACCTGTGCTAACGCTCTTGGGAAATGCAGTGTTGTAGTTCTCAACATTTTCAGCCTTTAATTTTAAACCAATGCTGCCATCTACTGACAACAAAAAAGTGTTGTCTAATCGTCACCTTGAGAGCTACTTCCGTATAGAGCGCCGCCCCAAACCCATTCTAGAGATTCTCACTTTTTGCTGGGAGTGGGGCGTGGCCGTATTTGGTCCCAGACAATAAGAGTGGCTGCAATTGGTCACCGTGACGTTACTCTCCTCATGTCCTCTCCTTCTCTCATGTACTCTCCTCATGTCCTCTCCTTCTCTCCTTATGTACTCTCCTCATGTACCCTCCTTCTCTCCTCCTGTCCTCTCCTTCTGTCCTCTCCTTATGTCCTCATGTCCTCTCCTTCTCTCCTCATGTACTCTCCTCATGTCCTCTCCTTCTCTCATGTACTCTCCTCATGTCCTCTCCTTCTCTCCTCATGTCCTCTCCTTCTCTCCTCATGTCCTCTCCTTCTCTCCTTATGTCCTCTTCTCATGTACTCTCCTCATGTCCTCTCCTTCTCTCCTCCTGTCCTCTCCTTCTCTCCTCATGTCCTCTTCTCATGTCCTCTCCTTCTCTCCTCATGTCCTCTCTGCATGTCCTCTCCTTCTCTCCTCCTGTCCTCTCCTTCTGTCCTCTCCTTCTTTCCTCATGTCCTCTCCTTCTCTCCTCCTGTCCTCTCCTTCTGTCCTCTCCTTCTTTCCTCATGTCCTCTCCTTCTCTCCTCATGTCCTCTCCTCATGTCCTCTCCTTCTCTCCTCATGTCCTCTCCTCATGTCCTCTCCTTCTCTCCTCATGTCCTCTCCTTCTCTCCTCATGTCCTCTCCTCATGTCCTCTCCTTCTCTCCTCATGTCCTCTCCTCATGTCCTCTCCTTCTCTCCTCATGTACTCTCCTCATGTCCTCTCCTTCTCTCATGTACTCTCCTCATGTCCTCTCCTTCTCTCATGTACTCTCCTCATGTCCTCTCCTTATGTCCTCTTCTCATGTCCTCTCCTGTACTCTACTTCTCTCCTCATGTTCTCTCCTCATGTCCTCTCCTTCTCTCATGTACTCTCCTCATGTCCTCTCCTTATGTCCTCTTCTCATGTCCTCTCCTGTACTCTACTTCTCTCCTCATGTTCTCTCCTCCTCTCCTCTCCTTCTCTCCTCCTCTCCTCTCCTTCTCTCCTCCTGTCCTCTCCTTCTCTCCTCCTCTCCTCTCCTTCTCTCCTCATGTCCTCTCCTTCTCTCCTCCTGTCCTCTCCTTCTCTCCTTCTGTCCTCTCCTTCTCTCCTCCTGTCCTCTCCTTCTCTCCTCCTGTCCTCTCCTTCTCTCCTCATGTCCTCTCCTTCTCTCCTCATGTCCTCTCCTTCTCTCCTCATGTACTCTCCTCATGTGCTCTCCTTCTCTCCTCATGTCCTCTACTCCTGTCCTCTCCTTCTCTCCTCCTGTCCTCTCCTTCTCTCCTCCTGTCCTCTCTTTCTCTCCTCATGTCCTCTCCTTCTCTCCTCCTGTCCTCTCCTTCTCTCCTCATGTCCTCTCCTCCTGTCCTCTCCTTCTCTCCTCATGTCCTCTCCTTCTCTCCTTCTCTCATCTCTTTCTCTCCTCATGTCCTCTCCTTCTCTCCTCATGTCCTCTCCTTCTCTCCTCCTGTCCTCTCCTTCTCTCCTCATGTCCTCTCCTTCTCTCCTCCTGTCCTCTCCTTCTCTCCTCCTGCCCTCTCCTTCTCTCCTCCTCTCCTCCTGTCCTCTCCTTCTCTCCTCCTGTCCTCTCCTTCTCTCCTCCTGTCCTCTCCTTCTCTCCTCATGTCCTCTCCTTCTCTCCTCATGTCCTCTCCTTCTCTCCTCCTCTCCTCTCCTTCTCTCCTCATGTCCTCTCCTTCTCTCCTCCTGTCCTCTCCTTCTCTCCTCATGTCCTCTCCTTCTCTCCTCCTGTCCTCTCCTTCTCTCCTCATGTCCTCTCCTTCTCTCCTCATGTCCTCTCCTCCTGTCCTCTCCTTCTCTCCTCATGTCCTCTCCTTCTCTCCTCTCCTTCTCTCCTCATGTCCTCTCCTTCTCTCCTCCTGTCCTCTCCTTCTCTCCTCATGTCCTCTCCTTCTCTCCTCCTCTCCTTCTCTCCTCATGTCCTCTCCTTCTCTCCTCCTGTCCTCTCCTTCTCTCCTCCTGTCCTCTCTTTATCTCCTCCTGTCCTCTCCTTCTCTCCTCATGTCCTCTCCTTCTCTCCTCATGTCCTCTCCTCCTGTCCTCTCCTTCTCTCCTCCTCTCCTCTCATTCTCTCCTCCTGTCCTCTCCTCTCCTCCTCTCCTCTCCTTCTCTCCTCCTGTCCTCTCCTTCTCTCCTCCTCTCCTCTCCTTCTCTCCTCCTGTCCTCTCCTTCTCTCCTCCTGTCCTCTCCTTCTCTCCTCCTGTCCTCTCCTCCTGTCCTCTCCTTCTCTCCTCCTGTCCTCTCCTTCTCTCCTTCTCTCCTCATGTCCTCTCCTTCTCTCCTCATGTCCTCTCCTCATGTCCTCTCCTTCTTTCCTCATGTACTCTCCTCCTCTCCTCTCCTACTCTCCTCCTCTCCTTCTCTCCTCATGTCCTCTCCTTCTCTCCTCATGTCCTCTCCTTCTCTCCTCATGTCCTCTCCTTCTCTCCTCTCCTTCTCTCCTCATGTCCTCTCCTTCTCTCCTCTCCTTCTCTCCTCATGTCCTCTCATTCTCTCCTCATGTCCTCTCCTTCTCTCCTCATGTCCTCTCCTTCTCTCCTCATGTCCTCTCCTTCTCTCCTCATGTCCTCTCCTTCTCTCCTCCTGTCCTCTCCTTCTCTCCTCCTGTCCTCTCCTTCTCTCCTCATGTCCTCTCCTTCTCTCCTCATGTCCTCTCCTTCTCTCCTCATGTCCTCTCCTTCTCTCCTCCTCTCCTCTCCTTCTCTCCTCATGTCCTCTCCTTCTCTCCTCATGTCCTCTCCTTCTCTCCTCATGTCCTCTCCTTCTCTCCTCATGTCCTCTCCTTCTCTCCTCATGTCCTCTCCTTCTCTCCTCCTGTCCTCTCCTTCTCTCCTCATGTCCTCTCCTTCTCTCCTCATGTCCTCTCCTTCTCTCCTCATGTCCTCTCCTTCTCTCCTCATGTCCTCTCCTTCTCTCCTCCTGTCCTCTCCTTCTCTCCTCATGTACTCTCCTTCTCTCCTCCTCTCCTTCTCTCCTCATGTCCTCTCCTTCTCTCCTCCTCTCCTCTCCTTCTCTCCTCATGTCCTCTCCTTCTCTCCTCCTGTCCTCTCCTTCTCTCCTCCTCTCCTCTCCTTCTCTCCTCATGTCCTCTCCTTCTCTCCTCATGTCCTCTCCTTCTCTCCTCATGTCCTCTCCTTCTCTCCTCATGTCCTCTCCTTCTCTCCTCATGTCCTCTCCTTTTCTCCTCATGTAACGGAACGTAGGCCAAATACGTCCACATTTTTATAGGATTCTACCACATTTTCATAACAATAGCACCCTGCGCCGTTTTCATTGAGGTTTCTTACAAATTAACGATGCTTTATCTTGTCCTTTATATGCCGATTATCATTAGAATCTTAAATTGTACCATATGTCCCCCTTTAGACAACATATGTAACGCTACCAAGGCACTTTTGTTAAGATAATTAGTTGGCCATTCTCGGTCGCTATACCGAGGTCGCAGTATTAGTTTAACGCTGTTCAGATCACGTCGGAGAATATAGACACATCCCAGTGACCTGCGACCTGTGCTAACGCTCTTGGGAAATGCAGTGTTGTAGTTCTCAACATTTTCAGCCTTTAATTTTAAACCAATGCTGCCATCTACTGACAACAAAAAAGTGTTGTCTAATCGTCACCTTGAGAGCTACTTCCGTATAGAGCGCCGCCCCAAACCCATTCTAGAGATTCTCACTTTTTGCTGGGAGTGGGGCGTGGCCGTATTTGGTCCCAGACAATAAGAGTGGCTGCAATTGGTCACCGTGACGTTACTCTCCTCATGTCCTCTCCTTCTCTCATGTACTCTCCTCATGTCCTCTCCTTCTCTCCTTATGTACTCTCCTCATGTACCCTCCTTCTCTCCTCCTGTCCTCTCCTTCTGTCCTCTCCTTATGTCCTCATGTCCTCTCCTTCTCTCCTCATGTACTCTCCTCATGTCCTCTCCTTCTCTCATGTACTCTCCTCATGTCCTCTCCTTCTCTCCTCATGTCCTCTCCTTCTCTCCTCATGTCCTCTCCTTCTCTCCTTATGTCCTCTTCTCATGTACTCTCCTCATGTCCTCTCCTTCTCTCCTCCTGTCCTCTCCTTCTCTCCTCATGTCCTCTTCTCATGTCCTCTCCTTCTCTCCTCATGTCTTCTCCGCATGTCCTCTCCTTCTCTCCTCCTGTCCTCTCCTTCTGTCCTCTCCTTCTTTCCTCATGTCCTCTCCTTCTCTCCTCCTGTCCTCTCCTTCTGTCCTCTCCTTCTTTCCTCATGTCCTCTCCTTCTCTCCTCATGTCCTCTCCTCATGTCCTCTCCTTCTCTCCTCATGTCCTCTCCTCATGTCCTCTCCTTCTCTCCTCATGTCCTCTCCTCATGTCCTCTCCTTCTCTCCTCATGTCCTCTCCTCATGTCCTCTCCTTCTCTCCTCATGTACTCTCCTCATGTCCTCTCCTTCTCTCATGTACTCTCCTCATGTCCTCTCCTTCTCTCATGTACTCTCCTCATGTCCTCTCCTTATGTCCTCTTCTCATGTCCTCTCCTGTACTCTACTTCTCTCCTCATGTTCTCTCCTCATGTCCTCTCCTTCTCTCATGTACTCTCCTCATGTCCTCTCCTTATGTCCTCTTCTCATGTCCTCTCCTGTACTCTACTTCTCTCCTCATGTTCTCTCCTCCTCTCCTCTCCTTCTCTCCTCCTCTCCTCTCCTTCTCTCCTCCTGTCCTCTCCTTCTCTCCTCCTCTCCTCTCCTTCTCTCCTCATGTCCTCTCCTTCTCTCCTCCTGTCCTCTCCTTCTCTCCTTCTGTCCTCTCCTTCTCTCCTCCTGTCCTCTCCTTCTCTCCTCCTGTCCTCTCCTTCTCTCCTCATGTCCTCTCCTTCTCTCCTCATGTCCTCTCCTTCTCTCCTCATGTACTCTCCTCATGTGCTCTCCTTCTCTCCTCATGTCCTCTCCTCCTGTCCTCTCCTTCTCTCCTCCTGTCCTCTCCTTCTCTCCTCCTGTCCTCTCTTTCTCTCCTCATGTCCTCTCCTTCTCTCCTCCTGTCCTCTCCTTCTCTCCTCATGTCCTCTCCTCCTGTCCTCTCCTTCTCTCCTCATGTCCTCTCCTTCTCTCCTTCTCTCATCTCTTTCTCTCCTCATGTCCTCTCCTTCTCTCCTCATGTCCTCTCCTTCTCTCCTCCTGTCCTCTCCTTCTCTCCTCATGTCCTCTCCTTCTCTCCTCCTGTCCTCTCCTTCTCTCCTCCTGCCCTCTCCTTCTCTCCTCCTCTCCTCCTGTCCTCTCCTTCTCTCCTCCTGTCCTCTCCTTCTCTCCTCCTGTCCTCTCCTTCTCTCCTCATGTCCTCTCCTTCTCTCCTCATGTCCTCTCCTTCTCTCCTCCTCTCCTCTCCTTCTCTCCTCATGTCCTCTCCTTCTCTCCTCCTGTCCTCTCCTTCTCTCCTCATGTCCTCTCCTTCTCTCCTCCTGTCCTCTCCTTCTCTCCTCATGTCCTCTCCTTCTCTCCTCATGTCCTCTCCTCCTGTCCTCTCCTTCTCTCCTCATGTCCTCTCCTTCTCTCCTCCTCTCCTCTCCTTCTCTCCTCATGTCCTCTCCTTCTCTCCTCCTGTCCTCTCCTTCTCTCCTCATGTCCTCTCCTTCTCTCCTCCTCTCCTTCTCTCCTCATGTCCTCTCCTTCTCTCCTCCTGTCCTCTCCTTCTCTCCTCCTGTCCTCTCTTTCTCTCCTCCTGTCCTCTCCTTCTCTCCTCATGTCCTCTCCTTCTCTCCTCATGTCCTCTCCTCCTGTCCTCTCCTTCTCTCCTCCTCTCCTCTCATTCTCTCCTCCTGTCCTCTCCTCTCCTCCTCTCCTCTCCTTCTCTCCTCCTGTCCTCTCCTTCTCTCCTCCTCTCCTCTCCTCCTGTCCTCTCCTTCTCTCCTCCTGTCCTCTCCTTCTCTCCTCCTGTCCTCTCCTCCTGTCCTCTCCTTCTCTCCTCCTGTCCCCTCCTTCTCTCCTCATGTCCTCTCCTCTCCTTCTCTCCTCCTCTCCTCCCCTTCTCTCCTCCTCTCCTCTCCTTCTCTCCTCATGTCCTCTTCTTCTCTCCTCCTGTCCTCTCCTTCTCTCCTCCTGTCCTCCCCTTCTCTCCTCCTCTCCTCTCCTTCTCTCCTCCTGTCCTCTCCTTCTCTCCTCCTCTCCTTCTCTCCTCATGTCCTCTCCTTCTCTCCTCCTCTCCTTCTCTCCTCATGTCCTCTCCTTCTCTCCTCCTGTCCTCTCCTTCTCTCCTCCTGTCCTCTCCTTCTCTCCTCATGTCCTCTCCTCCTGTCCTCTCCTTCTCTCCTCCTGTCCTCTCCTTCTCTCCTCCTGTCCTCTCCTTCTCTCCTCATGTACTCTCCTTCTCTCCTCATGTCCTCTCCTTCTCTCCTCCTGTCCTCTCCTTCTCTCCTCCTGTCCTCTCCTTCTCTCCTCCTCTCCTCTCCTTCTCTCCTCCTGTCCTCTCCTTCTCTCCTCATGTCCTCTCCTTCTCTCCTCCTGTCCTCTCCTTCTCTCCTCCTCTCCTCTCCTTCTCTCCTCCTGTCCTCTCCTTCTCTCCTCCTGTCCTCTCCTCCTCTCCTCTCCTTCTCTCCTCCTGTCCTCTCCTTCTCTCCTCATGTCCTCTCCTTCTCTCCTCCTCTCCTCTCCTTCTCTCCTCCTGTCCTCTCCTTCTCTCCTCATGTCCTCTCCTTCTCTCCTCATGTCCTCTCCTTCTCTCCTCCTGTCCTCTCCTTTTCTCCTCCTGTCCTCTCCTTCTCTCCTCATGTCCTCTCCTCATGTCCTCTCCTTCTCTCCTCCTGTCCTCTCCTTCTCTCCTCCTGTCCTCTCCTTCTCTCCTCATGTCCTCTCCTTCTCTCCTCATGTCCTCTCCTCATGTCCTCTCCTTCTCTCCTCCTGTCCTCTCCTTCTCTCCTCCTCTCCTCTCCTCCTGTCCTCTCCTTCTCTCCTCATGTCCTCTCCTTCTCTCCTCCTGTCCTCTCCTTCTCTCCTCATGTCCTCTCCTTCTCTCCTCTCCTTCTCTCCTCCTGTCCTCTCCTTCTCTCCTCCTGTCCTCTCCTTCTCTCCTCCTGTCCTCTCCTTCTCTCCTCCTGTCCTCTCCTTCTCTCCTCATGTCCTCTCCTTCTCTCATCATGTCCTCTCCTTCTCTCCTCATGTCCTCTCCTTCTCTCCTCATGTCCTCTCCTCATGTCCTCTCCTTCTCTCCTCCTGTCCTCTCCTTCTTTCCTCCTGTCCTCTCCTTCTCTCCTCATGTCCTCTCCTTCTCTCCTCATGTCCTCTCCTTCTCTCCTCCTGTCCTCTCCTTCTCTCCTCCTCTCCTCTCCTTCTCTCCTCCTGTCCTCTCCTTCTCTCCTCATGTCCTCTCCTTCTCTCCTCCTGTCCTCTCCTTCTCTCCTCCTGTCCTCTCCTTCTCTCCTCCTGTCCTCTCCTTCTCTCCTCCTGTCCTCTCCTTCTCTCCTCCTGTCCTCTCCTTCTCTCCTCATGTCCTCTCCTTCTCTCCTCATGTCCTCTCCTCATGTCCTCTCCTTCTCTCCTCCTGTCCTCTCCTTCTCTCCTCATGTCCTCTCCTTCTCTCCTCATGTCCTCTCCTTCTCTCCTCATGTCCTCTCCTTCTCTCCTCCTGTCCTCTCCTTCTCTCCTCCTCTCCTCTCCTTCTCTCCTCATGTCCTCTCCTCATGTCCTCTCCTTCTCTCTTCATGTCCTCTCCTTCTCTCCTCATGTCCTCTCCTTCTCTCCTCCTGTACTCTCCTTCTCTCCTCATGTCCTCTCCTTCTCTCCTCCTCTCCTCTCCTTCTCTCCTCCTCTCCTCTCCTTCTCTCCTCATGTCCTCTCCTCCTGTCCTCATGTCCTCTCCTTCTGTCCTCTCCTTCTCTCCTCATGTCCTCTCCTCATGTCCTCTCCTTCTTTCCTCATGTACTCTCCTTCTCTCCTCATGTCCTCTCCTTCTCTCCTCATGTCCTCTCCTTCTCTCCTCATGTCCTCTCCTTATCTCCTCATGTCCTCTCCTTCTCTCCTCATGTCCTCTCCTTCTCTCCTCATGTCCTCTCCTTCTCTCCTCCTCTCCTCTCCTTCTCTCCTCCTCTCCTCTCCTTCTCTCCTCCTCTCCTCTCCTTCTCTCCTCCTGTCCTCTCCTTCTCTCCTCATGTCCTCTCCTTCTCTCCTCATGTCCTCTCCTTCTCTCCTCATGTCGTCTCCTTTTCTCCTCATGTAACGGAACGTAGGCCAAATGTGTCCACATTTTTATAGGATTCTATCACATTTTCATAACAATAGCACCCTGCGCCGTTTTCATTGAGGTTTCTTACAAATTAACAATGCTTTATCTTGTCCTTTATATGCCGATTATCATTAGAATCTTAAATTGTACCATATGTCCCCCTTTAGACAACATATGTAACGCTACCAACGCACTTTTGTTAAGATAATTAGTTGGCCATTCTCGGTCGCTATACCGAGGTCGCAGTATTAGTTTAACGCTGTTCAGATCACGTCGGAGAATATAGACACATCCCAGTGACCTGCGACCTGTGCTAACGCTCTTGGGAAATGCAGTGTTGTAGTTCTCAACATTTTCAGCCTTTAATTTTAAACCAATGCTGCCATCTACTGACAACAAAAAAGTGTTGTCTAATCGTCACCTTGAGAGCTACTTCCGTATAGAGCGCCGCCCCAAACCCATTCTAGAGATTCCCACTTTTTGCTGGGAGTGGGGCGTGGCCGTATTTGGTCCCAGACAATAAGAGTGGCTGCAATTGGTCACTGTGACGTTACTCTCCTCATGTCCTCTCCTTCTCTCATGTACTCTCCTCATGTCCTCTCCTTATCTCCTTATGTACTCTCCTCATGTACTCTCCTTCTCTCCTCCTGTCCTCTCCTTCTGTCCTCTCCTTATGTCCTCATGTCCTCTCCTTCTCTCCTCATGTCCTCTCCTCATGTCCTCTCCTTCTCTCCTCATGTCCTCTCCTCATGTCCTCTCATTCTCTCCTCATGTCCTCTCCTTCTCTCATGTACTCTCCTCATGTCCTCTCCTTCTCTCATGTACTCTCCTCATGTCCTCTCCTTCTCTCCTCATGTCCTCTCCTTCTCTCCTCATGTCCTCTCCTCATGTCCTCTCCTTCTCTCCTCATGTCCTCTCCTTCTCTCCTCATGTACTCTCCTCATGTCCTCTCCTTCTCTCCTCATGTCCTCTCCTCATGTCCTCTCCTTCTCTCATGTCCTCTCCTCATGTCCTCTCCTTCTCTCATGTACTCTCCTCATGTCCTCTCCTTCTCTCATGTACTCTCCTCATGTCCTCTCCTTCTCTCCTCATGTCCTCTCCTTCTCTCCTCATGTCCTCTCCTCATGTCCTCTCCTTCTCTCCTCATGTCCTCTCCTCATGTCCTCTCCTTCTCTCCTCATGTACTCTCCTCATGTCCTCTACTTCTCTCCTCATGTCCTCTCCTCATGTCCTCTCCTTCTCTCATGTACTCTCCTCATGTCCTCTCCTTCTCTCCTCCTGTCCTCTCCTTCTCTCCTCCTGTCCTCTCCTTCTCTCCTCCTGTCCTCTCCTTCTCTCCTCCTGTCCTCTCCTTCTCTCCTCATGTCCTCTCCTTCTCTCCTCATGTACTCTCCTCCTGTCCTCTCCTTCTCTCCTCCTGTCCTCTCCTTCTCTCCTCATGTCCTCTCCTTCTCTCCTCATGTCCTCTCCTCATGTCCTCTCCTTCTCTCCTCATGTCCTCTCCTCCTGTCCTCTCTTTCTCTCCTCATGTCCTCTCCTTCTCTCCTCCTGTCCTCTCCTTCTCTCCTCATGTCCTCTCCTCCTGTCCTCTCCTTCTCTCCTCATGTCCTCTCCTTCTCTCCTCATGTCCTCTCCTTCTCTCCTCCTGTCCTCTCCTTCTCTCCTCATGTCCTCTCCTTCTCTCCTCCTCTCATCTCCTTCTCTCCTCATGTCCTCTCCTTCTCTCCTCATGTCCTCTCCTTCTCTCCTCCTCTCCTCTCCTTCTCTCCTCCTGCCCTCTCCTTCTCTCCTCATCTCCTCTCCTTCTCTCCTCATGTCCTCTCCTTCTCTCCTCTCCTTCTCTCCTCATGTCCTCTCCTTCTCTCCTCCTGTCCTCTCCTTCTCTCCTCATGTCCTCTCCTTCTCTCCTCCTGTCCTCTCCTTCTCTCCTCATGTCCTCTCCTTCTCTCCTCATGTCCTCTCCTCCTGTCCTCTCCTTCTCTCCTCATGTCCTCTCCTTCTCTCCTCATGTCCTCTCCTTCTCTCCTCCTCTCCTCTCCTTCTCTCCTCATGTCCTCTCCTTCTCTCCTTCTCTCCTCTCCTTCTCTCCTCCTCTCCTTCTCTCCTCCTCTCCTCTCCTTCTCTCCTCCTCTCCTCTCCTTCTCTCCTCATGTCCTCTCTTTCTCTCCTCCTGTCCTCTCCTTCTCTCCGCATGTCCTCTCCTTCTCTCCTCATGTCCTCTCCTCCTGTCCTCTCCTTCTCTCCTCCTGTCCTCTCCTTCTCTCCTCCTGTCCTCTCCTTCTCTCCTCATGTCCTCTCCTTCTCTCCTCATGTCCTCTCCTTCTCTCCTCCTCTCCTCTCCTTCTCTCCTCCTGTCCTCTCCTTCTCTCCTCCTGTCCTCTCCTTCTCTCCTCCTCTCCTCTCCTTCTCTCCTCCTGTCCTCTCCTTCTCTCCTCCTGTCCTCTCCTTCTCTCCTCCTGTCCTCTCCTTCTCTCCTCCTGTCCTCTCCTTCTCTCCTCATGTCCTCTCCTTCTCTCCTCATGTCCTCTCCTCTCCTTCTCTCCTCCCCTTCTCTCCTCCTCTCCTCTCCTTCTCTCCTCATGTCCTCTCCTTCTCTCCGCCTGTCCTCTCCTTCTCTCCTCCTGTCCTCCCCTTCTCTCCTCCTCTCCTCTCCTTCTCTCCTCCTGTCCTCTCCTTCTCTCCTCCTCTCCTCTCCTTCTCTCCTCATGTCCTCTCCTTCTCTCCTCCTCTCCTTCTCTCATCATGTCCTCTCCTTCTCTCCTCCTGTCCTCTCCTTCTCTCCTCCTGTCCTCTCCTTCTCTCCTCATGTCCTCTCCTCCTGTCCTCTCCTTCTCTCCTCCTGTCCTCTCCTTCTCTCCTCATGTCCTCTCCTTCTCTCCTCCTGTCCTCTCCTTCTCTCCTCCTGTCCTCTCCTTCTCTCCTCCTGTCCTCTCCTTCTCTCCTCATGTCCTCTCCTTCTCTCCTCCTGTCCTCTCCTTCTCTCCTCATGTCCTCTCCTTCTCTCCTCCTGTCCTCTCCTTCTCTTCTCCTGTCCTCTCCTTCTCTCCTCCTGTCCTCTCCTTCTCTCCTCATGTCCTCTCCTTCTCTCCTCTCCTTCTCTCCTCCTGTCCTCTCCTTATCTCCTCATGTCCTCTCCTTCTCTCCTCCTCTCCTCTCCTTCTCTCCTCCTGTCCTCTCCTTCTCTCCTCCTGTCCTCTCCTCCTCTCCTCTCCTTCTCTACTCCTGTCCTCTCCTTCTCTCCTCATGTCCTCTCCTTCTCTCCTCCTCTCCTCTCCTTCTCTCCTCCTGTCCTCTCCTTCTCTCCTCATGTCCTCTCCTTCTCTCCTCATGTCCTCTCCTTCTCTCCTCCTGTCCTCTCCTTCTCTCCTCCTCTCCTCTCCTTCTCTCCTCATGTCCTCTCCTTCTCTCCTCCTCTCCTTCTCTCCTCATGTACTCTCCTTCTCTCCTCCTCTCCTCTCCTTCTCTCCTCCTGTCCTCTCCTTCTCTCCTCCTGTCCTCTCCTTCTCTCCTCATGTCCTCTCCTTCTCTCCTCATGTCCTCTCCTTCTCTCCTCATGTCCTCTCCTTCTCTCCTCCTGTCCTCTCCTTCTCTCCTCATGTCCTCTCCTTCTCTCCTCTCCTTCTCTCCTCCTGTCCTCTCCTTATCTCCTCATGTCCTCTCCTTCTCTCCTCCTCTCCTCTCCTTCTCTCCTCCTGTCCTCTCCTTCTCTCCTCCTGTCCTCTCCTCCTCTCCTCTCCTTCTCTACTCCTGTCCTCTCCTTCTCTCCTCATGTCCTCTCCTTCTCTCCTCCTCTCCTCTCCTTCTCTCCTCCTGTCCTCTCCTTCTCTCCTCATGTCCTCTCCTTCTCTCCTCATGTCCTCTCCTTCTCTCCTCCTGTCCTCTCCTTCTCTCCTCCTCTCCTCTCCTTCTCTCCTCATGTCCTCTCCTTCTCTCCTCCTCTCCTTCTCTCCTCATGTACTCTCCTTCTCTCCTCCTCTCCTCTCCTTCTCTCCTCCTGTCCTCTCCTTCTCTCCTCCTGTCCTCTCCTTCTCTCCTCATGTCCTCTCCTTCTCTCCTCATGTCCTCTCCTTCTCTCCTCATGTCCTCTCCTTCTCTCCTTCTCTCCTCTCCTTCTCTCCTCCTCTCCTTCTCTCCTCCTCTCCTCTCCTTCTCTCCTCCTCTCCTCTCCTTCTCTCCTCATGTCCTCTCTTTCTCTCCTCCTGTCCTCTCCTTCTCTCTGCATGTCCTCTCCTTCTCTCCTCATGTCCTCTCCTCCTGTCCTCTCCTTCTCTCCTCCTGTCCTCTCCTTCTCTCCTCCTGTCCTCTCCTTCTCTCCTCATGTCCTCTCCTTCTCTCCTCATGTCCTCTCCTTCTCTCCTCCTCTCCTCTCCTTCTCTCCTCCTGTCCTCTCCTTCTCTCCTCCTGTCCTCTCCTTCTCTCCTCCTCTCCTCTCCTTCTCTCCTCCTGTCCTCTCCTTCTCTCCTCCTGTCCTCTCCTTCTCTCCTCCTGTCCTCTCCTTCTCTCCTCCTGTCCTCTCCTTCTCTCCTCCTGTCCTCTCCTTCTCTCCTCATGTCCTCTCCTTCTCTCCTCATGTCCTCTCCTCTCCTTCTCTCCTCCCCTTCTCTCCTCCTCTCCTCTCCTTCTCTCCTCATGTCCTCTCCTTCTCTCCGCCTGTCCTCTCCTTCTCTCCTCCTGTCCTCCCCTTCTCTCCTCCTCTCCTCTCCTTCTCTCCTCCTGTCCTCTCCTTCTCTCCTCCTCTCCTCTCCTTCTCTCCTCATGTCCTCTCCTTCTCTCCTCCTCTCCTTCTCTCATCATGTCCTCTCCTTCTCTCCTCCTGTCCTCTCCTTCTCTCCTCCTGTCCTCTCCTTCTCTCCTCATGTCCTCTCCTCCTGTCCTCTCCTTCTCTCCTCCTGTCCTCTCCTTCTCTCCTCATGTCCTCTCCTTCTCTCCTCCTGTCCTCTCCTTCTCTCCTCCTGTCCTCTCCTTCTCTCCTCCTGTCCTCTCCTTCTCTCCTCATGTCCTCTCCTTCTCTCCTCCTGTCCTCTCCTTCTCTCCTCATGTCCTCTCCTTCTCTCCTCCTGTCCTCTCCTTCTCTTCTCCTGTCCTCTCCTTCTCTCCTCCTGTCCTCTCCTTCTCTCCTCATGTCCTCTCCTTCTCTCCTCTCCTTCTCTCCTCCTGTCCTCTCCTTATCTCCTCATGTCCTCTCCTTCTCTCCTCCTCTCCTCTCCTTCTCTCCTCCTGTCCTCTCCTTCTCTCCTCCTGTCCTCTCCTCCTCTCCTCTCCTTCTCTACTCCTGTCCTCTCCTTCTCTCCTCATGTCCTCTCCTTCTCTCCTCCTCTCCTCTCCTTCTCTCCTCCTGTCCTCTCCTTCTCTCCTCATGTCCTCTCCTTCTCTCCTCATGTCCTCTCCTTCTCTCCTCCTGTCCTCTCCTTCTCTCCTCCTCTCCTCTCCTTCTCTCCTCATGTCCTCTCCTTCTCTCCTCCTCTCCTTCTCTCCTCATGTACTCTCCTTCTCTCCTCCTCTCCTCTCCTTCTCTCCTCCTGTCCTCTCCTTCTCTCCTCCTGTCCTCTCCTTCTCTCCTCATGTCCTCTCCTTCTCTCCTCATGTCCTCTCCTTCTCTCCTCATGTCCTCTCCTTCTCTCCTCATGTCCTCTCCTCATGTCCTCTCCTTCTCTCCTCCTGTCCTCTCCTTCTCTCCTCATGTCCTCTCCTTCTCTCCTCATGTCCTCTCCTTCTCTCCTCCTGTCCTCTCCTTCTCTCCTCACGTCCTCTCCTCATGTCCTCTCCTTCTCTCCTCCTGTCCTCTCCTTCTCTCCTCCTCTCCTCTCCTTCTCTCCTCCTCTCCTCTCCTTCTCTCCTCATGTCCTCTCCTCATGTCCTCTCCTTCTCTCCTCATGTCCTCTCCTTCTCTCCTCCTGTCCTCTCCTTCTCTCCTCCTCCTCTCCTTCTCTCCTCATGTCCTCTCCTTCTCTCCTCCTGTCCTCTCCTTCTCTCCTCCTGTCCTCTCCTTCTCTCCTCATGTCCTCTCCTTCTCTCCTCCTGTCCTCTCCTTCTCTCCTCCTGTCCTCTCCTTCTCTCCTCCTGTCCTCTCCTTCTCTCCTCCTGTCCTCTCCTTCTCTCCTCCTGTCCTTTCCTTCTCTCCTCCTCTCCTCTCCTTCTCTCCTCCTGCCCTCTCCTTCTCTCCTCCTGTCCTCTCCTCCTCTCCTCTCCTTCTCTCCTCAAGTTTCAAGTTTCTTTAATAGTTGTCAACATGCAGAAGTACAGAATACTTTCATACAAAATGCATCTTACTGTTACGCTCCAGAGACTGTGCTAGACAAGATAGTATCAAATAACATAGTATAGCATGTAATTTAGAAGTAGAAAATGAGGTCACAGTGTTCAGTATAGACATATGTACAATGTTCGATGCAGAATAGACGTAACTGAGTTACCATATAATATACAATACTATGCAGTGTACTAATGTACAGTACTATATAGTGCAAAGCAGAAATGGGATGAGGTACAATTTAGGTACAATTTACAGTAAGGTGTACGAGTTGTAGTGCAATCCTTCATCAATAAATATAAAGTGTGGGGAGTGGGTGCTACAGTGTGTTTGTTTAAAGTGGGTGTGTGCTATAAAGTGTGTGGAGTGGGTGCTACAGTGTGTTTGTTTAAAGTGAGTGTGTGCGTGTGGATGTGTGTGCTATGTGCGTTTGATGGTTGTTGTTGTGTAGTGTTCATTGTTCGTTTAGCAGCCTGATGGCCTGGGGATAGAAGCTTCTTCTGAGTCTTTCTGTGCTCGCCTTGAGACTCCGGTATCGCTTGCCTGACCGCAGCAGTTCAAAGAGGCAGTTGTTCGGGTGACTGGAGTCTTTAATGATTCTCTTAGCCTTGCCCCTGCAACGCTTGTTGTAAATGTTCTGGAGGGTGGGGAGCCCCCCTCCAATTGTGCGTTCGGCTGAACGTGTCACTCTTTGTAGTCTGCTTCGGTCTTGTGCAGTGCTATTCCCAAACCAGGAGGTGATGTTGCCAGTCAGGATGCTCTCTATTGTACATGAGTAGAAGTTCTTAAGGATCTTCTGACTGACTTGGAACTTCCTTAGGCGCCTGAGGAAGTAGAGGCGTTGTCGTGCCTTCTTCACAACACTGTCAATGTGTGTGGTCCATGTCAAGTCCTCGGATATGTAGGCTCCGAGGTACTTAACGCTGTTGACTCTCTCAACCGGTGCCCCGTCGATGCTGAGGGGGCTGTAGTCCTTGACCCCCGACCTCCTGAAGTCCACAATCATCTCCTTTGTTTTGCTGACGTTCAGGGAGAGGCTGTTTTCCTGGCACCATCCCGCCAGGACCTTGACCTCTTCCAGGTAGGCCCTCTCGTCGTTGGCAGAGATCAGGCCCACCACCACTGTGTCGTCAGCAAATTTGATGATTGTATTGCTACTCCGCTGAGCCACACAGTCGTGTGTGTACAGGGAGTAGAGGAGGGGACTCAGAACACAGCCCTGGGGGGCCCCTATGTTGAGGGTGATGGATGAGGAGGTGCAGTTGCCTGCTCTCACCACCTGGGGTCTGCCCGTCAGGAAGTCCAAGACCCACTGGCAGAGGTCATAGTTCAAGCCCAGGTCCCTGAGCTTGGCTATGAGTATGGAGGGGACTATGGTATTGAATGCCGAGCTGTAGTCGATGAATAGCATTCTCACATAGTTCCCCTGCCTCTTGTCCAGGTGTGATGCTGCTGTGTGCAGCACATGGGCTATGGTGTCCTCCGTGGACCTGTTGGGGCGGTATGCAAATTGCAGGGGGTCCATGTTGATGGGGAGGGAGGAGCAGATGTAGCCCTTTACTAGCTTCTCAAAGCACTTCATGGCTATGGAGGTGAGAGCTACAGGGCGGTAGTCGTTGAGGCAAGCAGGCTTGGATTTTTTGGGTACAGGGATAATAGTGGACTTCTTCAGGCAGGTGGGGATGACAGCCTGTTCTAAGGACAGGTTAAATATGTCAGTGAGATGTCATGTCCTGTCCTCTCCTTCTCTCCTCCTGTCCTCTCCTTCTCTCCTCCTGTCCTCTCCTTCTCTCCTCATGTCCTCTCCTTCTCTCCTCCTCTCCTCTCCTTCTCTCCTCATGTCCTCTCCTTCTCTCCTCCTCTCCTCTCCTTCTCTCCTCCTGTCCTCTCCTTCTCTCCTCATGTCCTCTCCTTCTCTCCTCATGTCCTCTCCTTCTCTCCTCATGTCCTCTCCTTCTCTCCTCTTGTCCTCCCCTTCTCTCCTCCTCTCCTCCCCTTCTCTCCTCCTGTCCTCTCCTCCTCTCCTCCCCTTCTCTCCTCTTGTCCTCCCCTTCTCTCCTCCTCTCCTCCCCTTCTCTCCTCTTGTCCTCCCCTTCTCTCCTCCTCTCCTCCCCTTCTCTCCTCCTGTCCTCTCCTTCTCTCCTCATCTCCTCTCCTTCTCTCCTCCTCTCCTCTCCTTCTCTCCTCCTGTCCTCTCCTTCTCTCCTCCTGTCCTCTCCTTCTCTCCTCCTGTCCTCTCCTTCTCTCCTCATGTCCTCTCCTTCTCTCCTCCTGTCC
>NC_140177.1:62794962-62802462 GCF_963971535.1 Notolepis coatsorum | reverse complement strand
CCTCCTCCCCCTCCCAAGAGACCGCCGGACTCACCCGAACACGCACCCCAACCCCGCTCAGCCGCACACTGCGGTCTTTACCTTCTCAGCTGCTGCGAACCACAGGTCAATTCCAGCCTGCCCCACCCCAATCACCCGGGCTGTGGATATCTCAAGATAAATCACATCCAATAGAGTTAGGGACCAGTTAATCATTGTAAGCTTCTCAGGCTCCTTCCATCTCATTGCTATTAGCTTCTTCGCTGCTGTGACGCCCGCTAGGACAACCCTTTTCAGTTGTACGGACGCGGGTAGTGTCGTTATATCGTTCAGGAGTAGCGTAACAGCTGTGAATGGGATAGTTAAGCCACACAGATCTGAAAGTTTGTCCGTTATTGACCTCCAGAAGCGGGCCACTGGTGGACAATCCCAATACATATGCATATAAGTGCCAGTGGCCTTTTGAGAGCACAAAGTGCACCGAGAGTCGGTTATCAGTCCCATAGCAAATAGCTTCCTAGGTGTAAGATAGGTCCTATGAATATAATTAAAATTAATTTGCTGGTGATTGGGGTTGCGGGAAGATAATGCCACATTTGCCCAAACATCATCCCAGTCAAACTCGGGGTCCAACTCCGGGATATCCACACGCCAGATTGTATCCAATGATAAATTTTTATACGTGGATTGAATTAAGAGCGTATAAAAGTCGGAGACAAACCCTCTGGATGTCGACCTGTCCACTATGAGCCTGAGGAAGGGGTGTGGGTGCAAGGCTTGAGCCCACGGTACGCCATGCGCCCTCAGTGCTGACCTTAGTTGAAGGTAAAGAAAGAAGGACTCGCCGGGAAGATCATAAAATTCTCTTAAGTCCTGAAACGCACGGAGGCCGTTCTTATCATAAATATCCTCCAGAGTATGCACTCCCCTCCTTTGCCATTGAGGAATATTAACCGGCTTGTGTCCAATAAGTAATTGCTGGTTATTAAAAATTGGAGAGTCCAGGTGCCAAGGGCATTTAACCCCACACGACCTCTGTACATTACGCCACGTTTGGATCACGTGAGTTATGATCGGTCCATACCTCAGCCGGCATTTCGCAATAGAGACAGTGGAGTACACTACATCCTGCAATCTTAGCGGAGACACCGCCGCCGCTTCTAAGGAGCGCCACGATACAGCCTCTACAGGGTCTAGCCAGCACATCAGAGGTCTCAGTGAAAAGGACCAGAAATAAAGTTTAAAATCAGGGATTGCGAGGCCCCCATCTTGTTTCCTACGTTGAGTAGTAGCCCTTTTGATTCTCGGGCGTTTGTTATTCCAGACAAACTTAGATACCATCGATTGTACCTTGCGCCAGTGGTCTATTGGAGGGGGCAGGGGGAGCATTGAGCTAATAAAATTTATCCTAGGCAGGATGTTCATTTTGATTATGGAAGCCCGGGCTTGTAAGGAGTTAGGAAGGGACGACCACCTGTCTAGATCCTGGCGTATTTTATCATAAGTACCCGTGAAGTTGTACTTAGTAGTTTGGTTCAGCGTGGGGAATATCTCTATGCCCAAGTATTTAAAATGTTCTACTATGGGGATATCAGCTGGTAGTCGTACCGCCTTGGCCAGTTCATTAAGAGGTAGGCAGGCTGATTTGTTCCAGTTAATCTTAAAACCTGACAATTTACCAAAGTCGTCGATTATCCTCAATAATTTTGTGGCCGACCGGGAGGGGTCGTCCATGAAAATCAGCAGGTCATCCGCATAGAGAGCAATTTTGTGTGGAGTATTGTTGACCATTATGGGGACGATGTCCTCCGATTGCCTAATAAATTGGGCCAAAGGTTCGAGGGAAAGCGCGAACAGTCCCGGGCTCAGAGGGCAACCCTGTCTAGAAGATCTGGAGACTGGAAAGAATGTGGAACAGTTTTTGCCTGTCAGTATCATCGCAGACGGCGAGGCATACAGGACTTTAATCATATGAATAAAACTCTTTCCAAGACCCATGACCTCAAGTACCTTCCACAGGTATGACCACTCAAGTCTGTCAAACGCCTTCATGGCATCCAAAGACAGAACTGTGGATGGAGTTGTATTGTCTTTACTGTTATCGATTACATGCAACAGCCTCCTAAGATTATCTGCAGCCAGACGCCCCGGGATAAAACCAGTTTGATCGCAGTGTACCAATACAGACATAAATCTCTGCAGGCGACGGGCCAGCACCTTGGCAAACACCTTTAAATCGGCCCCGAGAAGACTCAAGGGTCTATAGCTACCACAATCATTGGGATCTTTGTCCTTTTTGAGAAGTAAAGAAATCAACGCCATATTGACATCTCTTGAGAACTCCCCTTGTTCGATAGCGTAATTGATCATATCGAGCATCAATGGGCCCAGTTGGTCCCAGAAAGCTAAATACACTTCGGGTGGAATACCATCCCAGCCTGGCGCCTTACCCCTCTGCATTTCAACAATAGTCTCCCTCAATTCTACGAGAGTAATCGGTCTCCCCAGTTCCTTGGCCTCTTCCTCAGAAATGTGGGGTATCTCAAGCCCGCCAATGAACGATTCAAATCTAGAGTCATCCAGATTACCCTCTGAGCTATATAACTGTGAGTAAAACTCTTTAAAAGTGTCATTGATCTTTTTCGAATCAGTAGTGACTGCACCCTGGCTCGTCCTAATCGAGGGGATATCCGAGAAATGATCATTTGAGCGTATTTTCATTGCCAATAGATGGCTAGGTCTGGAGCCGTGAAAATAGTAATTTTGTCTTGTCCTATGAATCAAGAACTCAGACTGTTGTTTAAGTATGGAGTTTATTTCTTTTTTGACTATCTTACGTTGTGTGTTTAGTCGTTCATTATAGTCAGTTTGCAAGGATGCGTATAGGTCCGCATATAATGATTCCAGTCCTTCTAGCTTTTTTGACCGGGATTTTCGCAAATTGGAGGCAAATAGTGTGACATGACCCCTGATGAATCCTTTCAATGCGTTCCACAGGACCCTAGGGTCTTCTACTGTGCCAACGTTGATCTGCAAAAATTCAGCTAGTTTACTCCTGAACTCAGAACAGAAGTCATCGTTCTTTAGCAAGGTCGAATTAAAACGCCATCTGGGAGCTCTTGCGGAGAGCCTGCCAAAGGTTGCCGTAAGGAAAATCCCCTTGTGGTCTGAGAGAGCCAAGGGAACCAATGAGACATCGAAACTATCAAACATATTAGGGGACGCGAATGCATAGTCAATTCGAGAGAAGCTTTTGTGTCTGGCTGACAGGTGAGAGTAATCTTTGAGGGTGGGGTTGCATAAGCGCCAGAGGTCTGTGAGCCCCGTGTCTTTGGCCCACATCCTGAGGGCCTTAGAGGCCCGTTTCTGGTTGCTCGTTTCAGAGGGCCCGGACCTATCCATCTCCGCATCCCAGCACGCATTAAAATCGCCACCCACAATGAGAGCGTATCCATTAAGTTCCAACATATTCTTCGTGATTGTATTATAGAACGCTGAATCAAATGTGTTAGGAGCATACAATGCTATTATAGCCATCTTCCTATGCAAGAATTCAACTTTTGCTATAGTAATCCTTCCCTCCGTGTCCGACCATACATCCAAGATTTTGATATCAAGGTTACGTCTTGTAACTATGACTACTCCTTTCGTCTTATCATCGGCTGAGGATGAGGAGATAACGTGATATTGCCGATTTGCCAGTCTTGACACGTCACCTACCATTAAATGCGTCTCACTAAGGAGAGCAAGGTCAATATTTCTCCTCTTCAATAGCCAAAGGACACTGGCACGCTTGTGTGGGGCGTTAAGCCCTCCTGCGTTCCAAATTAAAATATTCAATTTAGCCATGGTCGAGCTTGTATAAGTGCGTAGAGAACATACCCGTGCAGCCAGGCTGAGTACAGAGGTGCCGATCCCGGCGGGCCCGGACGGTCAATCCCAGGAGTTCAGAGGAGGAACACTTACACATATATAAGACAACAGTACATAGAACACATAAAAATACCACCCCAGCTACAACCCCCCCTCCTTCTACTCTAAACCCTAACCCACCCGTCCTACTATAAGTTCCCCTATACCCACTCTCCAATCCCCACCCTATGCCCCATCCACTGAGGATGGTCATCTTCCTATCACTTCCCACTAGAGACATGGATCAATAAGACGCTCCCCACTCCCACCCCCCTCTAGATAAACCCCTGAGTAAACCCCCACTAGTCCAATAAACACAAATAATAATAAAATAAAATTCAATAAAGATATCAGTCGAAACCCACCTGAGCCCTGGCCCCAACATGAGACAACCATAATGGTAAAAATAGCCATTATTAAATAATAACTCTGCATCAACCTGCAGCCCTCTATTTCCGAATCTGTGCTTCAACATCACATTGTTATAGCCCAAAAGGGTATAGTAAAATTCAAAACAAAATTAAATTAAAGCATCCCAGCCGATAGTCTAAGGCAGGTTCGGGTCACAGGTTAATTGTGCAAAATTGTGTGAACAGTGTCAATTAAACAATGACAAAAAAAAGGAGGAAGGGAAAAAAAGGTTATGGTCAAAGTGCACCCCTTTAGTCCCTCTGATCAGGCACAACGGCTGAAATGACATAACCTATGTAAGAATAGAATTAAACACAATCATTCATTAATCAATCCGGGGATGGTAATAGGCAACACCTGACACCACCTGTCATCATACATTGTTTCAATAAAGATATCGGTCGGAGCAGTTAGTCCAAGGTAGGATCGAATCACAGTTAAATTGCTCATTCAAATGCCATTAAAACAGCGACACTAATTATTATATAATTATTCAGCATCAACCCTGTAACCAACTACCTTGGAGTCTGCATATTAATGTCGCAACGTTATAGCATAAGTGGATCACGGAAAATTCAAAACACATTTAAGGCAGATTAGCAGTTAGTCCAAGGTAGAATCGGATCAAATTTAAATCGCGTATACGGATGACATAAAAACAGCGACAGTAAGAAAGAAAAAAAAGGGAAGGAAAAGAGGGTAATGGCTATAGTGCAAGCCATATAATACATTGTTTCAATAAAGATATCGGTCGGAGCAGTTAGTCCAAGGTAGGATCGGATCACAGTTAAATTGCTCATTCAAATGCCATTAAAACAGCGTCAATAATTATTATATAATTACTCAGCATCATCCTGTAACCATCTACCTTGGAGTCTGCATATTAAGGTATCAACATTATAGCATAAGTGGCTCACGGAAAATTCAAAACAAAATTAAGGCGAGTCAGCAGTTAGTCCCAGGTAGAACCGGATCACATTTAAATCGCGCATATAGATGGCATAAAAACAGCGACAATGGGAAAGAAAAAAGAAAGGAAAAGAGGGTAATGGCTAGAGTGCAAGCCATATAACCATATAGCCATGAAGTGCAAGCCATACCCGACCCAACCTGTTATCAAGTATTGTATATGCATATTTAACCGACCTTGGCATCTACTTTGGATCACCAAAGCTCAAAACAACCTGGATATAAAAATAAAAAAGCATACCAGAAGTTAGTTAGGGACTCGGTCACTCTTGAACTGTGCAAACCAATGTCCCTTTGAACAGCAACAGCAACCAAAATACGTAAATATTAACGGGTCTCGAATGTCTCAGCGCAGACCATAGTCGAAGCCCGCTGGCTAGCCCGAGGCTAGCGCGTAAGCTAGTGACGAATCCGGATAGCACGTTAGCCTACTATGTACATTGTTCAGCTAGCTCGTTAGCTTCCAAAGAGGCGATACACAAGTACGACCATGAGGTCAGCTTTAGCAAGTAACAGAAGTCATTGGGAAGCCCCGCTAGTTGGATGGGCAGAGGACAGTTAGCATGTCTGGGCATGACAGCAAGTGTTTGTGAATAGTCGACCTAATCAATGTATATAGGCCCAAACCACCAAGTCACTCACCCTCCATAGATATCAAGCAACAGACTCGGGTGTCTCCGCGAGATACTCCTTCGCTCTAGCCAACGACCAAAACAAACGCTGACCACCGACCTTCTCCAACACAGATAATTTCGCGGGAGCGAATAACGTGGGCCTCAGGCCTAGTTTCCATAGCTTAGTCAGGACCACCTTGTACTCGGCTCTCTGAGCTTGAACCTCCGGTGTAAAGTCCTCGAAAATGGCCACTTTGTGATCGCCAAGCCTCAGAGTACCCCTTCTGGTACGAGCCGACCGCATGATGATTTCTCTCTGTTGGAGTCTGTTCAGCTTGACTATGATGGGCCTCGGTTCTTTGTTCACGCCGGGAGAAAACCTGCCCGCTCTGTAGGCCGACTCACAGATAGGAGGCATAGGGAGGACGTCTGTCCCTAGTATCTTCTGCAGCAGTTCGGGCACGGTCTCAGAGAGACGGCCTTCACCGCTGGTCTCCGGTACTCCAACAATCCTGACGTTGTGGCGTCTATCCCGGGACTGCATCTCCTCCATCGCCGACTGTAGTTTGTTGACTTCAGCCTGCCTAGCCAGCAGGGCGGATTCAAGACCCGCCATCTTCTCACACTGTGATGATACCTCCGTCGTTAGCATGGCTAGTTCGTTAGCATTAGCCGATGAGGCAGCGTGAATCGTCTCCATCTTGTCTGTCAGCGGGACTACCGCCAGCCGTATTTCTTCTGATATCTCACGACGGAGGCTGATACAGAAATCCGCCAACACTTTCTTCTGTGCTTCAGCGATGCGTGCCTCAGAGTCTGCGTGTACTTTCTTCTGTGCTTCAGCGATGCGTGTCTCAGAGTCTGCGTGTAGCTTGGTCATGACCAAGAGCACAGCTTCGCTTAACTCCCCGACAGCGGGAGACGGTGCGGCCATGCTCGGCGGTGCCGGTGTCGTGCCTAATTCTTTCATGGCTCTGGTTTCCACCCCCGCCATCGTAGAAAGTCGAAAAAAGTTGATGAATGTATACTAAACACGACGACCTAGCAAACAGATAAAAAACAAATAAAAATAAAATAAAGACTAATGGGGAGAAACGTATATTCAGCACGGTAGAAGGGAGCTCATGTGAAACACGTCTACTCCATGATCGCTCAGCTCCGCCCCCGTCGGGGCACATGGTCAAGTTAACCATGTGTCTGTGTGCCATAGGGACCATGCATTGCACACGGGTACAAGGGCCAAGGTGGTAACCCCAGACGGCAACAGTGAAGAATTTGACATCCTGGCTGGAGTGATGCAAGGGGACACCCTTGCCCCCTTCCTTTTCGTCATAGTCCTCGACTATGCGCTCAGGAAGGCCATCAATGGACGGGAGCAGGAACTTGGTCTCACAATAACCCCAAGGAGATCGAGACGACACCCCGCCATAATCCTTGACTACAGACCTTGACTACGCGGACGACATCAGCCTGCTCTCTGACCAGGTGGAGCAGGCACAGGAACTCCTGTGCAGAGTGGAGACGGAGTGCGCCAAGGTTGGCCTTAGGCTAAATGCCAAGAAAACCGAGGTCATAATGTACAACATCCTCCTGGATCATCCACCTCTAAGGACAA
>NC_140177.1:62659962-62789962 GCF_963971535.1 Notolepis coatsorum | reverse complement strand
AAACACTAATAAAGACCATTAACCACTGTTTTGCCGTTGCCCGTTAGTGTCATTAATGCATGCTGGAATAAGAATGCCTTTCTTAATCTATTTTTAATATTAATAATTATTATAATACAATAAAAGACAGCTCCGTCTTTTAATACACATATATTGTACAGTAACGTCAAATAAATACTACAGTCCCCGCTGAAATAAAGGTTCTGCACGCACATACATACCAGCAGTGATCTACAGCATAAAAGATAGCCACTTTATAATACTATTCTGAGTAGATAATTCATCTGTATCGCAACAGAGTCACGGATCTGGTCGGGGCAGGTATCATTATGTCGG
Source organism: Notolepis coatsorum (assembly GCF_963971535.1). NCBI lineage: Eukaryota > Metazoa > Chordata > Actinopteri > Aulopiformes > Paralepididae > Notolepis > Notolepis coatsorum. The sequence continues at coordinate 62,789,626 of NC_140177.1, read as the reverse complement.
GAAAATCCTTATGAAATAAACAAAAGTGAATTAAAGAATTTAAAAACAAAGTTTAGCATATTAAATTGTTTTATAAGCTTTCTGAGTAGATAATTCATCTGTATCGCAACAGAGTCACGGATCTGGTCGGGGCAGGTATCATTATGTCGGGAAAATCTTTATGAAATAAACAAAAGTGAATTAAGGAATTTAAAACGAAGTTTAGCATATTAAATTGTTTTATAAGCTTATAGCTTTTTTCGTGCTGATTTGAGAGGGTCCAGCTGCAGAGCCGGAGAGCAACTCTCAGGGCCAAGATAGCACTTATACTATTTTGAGAGAGACAGCAGAGAGACAGACAGCAGAGAGACAGACAGACAGACAGACAGACAGTGTCAGACAGACAGACAGTGTGTGTGTGTGTGTGTGTGTGTGTGTGTGTGTGTGTGTGTGTGTGTGTGTGTGTGTGTGTGTGTGTGTGTGTGTGCGTGCGTGCGTGTGTGTGACTACTAGTCTAATAGTAGAGACTCAGCCCCCCCGCCCCCCCCCCCTGGACCACCTCCTAGTAGAGACTTCTCTAGGAAGAAGACGAAGATGAGGATTAAGGCGAGACACTGCAGGTGAATAGGCAAATATACCTTTTTTGTTGATTTTGAGATTCTGTTATATTTTGCTTCCTAAACATGTCTTCTATGAAACTAGTGACAATAAAACGTCAATAACACACATTTAGTTGTTCATTTTACTTCATTTTGCCTTATTGCATCCATAAATGTCCACATATTTAATGGGGAAGTGCCTCATTTGCATATATAAACATAAATTTCAGAAAACTTGTCTCTACTAGGAGGTGGTCCAGAGGGGGGGGGGGTCTCTACTGGGAGGTGGTCCAGAGGGGAGGGTCTCTACTAGGAGACTAGTGGTCACACACACACTGTGGAACAGTGTCTATCTGTCTGTCTGTCTGTCTCTCTGCTGTCTGTCTCTCCGGCTCTGCAGCTGGACCTTGATCAAATAAGCACGGAAAAGCTTTTAAGCTCGTAGCTCCAATTTGGGTCCCAAATTGCGGTACAAATGAAGGAGGTGTCTCGGGTAGTGGACTCTAGTTAATATTATGTTCTCTCTGCAATTAGACTGCCCCTCATTCATCCCTATCTGATGCTATCTCTGAAAACAGTTCCTGCGAGCGCAGTCAGTGCACCCCATAACGCTATATATATAAACCTGCATTCATTCGGAGAGAAAGACCTATTCCACATGCTATTTAGGGTTTGACAATAATTACACTAATATCGCTATTTCACAATGAACTATAATGAATTACGGGGGTCATACAGAACACGGCCAGTGCAGTGTCTTTATTTCCGCGTTGGAACGAATGCATGTACTGAGGAGCGCTTGTGCGTAGTAACGATATTCTACCACTGGGCGTCAGCTAAGTGTGCTCTGACCTGTGCGTACACGTAAGCACGGAGTCAAGTTCAAGTTGAAATTGATGAATCCCACTCTTTGCTTAGAAATGATCGTACGCACAGGGTAAGCACAAATCTGTGCGTAAGACACGTTGATGAATGAGGGCCCAGGGCTCTACGCTAACCTTTTTCACTAGGGGCACAGGTGCTCCTAAATGAAAAAATTTAGGAGCACACAAAGAAATTTAGGAGCACCCAAAAATATTTAGGAGCACAGTGAAAATATGTCAAGTAAGAGTTTTTTTTTTTTTTTTTTTTTTTTTAAATAAATGTATATTTGTACTGTGCGTGCATGTGCAAACGGGACACATCTGTGCAATAGCACATACCACCAAAGTCACTGGCCCACTGTGTGCGTGTGTGTGTATCATCTGCGTGTGCAAACGGGAATGGGACAGACATTTGAACTATTAATTAAGTGATTAATGCCTACTATGGCAAAGTTGTAGCCAACAACTAGGCCTAATAAGAAAGGCAGTGATATTGAACAAAAAGGAGACACTGGCTTTACAACCAGGGCCATCAGTAGAGGGGGGAGCTAGTGTTGCTCTTTTAGAAAAATAATCCTTTCAGGGTTGCCTATTGAAATACTGTACACCTCCAGTACAGTAGTTTGCGTGTCAGGTAGACCATTGATTGACAGTCGATTCTGCCAATTACGACGTCACACCGTTGCACTCTGGCCGTCCGGCGCTGCAGCTGGACCCTATTGCCACACCGCTTGCACTCTGGCCGTCTGGCGCTACAGCTGGACCCATTGCCCACCTCTGCGGTTGATAACGCTAGCCAAGTTAGCTGTACACACATACACAGTGGGCCAGTTCAGTTGTAGGGGTGTAACAATGCATCGCAATGCATCGATCCTACTTTGCAATATTTACAAAACATGACATTGTTTTCGAACTCTAGCCATGGGGAAATGTTTAGCCAATTCACGTTAAATTTGTATGTCTTCCCTCCGGCTCCAGTGGGTGTAGCTTCGCTAGCTACAGTGGCTACATTGGGTGCTACAGTGGGTGTAGCCTCGCTAGCTTGGCCAACTTCGCTAGCATGCTGGCTAGCGTCAGTATCTTGGTTAACGTTAACATTAACCATCACCTCTGTAACATGAGCTGCCTCACCTGACTTCTCATTCTCCGGTATCTTTCGCGCAAAATAAAAATGAATGGGCTTCGACATGGCTGTATTATTGTTTGACTCAGACAGTGACGCAGCCGCTGATCATTACTTTCGGTTTCCAGTCGTGTGACCACAGGAAACTACTGTGATTGGAACGTTTATGCGGCTGTGAACTGTGGGACTTGTAGTTTTTTAACGATTCTCGCAGCGGAGAAAAAAAGGACGAATGAGAGGCTGTACTCTGCACTCGCTGGCCCCACTCGCACGCCGTGCGAGTACTTGATTTTGCATGTTCGCACGCACATATTTTTAGGGGCATATGCGAGCAATATGGTCGCACTGTAGAGCCCTGTAGACATGATGTCATATCACAGCTCTGGTCTCTAGACATGATGTCATATCACAGCCCTGGTCTCTAGACATGATGTCATATCACAGCTCTGGTCTCTAGACATGATGTCATATCACAGCCCTGGTCTCTAGACATGATGTCATATCACAGCTCTGGTCTCTAGACACGATGTCATATAACAGCTCTGGTCTCTAGACACAATGTCATATAACAGCTCTGGTCTCTGGACATGATGTCATATCACAGCTCTGGTCTCTAGACATGATGTCATATCACAGCTCTGGTCTCTAGACACGATGTCATATCACAGCTCTGGTCTCTGGACATGATGTCATATCACAGCTCTGGTCTCTAGACATGATGTCATATCACAGCTCTGGTCTCTAGACATGATGTCATATCACAGCCCTGGTCTCTAGACATGATGTCATATCACAGCTCTGGTCTCTAGACATGATGTCATATCACAGCCCTGGTCTCTAGACATGATGTCATATCACCTCTGAACAGCTCTGGTCTCTAGACATGATGTCATATCACAGCTCTGGTCTCTAGACATGATGTCATATCACAGCTCTGGTCTCTAGACATGATGTCATATCACAGCTCTGGTCTCTAGACATGATGTCATATCACAGCTCTGGTCTCTAGACATGATGTCATATCACAGCCCTGGTCTCTAGACATGATGTCATATCACAGCTCTGGTCTCTAGACATGATGTCATATCACAGCCCTGGTCTCTAGACATGATGTCATATCACAGCTCTGGTCTCTAGACATGATGTCATATCACAGCTCTGGTCTCTGGACACGATGTCATATCACAGCCCTGGTCTCTAGACATGATGTCATATCACAGCCCTGGTCTCTAGACATGATGTCATATCACAGCTCTGGTCTCTAGACATGATGTCATATCACCTCTGAACAGCTCTGGTCTCTAGTTTGTGGTTGTAAAGGGTCATGAAGCTGTGATTATCCTAGAAGTCAAAATAGCTCATTTTATGTGAGGTCAGGAGTCCATGGGCCAGACCAGATATCGGTACTAGAGGATGAAATTTTTTCGGGATTCCCGCGGGATGGGAGGCAAATTCACTTTGAATCACGTGATTGGGCAGGACCGGGAGTAAACGTCAACGGGAGCAGAAGGGAGTGGGAACTATGACAACAAAATCAACGGGATTCGGGCGGGAGTGGGATCAGTCTCTGTGGGAGGGAGTGGGATTTCTTTTTAAACTCTCACTCGGGATTGGGATGGAGTAGGATTATTTCTGTGGGAGTGGGAAGGAGCGGGAGTCAAAATCCACTCACATGTCAGCCTCTAATCGGTACCACTCCAGGTGACGAAACTTACATATCATTTTTTTTAAAAGATCTATGTCTGTAGATGATATTTTGGTATGATAGCCCTTCCGGAGTGGTAGCTTTATCATAATTAACAAGTCATGAAGTATACCCACCCCCTCAGGAAATTGCATTTCAGATGCTGGTGCATAGCCTGCTTTAGACTCACGTAGAGGACACCTGTCAATGTTTCACAATATTGTCTTTGGTATCATCTTAAAGGGGACTATGTCATCTTTCATTCAAGCTAAGATGTGAATCTTTCGGACCAATATAGAGGTCAATGGAGCTCTGTGAACAGTCAACAACACACATTTTACACGATTTTCGCCTAAATGATATACTATCTTTTAGCCTAGTGTCATCTAGGAGCAACAGGGACACAAAATACAATATCTACAACAACACTCTCAGGACCATAAGGATTCAGGAAATGTATAATATGCCTATACAATTTCTTGTCAGGGGTGATTGTGAGCCTTAAATTAGAAGAGCAGTACTAGGCTCTTATTAAACTATACAGCCACTAGGATAATGTCACAAAGTGGTCTGTCTTTAGTCAAGTCAAGTCAAGAGTTTTACTTGTCACGGCATACAAGTATACAATGAAATATGGGAGTATACAATGAAATGCGGGTTTATCATACATATACAGGACATAAAGGACACCACAATGAGATAAGGAACCACTTAGAGTTTTATAAACAACCTATTAAACAGAAGAACATTATAAACTAAATTAACATTGAAAATGAATTATACATTTTAATCCCACAGTATACAGTATCGTTATTAACCTGTTCCACACGATGTGAAAATCCACCTAAAATATATACCTAGGTAAACGGAATATTGCTACACTGCTACAAGGGCTATTTGCATATTCTTGGTTTCTAGGTACATCTATGGACCTCAGGGAATGTATTCACAGTGTCCGAAATATTGTGTCTATTACTAGGCTTGCTTAAATTGTGATGAAACAAAGGAGAATATGAATTATGATTTTTCTTTGCATCTTTGACAGTGAATAACACCATGATAATAATGACCAAACTTAAAAAACTGCCACTGATCTCGTTCAGTACCCTCTTGAGATCATGTGTACAAAATATCTAAGGAAATTAATAAAGGGAAGATGATTAAACCGAAGGTTCTGTAGATACAGTACTGAATTCTCCCATCCGGACCAATGCAATTTGAAATATTATTATAGAATATAGAATATGATGCTTATACATTACCTTATTATAGCCAATTTTCACATTTATATATATATACATATATTATCTTTCAAATGCCCGAGTTCAATTTGGATTTAGTATCACCAGGCGTGCATACTAACAGATAATGAAATCTACTGTAATCTAGTGTACTTTTAAATTTTCCCCACAGTGCAACCGTTTTGAAACTAATTTCAGATCTAATTGTTCCTACATGCTAACAATAGGGAGGGTTACCTTTTGTGGCTTATTATCACGAATCATAACAGTTATTGATATGATTAATTCAGAACGCTGAACTTTGAAACCCCACAGTATCTGACAGGAAGTGTAGTTCGGAAAAATTCCAACGCTGGTCGACAGCTATGCATGTCCTCTACAAAATGGCCGCAAAAATACTACAATTCCCATGGTTAAAAATTTCCATTTCCGTTTCCGTCTTGGAATAGACTTCAGAAAATCGAAAACTTTAAATTATCTAATGGCACTTTTAACCTATTGCTAAACTAACGTATTGATGATAATATACATTATACATGCTTTTGTGACATGTTAGTCATGTTAATACTTGAAAACGTTTGATTAAAAAAATCGCAAAAAATATGCAACACTCTGAAAAATATTGATTTATGACCATATGACATTTTTTGGGTCGGTACCGACCCCGTGGGGTGGAACATGGGAATAGGCCTATGTCAAGATCTGATTATAGTCAGGCTATCACGATCTGTGTGTACTTAACCCTTTCACTGCCACACAACAGAAGGTTATCCGCGGAGCTAATGATGCTAATGATGGAGCATCGCCGTCGGTTGTGTGATAGTAAAGGGCTAACCTTCTGTATTGTCACAGTGAAAGGGTTAACCGGCTGTTGTGTGGCAGTGAAAGGGTTAGGATAGAGTTGAGATGGGTGACCTCGTCCAGAATCACCCCATAATGTCACTCAAACTGCTCGTCTCTCTCATCCTCCGGTTCTGGATCATCCTGCAGTGTTTGGTTGCTGCATGTCTGCGAGGTGCAGGTTGAGTGTTTCTTATGACGTCACTGAATGTCTTGGTTGTTTATTTGTAACTTCCTGACCGACTATATTTGGAGTGGAGGTAACAGGATGTCCTTATTTGGACGTGGCAGAGGGTTCCTGCTGAAATGGCATGTTGACTCCAACACACACTGTAATTATACTGTGACCACAACACACACATATACACACATATATACACACACACATATACACACACACACACATATACACACAGTAGTGTATGTGACTGTAATTTAAGGATCCTTTCATTTGTTTAAAAATTTTTATTTCTGTAATTTAGTCACTGGTTTACTAACTGACTGGTTTACTAACTGACTGGTTTACTAACTGACTGGTTTACTGACTGACTGGTTTACTGACTGACTGACTGGTTTACTAACTGACTAATTGGTTTACTGACTGACTGGTTTACTAACTGACTGGTTTACTGACTGACTGGTTTACTAACTGACTGGTTTACTGACTGACTGGTTTACTGACTGACTGGTTTACTGACTGACTGGTTTAGTAACTGACTGGTTTACTGACTGACTGGTTTACTAACTGACTGGTTTCCTAACTGACTGAATGGTTTACTAACTGACTGGTTTACTAACTGACTGGTTTACTAACTGACTAGTTTACTAACTGACTGGTTTAATGACTGACTGGTTGACTAACTGACTGACTGGTTTACTAACTGACTGGTTTACTGACTGCCTGGTTTACTGACTGACTGGTTTACTGACTGACTGGTTTACTGACTGACTGGTTTACTAACTGACTGGTTTACTGACTGACTGGTTTACTGACTGACTGGTTTACTAACTGACTGGTTTACTAACTGAATGGTTTACTGACTGACTGGTTTACTGATTGACTGGTTTACTGACTGACTGGTTTACTAACTGACTGACTGGTTTATGGACTGACTTGTTTACTGACTGACTGGGTTACTGACTGACTGGTTTACTAACTGACTGGTTTACTAACTGACTGGTTTACTAACTGACTGACTGGGTTACTGACTGACTGGTTTACTAACTGACTGGTTTACTGACTGACTGGTTTACTAACTGACTGGTTTACTGACTGACTGGTTTACTGACTGACTGGTTTACTGACTGACTGGTTTACTAACTGACTGGTTTACTGACTGACAAGTTTACTGACTGACTGGTTTACTAACTGACTGGTTTACTGACTGACTGGTTTACTGACTGACTGGTTTACTGACTGACTGGTTTACTAACTGACTGGTTTACTAACTGACTGGTTTACTGACTGACTGGTTTACTGACTGACTGGTTTACTGACTGACTGGTTTACTAACTGACTGGTTTACTGACTGACTGGTTTACTAACTGACTGGTTTACTAACTGACTGGTTTACTGACTGACTGGTTTACTGACTGACTGGTTTACTGACTGACTGGTTTACTAACTGACTGGTTTACTAACTGACTGGTTTACTAACTGACTGAATGGTTTACTGACTGACTGGTTTACTAACTGACTGGTTTACTGACTGACTGGTTTACTGACTGACTGGTTTACTAACTGACTGGTTTACTGACTGACTGGTTTACTAACTGACTGGTTTACTGACTGACTGGTTTACTAACTGACTGAATGGTTTACTAACTGACTGGTTTACTGACTGACTGGTTTACTAACTGACTGGTTTACTAACTGACTGGTTTACTGACTGACTGGTTTACTGACTGACTGGTTTACTGACTGACTGGTTTACTAACTGACTGGTTTACTGACTGACTGGTTTACTAACTGACTGGTTTACTGACTGACTGGTTTACTGACTGACTGGTTTACTGACTGACTGGTTTACTGACTGACTGGTTTACTAACTGACTGGTTTACTAACTGACTGGTTTACTAACTGACTGAATGGTTTACTGACTGACTGGTTTACTAACTGACTGGTTTACTGACTGACTGGTTTACTGACTGACTGGTTTACTAACTGACTGGTTTACTGACTGACTGGTTTACTAACTGACTGGTTTACTGACTGACTGGTTTACTAACTGACTGAATGGTTTACTAACTGACTGACTGGTTTACTGACTGACTGGTTTACTAACTGACTGAATGGTTTACTAACTGACTGGTTTACTAACTGACTGAATGGTTTACTAACTGACTGACTGGTTTACTGACTGACTGGTTTACTGACTGACTGGTTTACTAACTGACTGGTTTACTAACTGACTGGTTTACTAACTGACTGAATGGTTTACTGACTGACTGGTTTACTAACTGACTGGTTTACTGACTGACTGGTTTACTGACTGACTGGTTTACTGACTGACTGGTTTACTGACTGACTGGTTTACTGACTGACTGGTTTACTAACTGCCTGGTTTACTGACTGACTGGTTTACTAACTGACTGACTGGTTTACTGACTGACTGGTTTACTGACTGACTGGTTTACTGACTGACTGGTTTACTAACTGACTGGTTTACTGACTGACTGGTTTACTAACTGACTGAATGGTTTACTAACTGACTGACTGGTTTACTGACTGACTGGTTTACTAACTGACTGAATGGTTTACTAACTGACTGACTGGTTTACTGACTGACTGGTTTACTAACTGACTGGTTTACTAACTGACTGGTTTACTGACTGACTGGTTTACTAACTGACTGGTTTACTAACTGACTGGTTTACTGACTGCCTGGTTTACTGACTGACTGGTTCACTGACTGACTGGTTTACTGACTGACTGGTTTACTGACTGACTGGTTTACTGACTGACTGGTTTACTGACTGACTGGTTTACTGCCTGACTGGTTTACTAACTGACTGGTTTACTAACTGACTGGTTTACTGACTGACTGGTTTACTAACTGACTGGTTTACTAACTGACTGGTTTACTGACTGACTGGTTTACTGACTGACTGGTTTACTAACTGACTGGTTTACTGACTGACTGGTTTACTAACTGACTGAATGGTTTACTGACTGACTGGTTTACTGACTGACTGGTTTACTGACTGACTGGTTTACTGACTGACTGGTTTACTGACTGACTGGTTTACTGACTGACTGGTTTACTGACTGGTTTACTGACTGACTGGTTTACTGACTGACTGGTTTACTAACTGCCTGGTTTACTGACTGACTGGTTTACTAACTGACTGAATGGTTTACTAACTGACTGACTGGTTTACTGACTGACTGGTTTACTGACTGACTGGTTTACTGACTGACTGGTTTACTGACTGGTTTACTAACTGACTGAATGGTTTACTAACTGACTGGTTTACTGACTGACTGGTTTACTAACTGACTGAATGGTTTACTAACTGACTGACTGGTTTACTGACTGACTGGTTTACTGACTGACTGGTTTACTAACTGACTGAATGGTTTACTAACTGACTGACTGGTTTACTGACTGACTGGTTTACTAACTGACTGGTTTACTGACTGACTGGTTTACTAACTGCCTGGTTTACTGACTGACTGGTTTACTAACTGACTGGTTTACTAACTGACTGGTTTACTGACTGCCTGGTTTACTGACTGACTGGTTTCCTGACTGACTGGTTTACTAACTGACTGGTTTACTGACTGACTGGTTTACTAACTGACTGGTTTACTAACTGCCTGGTTTACTGACTGCCTGGTTTACTGACTGACTGGTTTACTGACTGACTGGTTTACTGACTGACTGGTTTACTAACTGACTGGTTTACTGACTGACTGGTTTACTAACTGACTGGTTTACTAACTGACTGGTTTACTAACTGACTGGTTTACTACTAACTGCCTGGTTTACTGGCTGACTGGTTTACTAACTGACTGGCTGACTGACTGGTTTACTGACTGACTGGTTTACTAACTGACTGGTTTACTGACTGACTGGTTTACTAACTGACTGGTTTACTGACTGACTGATGTACTAACTGACTGGTTTACTAACTGACTGGTTTACTAACTGACTGGTTTACTGACTGACTGGTTTACTGACTGACTGGTTTACTAACTGACTGGTTTCCTGACTGACTGGTTTACTGACAGACTGGTTTACTGACAGACTGGTTTACTAACTGACTGGTTTACTGACTGAATGGTTTACTAACTGACAGCCTGGTTTACTGCCTGACTGGTTTACTGACTGACCGGTTTACTGACTGACTGGTTTACTGACTGACTGGTTTACTAACTGACTGGTTTACTAACTGACTGGTTTACTGACTGACTGGTTTACTGACTGACTGGTTAACTGCCTGACTGGTTTACTGACTGACTGGTTTACTAACTGACTGGTTTACTAACTGACTGGTTTACTGACTGACTGGTTTACTAACTGACTAACTGGTTAACTGACTGATGACATCACAGCAGCCAGGCGCGTGAAGGCAACCAACTTGTGTTCGGCTTTTCTCTGATTGGCCGCGACCCCCCGCCCCCACGCGCAGCCAAGCGGCAGTCGTCCCACGTCCCAAATGAAATCCAAGGAGCAAGCGAGCGGCAGCGCGGCAACCAACTTGTGTACCAACCAACTTGTGTTCGCTGTTCCAACTAACTTGTGTTCAGCTGCGGTAGCAGTGGAGCGCTATGAAATGCGCTGAACTAGAAAGCGTAACGTTATTATGTTTCGCGTTTTTAACAACCAACTACCAGATTCACTCGTCACTGTACATCACCTCTGAAGTATAAACAAAGCCCATACAGTTATGAAATGCGCTGAACTAGAAAGCGTAACGTTATTATGTTTCGCGTTTTTAACAACCAACTACCAGATTCACTCGTCACTGTACATCACTTCAGCTCCAGCAGCACCGTTGTAGGAAGCCCTTCAATGACAGCGCTCTCATATTTTGCGAATGCATAAACTGTACATCACTTCAGCTCCAGCAGCAGCACCGTTGTAGGAAGCCCTTCAATGACAGCGCTCTCATATTTTGCGAATGCATAAACTGTACATCACTTCAGCTCCAGCAGCAGCACCGTTGTAGGAAGCCCTTCAATGACAGCGTTCTCATATTTTGCGAATGCATAAACTGTACATCACTTCAGCTCCAGCAGCAGCAGCAGCAGCGGGCTCCGTTGTAGGAAGCCCTTCAATGACAGCGCTCTCATATTTTGCGAATGCATAAACTATATCTTAAATTATGGCTATGTGTCTAATATGGCTGTCGCTTATCAATGACTTCGCGACAGCCATATTAGACACATCGCCATAATTTAAGATATAGTTTATGCATTCGCAAATATGAGAGCTCTGTCATTGAAGTGGGTGGTGGCACTAACAGTAGCGATTTTTATTGTTTTGTCATGACCAAACATAATCCCAACATAGATAGGAGGTGTACTGTATGTCAAATGTCGGTCATGTGGTGGAAGAGTTTAGTACAGTCACACAACAGAACACCAGTGTTTCTAGTAGATATGTTTATTAATATAAATAAACACCTCTGTCTGAACTGGTTCGACCAGCGCGTTGGTTCGACCAGCGCTTCTGCAGCGTCTCTCAGCGGAAAAGGGCGTGTGCTAGGGCGGTCACGTGGCCGTGTGGCCAATCAGAGAAACGCTGAACGAAAAGCTGAACACAAGTTGGTTGCCTTTAATATTCACGCCACCCAGGAACGTAAAGATTTTCCCTAACGCACTTTTAGTTCCGCGTTCGGGTTCTTCGATCTGATTGGCCACTGACGTTTCTCTCAGTGCCAATCGCGTTACGCCTAGTTCTATCACTGGTTAAAGGCCAACTTGCAGGTTAAACCCTACTCTGCAATTATGGGTAGTTTACATCATTGGTATCTAATTTAATTATAATTTTTTTTCCATTTGACGCCGGAAATGCCACTCAGAAAGGGTTCAAAAGGTCCACGCACGAATCACATGCACGAGCAAATCTAAAAGCTTATCAGACGCTAGCAGGGCCGTGACGTCACTTCAGGTGCAGGGCAGCGAGGGGCTCTGAGAGTCACACACAGCTAGTGGCAGGCAGAGACCCTTGCTACTACTAGCCGAGGAGTGATGAATGAAAATGTATCTGTTTCACCTAACAACACTATTGCTCCGTGATCATAGCCATCCATCTCTAAAGCTAACCACTATTTGTAAAAGCAACAACCACGTTACCATATTTGTAATAATGTAAATCATTGTACATATTGTGTATATGTAGCAGGTATATATAAAATATACTGTTATGTATTCCACGAAGAATCCCTCCCTCACGTTTTATTTTAATTTGTTTATTATTATCTTTTATTCTCAAAGTCTTTTATTTTGAAATCGTCACTTCCTGCCGAAGTGACGTATTTCCCCTTGCGCTTCCCCCTTCACACCAGTTTGTCTGGATGCTTGAAGGGGTAAGATGGTCGTTCATCACCTGTAAATATATTTCTGGTTTAAAAGAACGTATGATGGTTTAAATATTGTAAATAAGTTGCCGGGCAATGAACCGGGGTGTATATAATGGTAACTATGTTAATAATGAACAATTCTGCACTTGTTGTAATGTAATTTAGCTGTGGTGGCGAACTGTTGTAAGGACACATGTGATTGAGTTAGTAGTAATGGCTGAGCAAAGTATGTAGGCCCAGGTCTGAAATGTGACCTGATATTTCCCCATTGCAGCATGTGAGCTGTTGACGCCATCTGCTGGCCAATGTTAATATGTGCCTGTCTGGGTGCCCCAACAGGTAACTGGAGATATCTTATTGTTTATTTTGTATTATTTCATTGTGTTGTTTTATTTTAATGTGATATTTCAGTGATTGATTCTAAACTTCAGTTTGTCTGGATGCTTGAAGGGCATGTGAGCTGTTGACGCCATCTGCTGGCCAATGTTAATATGTGCCTGTCTGGGTGTTCCAACAGGAGAAATAAATACTGAATGGATCACGGTCTGTCTTGACTTCACATACACGACCGACATTAAAGAGAGTGGCCTTAAACCAGCTACATTGGTGCCGTTGACCAGGACGACGCAAGTGCCAACACCAGCTTGGTCGCCGGGAAGAGCCGTCGAAGTGAAATTTCTTTTCTTCTCTCTTTAATTTTTAATATCTGGTTTTTCTCTTTCCTGGTATAGGAATAGCCAATAGAAAAATATTGTAATCAGTATATATATGTTTTTTTCTCCTCTTTCCTGGTATAGGAATAGCCAATAGAAAAATATTGTAATCAGTATATATATATTTTTTTTCTCCTCTTTCCTGGTATAGGAATAGCCAAGAGAAATATTGTGACCAACTCATATATTTTTTTTCTCCTCTTTTGGTGTAGGAATAGCCAATAGAAAAATATTGTAATCAAAGATATTTTTTTTCCTCCTCTTTTGTGGTAGGAATAGCCAAGAAAAATATTGTAATCAAAGATATATTTTTTTCCCTCCTCTTTTGTGGTAGGAATAGCCAAGAAAAATATTGTAATCAAATATATATATATTTTTTCTCCCCTTTTGGCGTAGTATTGGTAATAGCTAGGGGTGCACCGATATATCGGTCGGGTATCGGCCGATAAGTGCCTTGTTGACTGCAATCGGCCTATAATAATAGCAGTCGCCGATAAATAACCATCAATTTGTGTAGCGTCAAAAGGCAAAAAAAAAATTGTTCACTCGTGACCTACCTGCACAACGCCCGCCGTCCCCCACACACACACACAAGCTACTGCATCAACGTTACTACTTATGATTAACAAGGCATTCGTTTTGTGGCATTAACGTTATATAGTTAGTGTTACACGGACAATAACATCAGCATATTATTATTACCCATAGCAGCAAGGCATTACTCCGAGTACGTTCATAGCTCAGTTCCATTCCGTTGCTCATTCCGTACCCAACTACCCAATACTAGTTAGTTAGCACCATCCAGGCATCAACGTGAGCTCCCGGTACGGTAGCTAGTTAGTTAGCACCATCCAGGCATCAACGTGAGCTCCCGGTACGGTAGCTAGTTAGTTAGTTAGCACCATCCAGGCATCAACGTGAGCTCCCGGTACGGTAGCTAGTTAGTTAGCACCATCCAGGCATCAACGTGAGCTCCCGGTACGGTAGCTAGTTAGTTAATAACGTTATATAGTTAGTGTTACACGTTCAATATAACATCAGCATATTATTTACCTGAACACAGCAAGTAAGCAAGGCATTATTCCGTTCATAGCTCAGTTCTATTCCGTTGCTCATTCCGTACCAAACTACCCATTCTGCAATCTGTTAATAAAGTTTTCAACCAGACAAATGTATAGAAAGGCTTTGTTTTATTATAACATTTGTTGCAGTAAAATCATTATGTCTCATTTGGTCATGCTGTGGAGCGCTGGTCGGCGGGCCGGGCAGCTAAGGTATTAGCTACGTTAAGTTTGTTGTGCTCTCGAGTCGCAAGCAGATCAATGGCGGCATGCCCCGAAGTAGAAAATGAATAAACGCTTGCCGATTGGTGGTAAGAACAGCAGGAGGTGGGTGCTAGCGGTGTGGCGTAATTGGCCGAATCGACTGTCAATCAAAATGGTTCCATTGCATTGGTTGAAAGCTCTGGTTGAGAGAATAGTATCCCGCTGCAGGCCGCCAGAATGGTTCCATTGCATTGGTTGAAAGCTCTGGTTGAGAAAATAGTATCCCGCTGCAGGCCGCCAGACGATACTGGGAGAGGGATAGTGATACCATAAACATATTTCTTGATGTTTCCTTTTTTTAAGTAAGTAAAGAGGCCTACAAATACAAACATACAAATATACAGTAGTTTCATTAAAAAAAAAATATAAAAAAAAAATTACAAATACTTATTTTTTGCCACAAGTATTGGTATCGGTATCGGTATCGGCCGATTGTGTTAGTTGAACAATCGGTATCGGTATCGGTGGCCAATTTTCATATCGGTGCATCCCTAGTAATAGCCAAGGAAAAAATATTGTGATCCGTAGAATATATTACATTTTTTTTCTTTCTTTGCTGATAGCTCATTTTATAGGAAGAAAGAATGGATCCCAATAGTGTAGAGGAGGGGGCCGTCACAGAGAGCGGGTCTGTTGTAGAGGGGGGAGCCATTGGGGAGAGGGTGGTTCATGGCCCTAGTGATTTTGCGTCCGGGAGGGGGGCACAGCTGTTGGCTCGATTTAACTCGCCGGGTGTTGGTTTGGGGAGGGGTTCATCGCTGCTTAATTCTTATGGGAGAGGGTTACAGCTATTTAATTCCCCAGGGCCGAGCCCAGGTGAGGGGAGGTCACGAGCGCCCAGTCAGACCCAGCAGGTTAGTGTCCCGGGCAATGAAGGTTCCCCAGTCTTCACCTCAACCCATCTACCGAGACACACACCCTTTGCCCACAGATCTACCTTTTCACCTGCGGCCATTCCCGACAAGAACGACCCGGCACTGAGTGACCTGATATCACACATCGCCCAGCAGGTGGGACAGTCAATATCGGCTCAGATGAGAGGAGAGAGCCGGGCGAATGAAGGCAGTCAAGAGCGGGTTCAATACCCGGGTGGGAGCCAACCACGCGTCGACTCCACACTCAATCTGACTGGTGTAAAGCTGGTCATGCAGTCGTGCATGTTGTGAGGGAGCCTCCAGTGTACAGAGGAGATGGGTCTGACAAGCTCTCAGTGCATGAGTGGGAGGAGCTCATGGACACCTACCTGAGGAAGAGAGGTATAGGAGTGGACGAGCAGCATCAAGAGATGTTGTCCAGACTGATGGGCAGAGCCAGAGACGTTGTGAAAGTAACGCTCCGTAGCAACCCATTACTAAAACCTCAAGAGAACCCGAGGGTTGTAACTGACATACTGAGTGTATGACCGTCAGTCACTTATAGACATCGGATTACGGGAAACTTACCGATTGGATTACTCCCTGAATCAGCTTTCCGAACCGCAGCAATGGCCCGTGGAGATTCTCAGAACAATGGGACCAGATCCTGACCCCAGGAACAAAGGAATCATCAGGCGGCGAGGGAAGAGAGCTGGGATCCGTAACAGGCTGAGATCCAGACGACACAGAACGCCACTACCCAGTATATTGCTAGCCAATAGGGATGCCCCGATCACGTTTTTTGCCACCGATCACCGATCGTCGTGAGCCATATCGGCCGATACCGATCGTTTTTGATTAAAAAGAAATTAAAAATTATTTTATATAAAAAGTTTTTTTTTTTTTTAATAAAATATATATATTATATAATTAGACTTGTACTTGTATTATCTGCGAGACATCGCCACCACGCAACAAGTCAAAATGCTCGCTATCTGCAAACAGCTCCACTGTCTGTGTGTACTCTAGTAGCCCTAGCTCCAAAAAGGATTCTCCGGCGCTGCAGCGGGACCCTATTGCCTTGGTAACGTTATGCTTTGGTCATTTCACATTCAGCAAGCCCTCAGCTCGAATACGCATTCAATCAATGTTATAAGACATTGATATCAGGAGCTATCTGTAGCTACTGCTAGCCGGCTAGATGACGTTAAGACAACTATTTAGTTCAATCGGACATTTCGTTTTGAACCGTGAACTAACGTCAGCTAACGCAAGCTAACACAAGCTAACGGAGATATCAACATGGGCTACTAGACTTCCTGGGGCATTTGTTGATATCCGGAGCTATCAGTAGCTAGCCGGCTAAATACCGTTAGACAATGCCTACTAAAAGTGAATAGTTGACTGGGTAATTTTGTTTAAACAGTAACGATAGCTAGGTAGCTAACGTTAGCTCAGGTCGAATGCACTATCTAGACTCAGCAGAGGAGGTCCGCGCGTCCTCTGTGTTTACAAACTCTACACGGGTACGGGCGGGGCTAGGGAGGAGGAGCAGTTTGCAGGTCCTGTGCGTCTGAGACAAGCGAGTGAGATATCCACTTGATCAGTTTCCGCGATCGGCGAATATGACTAATTATCGGAATTCCCCGATCGCATATTTATACTGATTATCGGCCGATAACGATCGGTGGCCGATCGATCGGGGCATCCCTACTAGCCAATGTACAATCAATTGACAATAAACTGGATGACATCCGAGCAAGGATTCAATACCAAAGAGACGTTAAGAGACTGTAACGTTCTCTGCTTCACCGAGACGTGGTTGACGCCGGACGTCCCAGACCACGCCATACAACCGGCCGACCACTTCTTCATCCACCGCAAGGACAGATCAGCATTGTCCGGCAAACAACGTGGAGGAGGTATTGCCTTCATGTTTAACAACAATTGGAGCGATCCAGCTAACGTGAAGGAATTATCGAACCACTGCTGCCCAGACTTGGAATATATAACCAACAAGTGTCGTCCTTTCTTCCTCCCGAGGGAGTTAACGGCGATCGTCCTTGTAGGAGTGTATATTCCACCGCAAGCCAGCAATAATGTCGCGCTCTCCAGACTCCACGACGAGGTAAATAAAATCCAAGCGGCGAACGTTAACGCCGCCATTATAGTGGTGGGTGATTTCAATAGCGGCAATCTGAGAAAGGTATTACCTGACTTCTATCAGCATGTGACTTGTAACACCAGAGGCGGTAACATCCTAGATCACTGTTACACGCAATTCAAGGGTGGATACAAGGCTCATTCTGCTAGTGGCTTTGGTAAGTCAGATCACGCGTCCATTTTCCTTTCACCAAAGTACAAACAGAGAATCAAAAGCACTCCCGTAGTCTCGCGAGAGGTGCAGAAATGGGATTTGACGTCAGAGGAGACGCTCCAGGCTGCGTTTGACTGCACAGACTGGAGCGTGTTCCACGACACAGATAACATTCATGTCTACACGGAGACAGTGCTGGACTATGTTCGTACTTTGGTGGAAGAAACAATCCCCACTACCACAATGAGAGTTTACCCAAATCAAAAACCCTGGGTAGACAAATCCGTCCGTGAAGCTCTGAGAGCGCGCACCAAAGCATACAACGACGGCCTAGTGGCAGGCAACATGAATGACCACAAGGTGGCGCGATACAACGTAAGGAGGACTGTGACAGAGGCCAAACGGCGCTACAAGGATAAAATTGAACTCCAGTTTGAACAGGCTGACTCTAGAGCTATGTGGCAGGGGCTCAAAACGATGACAGACTACAAAGGCGCCTCCCTCAAACTGAACAGTGACATCTCCTTAGCAAATGACCTCAATACCTTCTATGCGAGGTTTGATGCTGGTAATAACAACACCAGCCCACAAGCCACGGCAATGGGGGGGGGGGGGGGGGGTCTGCTGCTGATGGAGACTCAGTGTTCAGGGTAACAGAGCATGAGGTGAGGCGGACCTTTAAAAAAGGTAATATCAGGAAGGCAGCAGGTCCGGACGGCATCCCCGGCCGCGTCCTAAAAGTCTGTGCCGACCAACTGGCCCCGGTATTCACTGACATATTTAACCTGTCCTTAGAACAGGCTGTCATCCCCACCTGCCTGAAGAAGTCCACTATTATCCCTGTACCCAAAAAATCCAAGCCTGCTTGCCTCAACGACTACCGCCCTGTAGCTCTCACCTCCATAGCCATGAAGTGCTTTGAGAAGCTAGTAAAGGGCTACATCTGCTCCTCCCTCCCCATCAACATGGACCCCCTGCAATTTGCATACCGCCCCAACAGGTCCACGGAGGACGCCATAGCCCATGTGCTGCACACAGCAGCATCACACCTGGACAAGAGGCAGGGGAACTATGTGAGAATGCTATTCATCGACTACAGCTCGGCATTCAATACCATAGTCCCCTCCATACTCATAGCCAAGCTCAGGGACCTGGGCTTGAACTATGACCTCTGCCAGTGGGTCTTGGACTTCCTGACGGGCAGACCCCAGGTGGTGAGAGCAGGAAACTGCACCTCCTCATCCATCACCCTCAACATAGGGGCCCCCCAGGGCTGTGTTCTGAGTCCCCTCCTCTACTCCCTGTACACACACGACTGTGTGGCTCAGCGGAGTAGCAATACAATCATCAAATTTGCTGACGACACAGTGGTGGTGGGCCTGATCTCTGCCAACGACGAGAGGGCCTACCTGGAAGAGGTCAAGGTCCTGGCGGGATGGTGCCAGGAAAACAGCCTCTCCCTGAACGTCAGCAAAACAAAGGAGATGATTGTGGACTTCAGGAGGTCTGGGGTCAAGGACTACAGCCCCCTCAGCATCGACGGGGCACCGGTTGAGAGAGTCAACAGCTTTAAGTACCTCAGAGCCTACATATCCGAGGACTTGACATGGACCACACACATTGACAGTGTTGTGAAGAAGGCACGACAACGCCTCTACTTCCTCAGGCGCCTAAGGAAGTTCCAAGTCAGTCAGAAGATCCTTAAGAACTTCTACTCATGTACAATAGAGAGCATCCTGACTGGCAACATCACCTCCTGGTTCGGGAATAGCACTGCACAAGACCGAAGCAGACTACAAAGAGTGACACGTTCAGCCGAACGCACAATTGGAGGGGGGCTCCCCACCCTCCAGAACATTTACAACAAGCGTTGCAGGGGCAAGGCTAAGAGAATCATTAAAGACTCCAGTCACCCGAACAACTGCCTCTTTGAACTGCTGCGGTCAGGCAAGCGATACCGGAGTCTCAAGGCGAGCACAGAAAGACTCAGAAGAAGCTTCTATCCCCAGGCCATCAGGCTGCTAAACGAACAATGAACACTACACAACAACAACCATCAAACGCACATAGCACACACATCCACACGCACACACTCACTTTAAACAAACACACTGTAGCACCCACTCCACACACTTTATAGCACACACCCACTTTAAACAAACACACTGTAGCACCCACTCCCCACACTTTATATTTATTGATGAAGGATTGCACTACAACTCGTACACCTTACTGTACCTAAATTGTACCTCATCCCATTTCTGCTTTGCACTATATAGTACTGTACATTAGTACACTGCATAGTATTGTATATTATATGGTAACTCAGTTACGTCTATTCTGCATCGAACATTGTACATATGTCTATACTGAACACTGTGACCTCATTTTCTACTTCTAAATTACATGCTATACTATGTTATTTGATACTATCTTGTCTAGCACAGTCTCTGGAGCGTAACAGTAAGAAGCATTTTGTATGAAAGTATTCTGTACTTCTGTATGACAACTATTAAAGAAACTTGAAACTTGAAACAACATTTCGGTGGCGTGTCATGCTCAAGTATGCCTCTTGCGGATTTCTACAACACTGTGCCTGTGACAGGGGAGGACCCTGTCGAGTATTGGATCCGACTTAACAAGGCTGTTGATGCAGCAGAGGAGGGCCTGAGCAGGCATGGGCGACATATTGATGACCCCCGTCGAGAGGTGACCATGATGTTCGTAAAGTATTGCCCTGATCCTTCCCTTGCTGCAATCTTGCGGTTCAAAGCGCCAGAGAAGTGGACAGCTGGCGAAATACAGCATGTTGACCGTCATCAGATCAGCATGAGAAGACAGCTGGACGCCAGAACAAACCGTGCAGGTCTGGGGAGACCTTTAACAGTTCATGTCCAGACACCTGTGTTTGAGGAGGTGTCTACGCCTAGCCTTCCACTGTCCAGGTCGGAGCGAGTGTCACGTCTGCTCCTCAGATTGATGGTAACTGTCTGATGACTTTGATTGGCCTGCTTGACCGGACACTCTCTCAGAACAGTCAAGCGATGGCTCAGAACAGCCAAGTAATGGCTCAGAACAACCGACCGATGGCTCAGAACAATCAGCCGATCTCTCAGGACAATCAACCGATGGCTCAGAGCTACCAGCCGATGGCTCAGAACAACCAGCCGATGGCTCAGAACTACCGGCCGATGGCTCAGAACAACCAGCCAATGTATGGACGACAACAGTTTAACTGCAAGATATGCACCGCGATAGCGGCACCACTGTAACAGGTACAACCTAGTACCTGCCACGAAACTTCGACCGCGCCTTGAGTGGTTTTTTTAATAGCGTTAGCGTTTTAAGGGAGCCTACTTGTAGAGCCTACTGTCCTGACTGTGACTATATACCCTACTGTTGTGGTTGTTGTGCCAGGCAGGGAGGCTGTGTGCTGGAGAGCGTGAATGCAAGTCTTGTGGCTAGCTTCTGATTGATGGCGAGCTAGCACCCTTTTCCGATTACTTTGAACCATGAACTAAACGGCTTGTTATCATACAAACAAGGGACTAAACACGTTTAGCAATTATGCCACAACAACAATGGACAGTCTCCTCCCCACCATTTGTATATATTTTTTACCACCCACCCCCTCCTAATGTACAGTCTCCTCCTCATCATATGTATATATTTACTGTTAGGATCTCTGGGTAACAGTACTGTATATTTGCATATTGTATATGTGACAAATGTAACAGTACTATATACCTGTAAGCCATGTATGTCCCTATGTCACAAATGGCATGATGTCATGCATGTTGTGTATGTCATAAATGTCACTATGAATTGAAAATGGGGGACCCTGATGTAAACAAGACGAAAGTCTTTCTCTGGTCTGCATCCCCTTAACAATTGTGTGTATTGAGCTGTACTGTATTGTACCCATTCTGCAATCTGTTAATAACAATCAATCAATCAATATTTAACAGATTGCAGAATGGGTACAATACAGTACGGCTCAATACACAATTGTTAACACTTTGAGTGCCACTCACGAGATATCTCTGGTTTTTAATAGTGACATATAATAGTATAATATTATATAATATAATACATATAATAGTTCATATGTACATTTATCATACACGGAAATCGAGCAGCGCAAGCACACACACGCAACAACAACAACACACCTGTTGTCGCGTAAATAACGTTCTGATTAACAAAAGGCATTCGTTTTGTGGCATTCACGTTACCTAGATTTATCAATAGCAATAGTAATATATATGTTTCTTTAGACTAGAATAAGTCAAATGAACTTACCGTCTCTGAAAAGTTGCCGCATGTCAATGTTGTTAAATCAAGTTTACTCTCGAGTAGAGCTAGAGAGCAATGGCGGACTTTCAGAAACTCAAAAAGCATATGGGCGCTTCCCATTGGTGCTGAGCACACGGAGGCGGGTGAAAGCGCTGTAAATTCAGAACAATCTCGTCTTCTGGTTGGTTGCATTTGCCTGAGAATTTGCCGATTGCTCGCAAATGACTGCTTGGCGCGGCCGCGGTAGAAAAAAAAAGATATTTGACGCCTCTGATTGGCTCAGGTTAAATTCCGTCACGACTCCGAATCAAATGACGGAATCTCCTAATCAAATGGACGGATATCCGTCTCAAGACGGAACGCTTTAATGCCTGGCTTGAATGCCTCTGGGGAGTGAGTTTTACTTCCATGCACCGGTCACACTATCGCGGTGCATATCCGTTACACTCACCCCCCCTAAACTCACACCACCCAAGGCATCCGGGTCACGGCACCACTGTAACAGGTACAACCTAGTACCTGCCACAAAACTTCGACCGCGCCTTGAGTGGGAGTCGAACCCCGGGCGTCCGCACGGGGGGAAGCAACACAAACCGCTGCGCCAAGAGAGGAATTCCAGGGGTGTACAGTGCGACATATATCTCGCACGTGCTACAGCAACAGCTGTCTGTGCGATGGATGGATTTACTTCACTAGCACTGGTGCGATAGGGATTCGGTTCATATAGATACTCTTATTTTGAAAATCCTGTAGCGGGTCTCATTTCTGCCCACGCGCAGCTCCAGCTATAATAACTAGGATCGACAGCTAGCAACATTCAGGTGCATATGATACTCTTATTTTGAAAAAACTCCGTGACAACTCGACGAGTCATATCCGCCCTATCCGTGCTTGCAAGCAGAGCAGCGTGTTGGTGCGCACACAGCAGTGCGCCTACACGTCCCGAAATAAGTCCGGTGTGTTTTTTTTTTCTCGCAACGGGTCAAATGCATCTACATGCTTTGCACCGTCGCCATTCCTTTATGCGCACATCGCCCGAGATTAACGTTTATGTACCATTACAATCACTACAACGTTAGCAAGCTAACAAGCTAATCCTGATCAGGCAGAGCCAGCAGACACAGTGTGGAAAGGGAAATGGGGGGCACTCTCTCCCCTTCCCTGTGTGTGTGTGTGCGTGCGTGCGTTTGGAAAGACGATGAAGTCACTAGTCAGGACTCAGGACAGGAGTATATTATAGTAAACTGAGGATGGACAGATAATGTTGATATTCAAATATAAAAAATTTCGAGAGGAGTGGAAGTTTGAAGACTAGACTACAATATGATGCGGGGGTGGTGAGTTGAAACAGTGTGTGTGAATGAATGAATGTAAACTTTATTTAACAGATTGCAGAATGGGTACAGTACAGTACGGCTCAATACACACAATTGTTAAGGGGATGCAGACCAGAGAAAGACGTTTGTCTTGTTTACATCAGGGTCCCCCATTGTGTGTGTGTGTCCCAACCGACCCCACTTCTATGTTTCAATAAATTATTTGCATTTAAAACTATTAACGCTGACTCATTCCTTCAGTCCACTCAAAATTATGCTAATATTCCTTATGTTGTTTATGATATTAATTGAAAATAGCATATGAGAGTATTACTATTATAGTAATAATAACACATGGCGATATACTAAATGACAGCCAAACATGGCACTGCAACTAAATAACACAAATACAATAGGCACATTTGTGACTGTTACAAATATAACACGTTTTATACTTGTGCTACAAGATTTTGGCCTGTGCTACAAAACTATCAACCTCTGTAGCACCAGTGCTATGTGCAAAAAAAGTTAACGTACAGCCCTGAATTCCTCTCTAAGCGCTGAGCTTGAATGCCTCTGGGGAGTGAGTTTTACTTCCATGCACCGTAGTCACACTATCGCGGTGCATATCCGTTACATATACGTTAGAAGCTAACGTAGCTTAGCTTGGTAGCTATTGTGCTAACAACATGCTGCGACGTCTAGCTTGTTAGCGGGCATGAATGCCCAATTTAAAATGGTTCTCTCCTCTTTGTATACCTTTGTCCCCACAAGTATTCTGCCAGGGAACTTATGGACATGACAATAGTAGTAGTAATAAGATGTTTGAGCTTGTAACGTTAGTTAGCTCATAGCTATCGTGCCTACCCAAAATACCCCAAATTACTCAGTAGTACTCATTTATATATTTTATACCCAGTTTAATCACCTGTACATTGTAAATTACTATTGCACTTTACTATTACATTTGTACTCTGGTTGGATGCCAAACTTATGTCCGTTATACTGTATTTATGATGTCTGACAATACATTTGAATCTAATTGAATCTAACATCAGATGAAAATGTACTATTTTTTTGCAACAAATGTCAATCAACAGTAAAGTAGAATGTATGATTTATACGGGGGGGGGGGTCACAGACTGGGCCTCTAAACAGAATGAACGCACAGGTGACAAATGGGTGTTTTAAAACTCTCCTGCAATGGGATTCTTTTATTATTAAATTACATCTGTCACACAGGCTAACCAATGACATTACAGCATCTACAGTCACACAGCCAATCACAACAAAGTGTCTCTGACAAACAATGTCTCAAGCTTTTAAAATCAGGGTCCGGCAAATATTACAAATCTCTCCTTCCTCCGTCCTCGACTCCTCAGTGACCTGGACACTGTTTAAGGAAACACACAAAACCACTGAGGGAGAGAAGGAGACATCTAGAGAGAAGGAGACATCGAGAGAGAAGGAGACATCGAGAGAGAAGGAGACATATAGAGAGAAGGAGACATCGAGAGAGAAGGAGACATCATCGAGAGAGAAGGAGACATCTAGAGAGAATGAGACATCTAGAGAGAATGAGACATCATCGAGAGAGAAGGAGACATCATCTAGAGAGAAGGAGACATCTAGAGAGAATGAGACATCGAGAGAGAAGGAGATATCTAGAGAGAAGGAGACATCTAGAGAGAAGGAGACATCGAGAGAGAAGGAGACATCGAGAGAGAGAAGGAGACATCATCTAGAGAGAAGGAGACATCTAGAGAGAAGGAGACATCGAGAGAGAAGGAGACATATAGAGAGAAGGAGACATCGAGAGAGAAGGAGACATCTAGAGAGAAGGAGACATCGAGAGAGAAGGAGACATCGAGAGAGAGAAGGAGACATCATCTAGAGAGAAGGAGACATCTAGAGAGAAGGAGACATCGAGAGAGAAGGAGACATCGAGAGAGAAGGAGACATCGAGAGAGAAGGAGACATATAGAGAGAGAAGGAGACATATAGAGAGAGAAGGAGACATATAGAGAGAAGGAGACATCGAGAGAGAAGGAGACATCGAGAGAGAAGGAGATATCTAGAGAGAAGGAGACATCTAGAGAGAGAAGGAGACATCTAGAGAGAAGGAGACATCTAGAGAGAATGAGACATCGAGAGAGAAGGAGATATCTAGAGAGAAGGAGACATCTAGAGAGAAGGAGACATCGAGAGAGAAGGAGACATCGAGAGAGAGAAGGAGACATCTAGAGAGAAGGAGACATCTAGAGAGAATGAGACATCGAGAGAGAAGGAGATATCTAGAGAGAAGGAGACATCGAGAGAGAAGGAGACATCTAGAGAGAAGGAGACATCTAGAGAGAAGGAGACATCTAGAGAGAAGGAGACATCGAGAGAGAAGGAGACATCATCTAGAGAGAAGGAGACATCTAGAGAGAAGGAGACATCGAGAGAGAAGGAGACATCTAGAGAGAAGGAGACATCTAGAGAGAAGGAGACATCTAGAGAGAAGGAGACATCGAGAGAGAAGGAGACATCTAGAGAGAAGGAGACATCTAGAGAGAAGGAGACATCTAGAGAGAAGGAGACATCTAGAGAAAAGGAGACATCTAGAAACCTTTGGAACGGACCCTAGGGAAATTGAGGCTTTAAATTTTGTCCTCCATGTTGGAAGAACCGTTGCTATGTGTTGATATATGAGAAATATATATATTTAAAAACAGATCATTTGGAGTCTTCTTACAGGATCTTGTAACCATGGATGTTAGTGGGAACAGACATCATGTTCACTGAATTACAACACAGCTCTGTGTTGAGAATTGAGCTTAAAGGTAGAATCTGTAACACCGTCAAACAGGGACCTCTCTTGGTACTGCACTTTGTTTACATGTTTTGTTTTGGTCTGACATGTGGGTTGGAGTTGACTGGTACTGCTGGCCACACCTCAGACTCTACTGCTGGCCACACCTCAGACTCTACTGCTGGCCACACCTCAGACTCTACTGCTGGCCACACCTCAGACTCTACTGCTGACCACACCTCAGACTCTACTGCTGGCCACACCTCAGACTCTACTGCTGGCCACACCTCAGACTCTACTGCTGGCCACACCTCAGACTCTACTGCTGGCCACACCTCAGACTCTACTGCTGACCACACCTCAGACTCTACTGCTGACCACACCTCAGACTCTACTGCTGGCCACACCTCAGACTCTACTGCTGACCACACCTCAGACTCTACTACTGCTGGCCACACCTCAGACTCTACTGCTGACCACACCTCAGACTCTACTGCTGACCACACCTCAGACTCTACTGCTGACCACACCTCACACTCTACTGCTGGCCACACCTCAGACTCTACTGCTGACCACACCTCAGACTCTACTGCTGGCCACACCTCAGGCTCTACTGCTGACCACACCTCAGACTCTACTGCTGGCCACACCTCAGACTCTACTGCTGGCCACACCTCAGACTCTACTGCTGACCACACCTCAGACTCTACTGCTGCTGGCCACACCTCAGACTCTACTGCTGGCCACACCTCAGGCTCTACTGCTGACCACACCTCAGACTCTACTGCTGGCCACACCTCAGACTCTACTGCTGGCCACACCTCAGGCTCTAAGAGAAGTCTGAAGAAAGTGACAGAATACCTTACTAAACTCTAATAATACCGTTTGGCTGTATTACAGATTTGACCTTTAAAAGGTGTATTTGAACATTAGTTTACAATGTCTTCCTCCACATTGATAGGTCATATGTGATGCTAAAAAAATAAACAAAACCAAAAAAAAACAAGAATTCAAATCTAAAAGTGAAAGTGTGCGTCAGGGAGGCGTCTATTCTTTTACCAACGGATTTCCAGTTCCGCGTTCACGTTCTGCGATCTGATTGGCCACTGACGTTTCTGGTGCGATCTGATTGGCCACTGACGCTTCTGGTCATGTGACATGTGCGCCCAATTGCGTGACGCGCCCATTTCCGCCTCGAACAGCAGCAAACTACCTAACGCCTAGTTTATCACTGGTTAAGCTTAGGCGACTCTTTCGAAGTTGGTTAAGGTTAGAGTTTGGAATCAGGGCTGGTGTTCTATCGCCCTGCTCTAAGACAAACTCTAACCTTAACCAACTTCGAAAGAGTGCCTAAGCTTAACCGGCGAAAGAAATAGGCGTCACACGATTGGCGCGACCAGAAACATCAGTGGCCAATCAGAGCGCAGAACGCAAATGCGGAACTGGAAATCCGTTGGTAAAAGTATTCAGGCATCAGGGAGCCGCCTGCCAGCGTGTGTGTCGTCTGTAGAGGTCAAAGGTGAAGTGGGCGGGGCGAGGGGTTGGTAGT
This sequence comes from Notolepis coatsorum, assembly GCF_963971535.1. Lineage (NCBI taxonomy): Eukaryota > Metazoa > Chordata > Actinopteri > Aulopiformes > Paralepididae > Notolepis > Notolepis coatsorum. The sequence goes on along the minus strand of NC_140177.1, from coordinate 62,761,601 downwards.
AGGCGTGTCTTGGCACCAGGCCCCTCCCCCAGTAGGAGAGGCTGCTGTCTGAGCAGCTCAGAGCTGCAGAAGTGATGGAGAGACGGCCCTTCAGACTGACACACACACACACACACACACAGAGACACACACACAAAAGAGGAAATAGAGAGACAGATTTAATCAACATCATCATTGATCAGTAAGAAAGAGCTTTTAGGACTTCCGGTTTTGAGATGTGTGGGTAGTCGACCAGTGTCAGAGCTCCCAGTCAAAAAGCATTGAAAAAGGGAAGTAAAACGAACTAAAACAAAATAAAAAGTGACAATTCAAGGATATAAGAGAAAAGGAAGGATGAACACGAGAAATAGCAAGAAAAAAAGGACCCCAGAAGAAGCACAAACACCGGAGGAAAGATCTCGACGCGAGGAAATGACGGAGGAGGTAGATCAGGCGAGCATGACGCAGGAAGACAGAGACGTGGAGCCCGCCTGGATAGCAAAGATACAAGCGAACATACAAGCTAGCGTGGTGAGTAACCCTAGGACCCTATGCAATTTGCATACAGGACAAACAGGTCCACCGACGACGCGGTCTCCCAGGTACTGCACAGCACCCTCTCTCACCTTGACCGTCAGAAGGGGGGCTATGTGAGACTGTTGTTCATTGACTACAGCTCAGCGTTCAACACCATAGTCCCCACCAGACTGGTGGACAAGCTGATCGAGCTAGGTCTGAGCTCCGCCCTGAGCGCCTGGGTACTGGACTTTCTGAGCGAAAGACCCCAGGCGGTCAGGGTGGGGGGTCAGACCTCCAACACCATCACCCTGAGCATCGGGTCCCCCCAGGGCTGTGTTCTGAGCCCCCTGCTGTACTCACTCTACACACACGATTGTGTGGCCAAGTTCAGCTCCAACTCCATAGTGAAGTTCGCAGACGACACAGTGGTGGTGGGGCTGATCTCGGACAACGACGAGAAGGCCTACCGGGAGGAGGTTGAGGTACTGAAACGCTGGTGCCAGGACAACAGCCTGCTCCTGAACATTGGTAAAACCAAGGAGCTGATCGTGGATTATAGGAGAGGACAGCAGGAGACGCACACACCACTGATGATGGGCTACCGTGGACAGGGTGAGCAGCTTTAAGTACCTGGGGGTCCACATCTCAGAGGATCTGACATGGTCAACACACATAGACACAGTAGTAAAGAAGGCGAAGCAGCGCCTCTACCACCTGAGACAGTTAAGGAAGTTCAGAGTATCAGGGAAGATACTCCAGTCCTTCTACTCAGGAGCGGTAGAGAGCATCCTGACCGGAAACATCACTGCCTGGTATGGAAACAGCACGGCACAGGACAAGAAGGCCCTACAGAGAGTGGTGCGCTCAGCCGAGCGTACCACGGGTATAGCACTACCTCCCCTGCAGGTTCTATACAACAAGAGGTGCAAATCCAGAGCCTGCAGAATAATGAAAGACCCCCACCACCCCAATAACAGCCTGTTTCAGCTGCTGAGGTCAGGCAGACGCCTGCGAACCCCAGCTACTAGGACAGAGAGGCTTAGGCTTAGCTTCTTCCCCCAGGCCATCAGAGTCCTGAACAATGAACATTGAGTACCACAGAACACTGAACTATCCACACATAAGCACACATGAGCACACACACGACACGCACGCTGTGCACGCTCACACACTAGCAGCCACTTAACACTTTAACATGAGCGGGCACACACTCATGCGCACACACTCACACTTATTGCCAAAAGGAAAGGCCACTTTAAATCAGTAGTAGCAACAGTAACAGTGTATTGCACTACCAAAGCTACCTAGCATGTCCTATATGCTCTGTAAATAACTATGTACAGATACCGATTCTGATGTCACAGTCACACCATGTTACCTGTTACCTGTTATTGCACAATGTTTTTGTATTGGATTCTATTATATGTTGTACCCACTGTATTGCACATCGTTGCGGGCAAGACCACCCGCATTTCATTGTATACTCGTATGCCGTGACAAATAAAACTCTTGACTTGACTTGACTTAACCAAGAGGCTAACCAAGAGCTACAAGCTAACATACAAGCTAATGCAAAGGCTATCCCAGCTATACAAACTAGCATACAAGCTAGCGTACAAGCTAGTGCGTTGACTAACCAACAGGCTAACGCAACAGCTAACCAAGAGCTACAAACTAGTCTACAAACTAGCATACAAGCTAACGCAATGGCTATCCAGGCGAGCACGCAGAATATCCAAAACAGCATCGATGGACTCAGGGAAGAGTTAAAGAAAGGTCAGGACGAGCTCAGAGAGGAAATGGATAAGGGACTCGAGGCAATGGATGGAAAACTACAGGAACAAGAGAAAGACATAAAGATGTTGGAAGGAAGGACGGCTGAAACGGAGGAATGGACTACAGAAATACAAGATATTCTAAAGGAGACGCTCGAACAACAGAACATATTGAGAGAAAAGTTAATGGACATGGAGGGGAGGTCGAGGAGAAAGATACGAATATGGGGACTGAAAGAAGGGATGGAAGGAGACTCTATGATCAAATATGTAGACAACCTCATTCGAAGAGAATTGAAGATGACAGACCTCGACAAGACAGGGATTCAAAGAGCACACAGGACACTGGTGCCGAAGCCGCGGTTGGACAAGCCACGAGAGCAATTATAGTCAACTTCTTGGAATTCGAAGTCAAAGAAAACATCCTCAGAGCAGCCTGGCAGACGAAGATGAAGGTGAAGGGACAGAGAGTAACCCTCGACCATGACTATGCAACAGAGGTGGCGGTAAAGCGTCGGAGCTACGTTCAGATAAAAAAGGAATCAGATTTCAATCACCAATGACCATGCTGAAGGTCCATTGGAATGAAGGCGCAAAGGTGTACAGCGACGTGCGGGACGCGGCGAGGGACATGAACCGAAGAGGATGGAAGGTGCCGGGAGGAGAAGAGGAGAGACCGACGCTGTTGCAGAGGTTGGAGAGAGCGAGGAGATGGACCAGGGTCGAGGGACGAGGAAAAGGCGAGGAGAACGGGAAGGTGAAGGGTAGGGGTGGGAATCACCAGTTTCATCACGATACGATACGATATCGATTCTTTGGACAACGATACGATATTTTCCGATATCACAAAGTCTGCCACGATACGATACGATTCGATTCAGGTGCCTGCGATCGATATGAGACGATATTATATGCCCATTTAACACAATCAGTTTAAATCAACAACAAAAAAAGGCAATGGAAATATCATTTGACATTTTTATTTTTGATCTCTTCCAGACATTTAAATGAAAAACAATCTATTGTTTTTAATACAAATAGACCTCCTGTTCACTGTTTTTGGTTCGTTTTTCTTTTTTTTATATTAATATATCCTATTCACTGTCACAGCGCTGTATTTTGGCTGGAAAAGGTGCAGTACCGGCCAGATCCTGTTAGTGGGGCTATCTCGAGAATGCAGTAACCCCCCTCCTTCCCAGTCCCTAGTGGACCTCTGCTGCTCTTTTAGATTAGTTAGCTTACGCTAACGCAAGGTTAATTTCGGTATTTAACGCGACGTGGGCATAAAGGAATGGCGAGGATGGAAAGATGTTAGATGCATTTGACCCCTTGTGGGGAAAAAAAACAACAGGCACTTATTTCGGGTCTCAAAATAGGCGGACTCTGAAGCAATGCTGTCTAACGTCTACACACGCTGAGCTGCGCTGAGCTGAGCTAATGTTGTTGTTGCGGCCCGGCGGATATGGTCACCAGGGGATTTTCAAAATAAGAGTATCGCAATATGAATCAATCTTTTTACGTTGCATCGATCCTATTTGATGATTGATAATAGATCGATATATCGATCTGGATCGATGTATCGTCCCACCCCTAGTGAAGGGGATCTGAATCGATTCAAAGCAGATCAACTGAGAAGGAAGACGCAAAGACACGGAGAAGGGGGGCAGAGAGGAGACGAGAGGGGACACGGTGATCCAAGGGAGGATAAGTACAATACACACACAATACAGGTTAATGTATACATGAGAAGGACTGATGCAATGAGAAGATGGTAAAGTACATACGAGATAATTATACCAAAAGTTATAAAAAAAAGGACATGGAGATTCAAGACACATTAGACTGATATACATATGACACACACAATACAAGAAAATGAAAACAGGAAAATGACTTATGCAAGGAGAAGATGGTAAAGTACATACGAGATAATTATACCGAAAGTTATAAAAAAGGACATGGAGATTCAAGAGATATATTGAGACGGACATGAAAGAACCACATGAAAGTGACTAATACAGAGCTTATGACCGGGAGCTCGGAGGTCGCACACAGAACGAGTTGGACATATATAGTGCGCATTTTTTAGCCACTAGGGGGAGCCCTCTCACTAGGAGAGCCACTACTCCCCACCCACCAGCGGGGGAAAGAGGGGTACGAGTGAGACCCTCAAATACCATGGAAGTTCCATGTGTTAATGTTGATGTTAATGTTTATTATGGTTATATGTATGTAAATCAGACGGAGATAGCAGAGGCTACAACCACAAATATTATTTTATGTGACATGGGTAGAACGGGAAAACAATTGGAAAAGAAATATGACACAAGTTAAGGGTATAAAAATGATGTCGTTGAATGTGAATGGTATGAATAATCCAATCAAGAGGAGTAAGGTGATGATGAAACTTAAGAAAGAGGAGGCGCAGGTCATCTTCTTACAAGAAACACATCTAATATCACAAGAACATGAAAAGCTGAAGAGATTCGGGTATGAAAATCTGTTCTATAGTTCTTTTAAACAGAACCTTAGAAGAGGAGTAGCTATACTAATTAAGAACACAGTGAAGTTTGAAATGATCAGGGAAATAAGGGATAAAGAGGGGAGGTATGTAATGGTCAAGGGGGAAATGGAATGTCAAATGGTAACACTAGTGAATGTGTATGCTCCACCAGAAAGTGAGAAATATCTATTTGAAACGATCTTTGATATCATAGCGATGGAAGGGGAAGGGGTCCTGATCTGTACAGGTGATTTCAATGTAGTACTGAACTATGACATAGACACGACAAGCACAAAGAAATGGATGACAAACATTTGCAAATATATGAATATACAAATGGCAGAATTAGGAATCATGGATATATGGAGAGCAATGCACACACTAGATAGAGAATACACACATTATTCGCATCCACACACAACATATTCAAGGATAGACTATTTTCTCATAACAACAGGGGACAGATACAGGGTAGAAGACTGCAGGATAGGGGTAACGGACATATCAGATATAGCTCAGCGCAATATATCTGACAGTGAATCTTAAAAGTAGACAGAGAAATACAGTTTGGAGACTGAATGTAGGACTATTAAACAACAAAGGTTTGGTTAATGAAGTAAAGGAAGACAATTAGATACAGAGAAGAAAATGATAACGGAGGTAGACCCAAACATTTTATGGGATGCACTAAAGGTAGTAATAGGTGGAAAATTGATAGCAAAGATGGCATTACTCAAGAAGGCTAGAATAGAGACATACCAGAACTTGATAAAGAAACTGAAAGAATTAGAGAAAGAACACCAAAGCTCAAAGAACCAAAAGACACTTAGAGAGGTAAAGGAAGTTAGAGGAAAGATAAACAAAGAGCTGCTGACAGAAATAGAGAAGAAAGCTAGATACATGAAGCAGACATACTATGAAGGGGGACCGAGAGCGACCAGACTTTTAGCTAGACGAATCAGGACACAACAAAAACTGAACACAATACACACAATAAGGGACACGAACACAAACAAAATACTGAGAGAACCAGCTGAAATAGAGAAGACATTTGAAGAATATTATAAGAAACTATACACACAACCGATAGCGGCAGGAGAAGAGGAGATAGACATTTTTTGAACATTTTTATCTACCATCGATAGGGAAGGAACAGAACGAAATATTAAATGCAGAGATCACAGAACAGGAAGTTTGGAATGCAATCAGTAAAGCAAAGAGTAGTAAGTCACCGGGTAGCGACGGATTCCCCTCGGAATTCTACAAAACATTTAGACAGGAACTGAGCCCCATATTAGAAGCAGCATTCAGACACACAATGGAAAAAGGCACAATGCCACCTTCATGGAAAGAGGCCATAATTACTACAATTCCAAAAGAAGGGAAAGATAGAGAACTATGTAGCAGTTTCAGACCTGTGTCCATACTTAATGTAGATTACAAGATGTATACATCAATAATATCCAAAAGATTTGAGACATTTATGACAGATATTATAGACGAAGAGAGACCAGACCGGATTCATTAAAGGAAGACAGACACAGGATAACATAAGGAAGACAGTGCAGGTGGTAGAGGAGATACAAAAGGAAGGAGGAAGTGCAGTATTAGTTAGACTAGATGCAGAAAAAGCTTTCGACAGTGTAAGCTGCAGTGGCGGCTCGCCACCGGGGGCGCTAGGGCGCCGACCCACCTGTTTTAATGAGAGAAGAAGAAAAAAAAACGTTTGTTTTTTGTTTTATAGCCCTATAAATAATATAAACATGTTTAAAATGAATAATATTTACTCATTTTAAGTATGTTTGTGTTTCCAATGCACAATATAACTTAATTTTACAAAGATTAATAATAGTTTTCCTGAACAGGAAGTGACGATTATGTCTGATATAGACCTTTTCATTACGTAGCCGCAGGCATTTCTCCTCGCCGTATTTCTCTCTGGGCTAGGCGCAATTGCGCCTGGAGTGCGCGTGCCCGCCGTGCACTGGTTCATCGCTGTATCCGTCGCAGCCACGCGCTTTGCGTTGAATATGATGTATTATGATGGAACTCGGGCGCTGGTTTGAAACGACCTAGCAAGCAGCCGAGCGTCTAAAAGCTCTCTGATGGGCCGACGCGGTACTTTCCGTAACCGCAGTTTGCAACATGAGTTTATGCTGTTGTTGTGTTGTGTGATGCAGATATTTGTCTTGGAGCGTGATGGCAAGTTCTTTCAACGGTTAGGCTTAGGCACTCTTTCAAAGTTGGTTAAGGTTAGAGTTTGTCTTAGAGCATGGCGATAGAACACCAGGTAGTTTGCAGGCTGTTCGAGGCGGACATGGACAAAGGCACTCACAGTACTTGTTGGCTATTAACTGTGGAGGGACATGCATGGACAATGGATGGACATCAACACAGGCTGGATGGACAATGCCATGGAGTGGATATACTTTATCAACAAGCCAACAACAAGGTAGATTAGCGATCTTAACTCTAGTTTAATACATGATACGTTGTCTACTGATGCCGCATAATATCAACAGCTGATTCGTTGTAACGTTACAGCTTTCAGCTAACGTTAGCTACTGCTAGCTGTTAGCTCCGTTAGCTTAGCTGGCCACTTTTATAATTACTGCATGGAAACGGAGTAACGTTAACGTTTAAACGTTATGTCGAGGTCATACAATACTACAGTCGACATAAGGTTAACGTTACCCCGTTTCCATGAAGTGTTTAAATAGCAGTAATCTTGTTGAAAATATAACGTTACTAAAATGCTCTCTTGAAAATACGTGGATTATGGCTTGTTCAATATCGTCTATGTTTGAATGAATGAATGAATGAAAACTTTATTAACAGATTGCAGAATGGGTACAATACAGTACGGCTCAATACACACAATTGTTAAGGGGATGCAGACCAGAGAAAGACGTTTGTCTTGTTTACATCAGGGTCCCAGATTTTCGATTCATATCGATAGTTTAATAGCTAGCCTTGGCTCGTATAACAATATGCAAAATAAGTGTACAGCCCTGTACTCATACTGAAGTTATTCTTGGTATATAATACTACATACTAGGTCTGATTGTGTAACGAATCGATTCCACGTCGCGCTGTGTGTGAGAGAGAGAAGGAGAGAGAGGGAGAGATCTGTGTGTGTTTGGAGACGGAGCGAGTTTTGTTTCTAACTTTTCTATTTATATATTGTGTTTCAAGTTGTGAATTAGACTATACTTTATTTGACTGGTTGTGTGTTGTTGTAGTAACAGCTGAGCGACTCGTTCATAAGAGCCGATTCATTGCCGTGAGCGTGAGTCGAATCGCTCACGTCTTGCCATGAGTCGGTTGCGTGGTACTGTACATGTTTGCAAAATGTTTTGGTATAGCGCCCCTAGTGGAGAGAGAACCAGCAGCCGCTACTGGTAAGCTGGATATTTCTATATAAAGTATTGGAGAAATTTGGATTAGACAAAAACGCTATGAAAACAATTAGGGCATTATATCAAGAACCGACGGCTAGGATTAAGGTAAATGGTAGTTTGACGGACCGGATTAAACTAGAGAGAGCTACCAGACAGGGTTGTTGTCTTTCGCATGTGCCCCATCTCCCATTTGATTGGCTGACTGGTGACGCCTACATTTAATAGCCTTGGTAAGAACCAGGAAGTGTTGGGCTACCTTGTTGTCATGGTTACGGGTGGGTGGGGCAAGAAACAGCCTATCCTGTAGTGCCTGTGTGATCAGCTGATCCTCCTGGACGCTGACACTGACCAATGAGCTGTAGAGGAGCTGAGAGGGCGGGACATTCACCCCTGGAGAGAGAGACAGATGGACAGAGAGAGACAGTCAGCGACAAACAGGCTGACAGACAGACAGACAGACAGACAGGCAGATGGAGACAGACAGAGGCTTCAAGCCTGTTTCATGCTTCTTGTGGTCTGTATGGTCTACACCAGGGGTTCTCAAACCTTTTTAATACCACAACCCCATTTTATTTAGGATTATTTTCACTGTCACCTACCCACGACCCCACTTTGGGTCGCGACCCGTAGTTTGAGAACCGCTGGTCTACACGGTATCTGTGACCAGCAGGTGGTTTGGGGCCTCATGTATAAAACAGTTATAAATCTTAGGATTTGTACACGCATCTCCCGCGCCTGCGCCCCATGAGAAATCACCATCAACTCCAGACTCTGCAGAAGCTGGTCCCTCTAGTAGGCCTTGCTGGTACCTGAAGTCTCTCCAGACTCTGCAGAAGTTGGTCCCTCTAGTAGGCCTTGCTGGTCCCTGAAGTCTCTCCAGACTCTGCAGAAGTTGGTCCCTCTAGTAGGCCTTGCTGGTCCCTGAAGTCTCTCCAGAAGCTGGCCCCTCTAGTAGGCCTTGCTGGTCCCTGAAGTCTCTCCAGACTCTCCAGAAGCTGGCCCCTCTAGTAGGCCTTGCTGGTCCCTGAAGTCTCTCCAGACTCTGCAGAAGTTGGTCCCTCTAGTAGGCCTTGCTGGTCCCTGAAGTCTCTCCAGACTCTACAGAAGCTGGTCCCTCTAGTAGGCCTTGCTGGTCCCTGAAGTCTCTCCAGACTCTGCAGAAGCTGGTCCCTCTAGTAGGCCTTGCTGGTCCCTGAAGTCTCTCCAGACTCTACAGAAGTTGGTCCCTCTAGTAGGCCTTGCTGGTCCCTGAAGTCTCTCCAGACTCTGCAGAAGCTGGTCCCTCTAGTAGGCCTTGCTGGTCCCTGAAGTCTCTCCAGACTCTGCAGAAGCTGGTCCCTCTAGTAGGCCTTGCTGGTCCCTGAAGTCTCTCAACTCCTTCATCCTCCACATCAGGGGTCACCAACCTCTTGGAAACCGAGAGCTACTTCAAGGTACTGAGCCGTAGGAAGGGCTACTTGTTTGATAACAATAACAAAGTTGCACAGATCACGTTTTAAAATATAACACTATGTCCAGGCGAACCTTTGTCTATGTTGCTTTAGAGGGTTAAAATATAACAATATGTCCAGGCGAACCTTTGTCTGTGTTGCTTTAGAGGGTTAAAATACAACAATATGTCCAGGCGAACCTTTGTCTGTGTTGCTTTAGAGCAGTGCTTCTCAAACTTTTTCTGTCAGGCCCCCCTTTGGCGGACCAAAATATTTTGGGCCCCCCTCGCCCCAACAAAATAGTCATGAAATGGGCCATGTTTAAATTTATTGAAATAACACCAATATCGTGACCTTTCAAATTGGCCCTATATTTTGTTTTCAGAGCTGTCATGGATGAAAAGCCAGCTTCACACAGATACTGTATGTGGTGCTGAATGGTATCAACACTTTAACTGCTGCATCATGAGATACTTGGTGGGCCATGAGATGAGATACTTGGTACTCAGCACCACACTCTGAAACTAGCTCTCCAGGTGGTATCAGATGAGATTTCAAAGAGTTCTTCCAAGAGTTTGGATGGAGATGTGTCAGGAAGCTTTGTCTCAATGTTGTCTGTAAAGGTTTTTTTATCCAGAGTAACTTGGTGATCCCTTTCTGTGTTTTATTAAATAATGATTTTCAGATTTTGAGAAATGGTATTTTCATGGAGAACAGTACAGCTGCAACAGATAGCACTTTAGTGATAATTTTCTGTAATCCAATTTTTTATTAATTTTTTAATCTCAAGGCCCCCCCTGTCATGCCTCTGCGCCCCCCCCTGGGGGGCGCGCCCCCCACTTTGAGAAACACTGCTTTAGAGGGTTAAAATATAACACTATGTCCAGGAGAACCTTTGTCTGTGTTGCTTTAGAGCAGGGGTGTCAAACTCATTTTCACAGAGGGCCACATCAGCATTATGGTTGCCCTCAAAGGGCCAAAGACCGTATAAATGTTAATGTAATGTAAAATAAATGTAGCTACTCATTTACATATTGTTAAACATGTTTCTGTATTTATTACTTATTCAAGTTATACATATTGCATATGCATTTGCATAGATGTAAAAATATATGTTAGCTTATTTTAACAAATAATTTTAGTTTATCAGAACCCCATATTACTCCATCAATCAATGATCAAACCATTCAAGTAAATAACAAAGAAGAATATCATCAAATACAAGCTATGACATTAAGTTTGTTCAAAACCTTTTTGTCACAGTCAAGAGGGGCAGAACTAACAACTGTGAGCTGCAAAGAACGCGTGGGACAGATGTAGCAGATGTTACAAAAACAAATGGCTGCACACAACCTTGCAGAGGCCATACATCCAACTAATGGAAGATAGTTTAATTAACTTTAATTAACAGATTGCAGAATGGGTACAGTACAGTACAGCTCAATACACACAATTGTTAAGGGGATGCAGACCAGAGAAAGACTTTCGACTTGTTTACATCAGGGTCCCCCATTTTCAATTCGTAATGAAATTGCTATTATGTGTCTGCATGAACACACAACTCTGTAACTGTACTCAAAAATAACAAAATAAGGGTTGTCTCAGTTCACAACTATATTGGTCAAGTTTTGGGTGGGACTTGTTTGCGTCCCTACAGCTTCTTATTCAATTGAGCGAGATGCTCGGTTATGTCACACAGCCAGCTTGCATCGGACAGTTCAGACAATATTTCTTCAACCCTTTGTTACCTATTCCGCCTGGATCTTTTTTGTATTTTGGGCTGTAAAATTGTCAAAGAATGTCTGAGGAGTAAGTGCTTTTGGCTTTTTTCCTTTGTTACTTCATCAATACCTCAGATGTTCAACACACATGTATGTGTAAGAATGTGTAATAACTAAGGCTGTCAAAGCTTTATTAACGCATTAACCCACAATTATTTTAACGCCACTATTTTTTAACCCAAGATTAATGTTAAAAAAAAAATGTTTTTTATACCAGAGCTCTTGGGGGGCCACATCAAATGACGTGGCGGGCCGCATTTGGCCCGCGGGCCATGAGTTTGACACCTATGCTTTAGAGGGTTAAAATATAACACTATGTCCAGGAGAACCTTTGTCTGTGTTGCTTTAGAGCAGTGATTCCCAACCTGGGGTCCGCGGACCCCCTGGGGGTCCGCCAGGGGGCGCAGGGGGTCCGCCAGACCACAGATGATTTGAGTTTTTTTTTCTTTTTTCAGAGAAATATTTAATTAGCATATTTGTATCATCAGAAGCACGAATAGTCTCTCCACTACAATAAAAAATAAAGATAAATAAATAAACATCTAGACATGATTTTTGAACGTTAACAGTAGGCTACCGGGTAGCCGCTAAAACGCGAATCAGTTGACTGTATCACTTTCCGTAGCTAGCCTAGCACGCTAGTTAACTTTCTCGGCTCGTCTGCAGTCAGCCGCCATAGGCGAAAATGTGTGACAAACGAAAAGGAGATGACGGCAGCTCATCTGCAAAAAAAGTTAGGACCTACAGCAATCGCGAAAATTACATCACCATGGGCTTCACTGAGGGACCAGACAAACGACCTGAGTGTGTGATTTGTGGAGAAAAGTTGGCAAACTCGAGCCTGAAGCCCAGCAAGCTGAAGAGACATCAGGCGTCTAAGCACCCAGAAACCGTTGGGAAGGATCCAGACTTTTTTAGGAGGAAAGAACAGTCTCTCAAGGCGAACAAGCCCGTTGATGTTAGATTAGCGTGGAGCAGGGGTGGCAGTGATTTACAGAAGGCTACCGAAGCCTCCTTTGAGTGTTCGCTTTTAATTGCAAAAGCAAAGAAACCGCACAATATTGGCGAGCAGCTCATCAAACCAGCCTGCATCAAAATGGTTTAGAAACTGTGCGGCCCACAGGTGGCGGATAAACTAAAATCAGTACCACTCTCGAACAATGTAGTGAAAGACCGAATTGATAAGATGTCAAGTGATTGCGAGCAGCAGCTGTCAGAAAAGCTTAGAAAGGGTCCATTTGCCATACAACTTGATGAAACTACAACTGTCGCAGACGAGGCTGTGCTCATCGTTTATGTGCAGTATATCGAAAATGAGGATCTGAAGCAGGACATTCTCATGTCAGTCAACCTTACTACCACCACTCGAGGTGAGGATATTTTTACTGCAGTGGATTCTTACTTCATTCAACATAAATGCAAACCGTTCACCATTAGGGCCTGATTTGAGAGGATGAATACAGGATTTGAATATTGGCCAACATTTTGAAATACATATGGTGCAAAATGAGATTTGTTGATTGAAGGCACAAGTCAAAGAAGCATAGTGGGTCTAATTATGATGCATATGCCTGTGTATAAGCAATTAAAATGACAAAAAAAATATTAACACTTTGATTGCCTAAGGTTAAATTCATGATATACCATCCGTTGCCAGCTCTATTTGTCTATGGAGAAGTTCCCCTTCTTTGCAGGGCTATAACTTTTTAAATTCTATTGCTAGATTGCCATTATTAGGGCCCATTCAATGTCCTATATGTATTGTTCAGGGTGTATGAACGTTAAACTTTTTCATTCACATATTCATACTAAAATATGATCTAAATAGGGCTGGGCGATATGGCCTAAATATGATATCACGATATTTTCTGACCTTTCGGCGATACACGATACGCATCACGATGTTTTTCTTTTTTTCCCCAAACAATTCATTATGAGGCTTACCAAGACAGTATTTGAGTTTGCAAGCTAACATTAAAGACAAAATAAAATACCCATGCATTTAGCATTTTTATATTATATATTAGATTTAGATTATTGGATTATTAGATTATATATTGCATATATTTAGCAATGAGATATTATATGATTTAGATATGAAATATGATGAATTGAAAATGGGGGACCCTGATGTAAAAAAGACGACTGTTGTTGTTGTTGTTGTTGTTGTTGTTGTTGTTGTTGTATTGAGCTGTACTGTATTGTACCCATGCTGCAATCTGTTAATAACGTTCATTCATTCAGTCGGCAAACAGAATCATTTTGATTGACAGTCGCGTCTGCCAATTACGTCACATCGCTTGCACCCGCCCTGCTGTTCTTAGCACCAATCGGCAAGCGCATATTCATTTTTTACTTCCGCCATTGGAGAGCTCAATGACAACAACAATGGCAGCGGTAGCTCGCCGCGGCCGACGTTTAGCTTTTAGCTCCACAGAATGACTAAACGACTGGAGGCATAATGATTTTACTGCAACGGATGTTATAATAAAAGCCTTTCCATACATCTGTCTGATTGAAAACGTTATTAACAGACCGCAGAATGGGCACAACTGAGTCAGCACGGGCTGAGATATGAACGACTAATGCTTGCTATATCTAGGTCGACCTCGGTCGTTGCTATGTAAATACGCTGATGTTATTGAAAGTGTAACTATATAACGTTAATGCCACAAAACGAATGCCTTTGTTATCATAAGTAGTAACTTTTGATGCAGTAGTGTGTGTGTCGGGCGGCGCTGTTCAAAAGTGTCAACGTGTGGACCAGATTGACGCGACACAAGCCTCTTGGGCAAAACATCACGATATCCACGATACGTTTAAAAAGTGTATCGTTAATGAACTGTACCCGATATTTATATAATATCGTCATATCGCCCAGCCCTAGATCTAAAGTATAAGTATGTTTTCATCTCTTTCTGCAGCTATCTCCAGAACGTGATTTATAGCCCCAAATGCATTATATTGATGATCAAATACAGTTTGGTAGCGATCGGTGCCAGATGAAAAATTTCAAATGGACGTGCTTCTAGAAGTTTCTACGTATCATCTGATGATGACCGGATGGGCGGGGGATCGTTTATAATTCCGTGGGCAACGTTATACCATTCATCTAATGTGGGTCAAATGTTCATCATAGCAGTTAGTGTCGAACACGGTAATACTACACGCTAAAACTCACCCCAGTCTCCGCGGGCCGTTGGGCGATCAGCGTGGGGTAGACAGTTTTCCATTATGGGATGTCAAAATACCCGGTCCATTTCCAGGTTGTATAATAGTATATACGTCCAAATCATGTTGTTTATCGAGTTATTGGCAACGGATCGCTATGTATTGTGTTGAGCTCGAGTCCCGGGACCTATAGAGAGTGCCCGGAAGTAATATGGGTGATCACGACTTCATCCACATGACTTCCTGTTTGGCGCTTCTGCCGATCGGCCGCCAGATGGCGCTCTTGAACCGCTAGAGGATTGAGAGGAGCTCAGAACTGTGTGTGAAGGCTGCAGAGGGGAAATATGATTCCGATCACAGATTTTTGAAATATTGATATTAACACTTTGAGCGCCACGCCTGGTTTTCCTTTTTACCGGCTGAATGCCACCATCGGCGCCAATGTTAACGTTAATATCGCCTAATCTATGTTTTAAATTATGGCTATGTGTCTAATCTGCCCATCGCATTATCAAAGACTATTTTCCAGTCAGTGCTGTCAAGGCAGATTGTTTTTTTATCGCGTCGTTTCCGTTTCAGAGCAGTTAGAAAAGCCCCCGTTTTGATATAAAAAACAGCTCATTCTGGAGCATTCTATGAAAATCGTCTTTTAGTGGAATATTCCACAACATTGATATTCGTCGGCCTTTTTATGAATCGTTTTCAAATAAACGCTAGATGCTCAATATTATACGTGCACGCAAGCACATTACGGCCGCGCACGGATAATCGCCTCGTTGATTTCCTCTCGGACTTTTACAGTGAAACCGAAAGAAGACATTTCACAAAACAGCCTATATCTTCATCAAACTTACTCTGATTATCCTAACACTGATAACATAGAGTCCTTACCTGACATCAGATGGTATCCAACTGGTATATTCCAATTCCTGATCACCATTCGAAAAAATCGATATGTGTATGGATCCAACGCGATACTGTAGAACTCCATGATCAGCGGGGATCTGAGGTTCCAGAATGAACTGTGGTAACCCCGGCTGGATCAGTGGACTGGAAAATGTGGAGTACCGGATTTTTTTCCCCATTCATTTTCATTGAGTCCATTCCAAAATCACTTATGTCATCTGGGAGACGACAGGGGGCGCTTTTTTCCACAGTGATCGCCGGCGCCGCTCGGCTATCCTCGGGTAGGCTCGGGTGATGCAATACTTTTTCAGATCGCTAAAAAAGAAAAAAAAAATCTCGTGAGTGGCTTTCAACCACATATAAAAAAAAACACGAGAAATCTCGTGAGTGGCACGGAAAGAGTTAAAGACGAGTTAGGGCGTCCTCGGCAACTTTAGCATGGCTAGGAAAGACGCCTAAACACGTTTTCGGCACTTAAAGTGTTAAAATGACAAAAAAAAGTATTTTATGGTATTTTATTAGGAGGGGGGTCCAGGAATTTCATCAGAGATGTTTGGGGGTCCCTGGGGGAAAAAAGGTTGGGAACCCCTGCTTTAGAGGGTTAAAATATAACAATATGTCCAGGAGAACCTTTGTCTATGTTGCTTTAGAGCAGTGTTTCTCAAAGTGGGGGGCGCGCCCCCCATGGGGGGCGCAGAGGCATGACAGGGGGGGCCCTGAGATTTATATATATATATTTTTTTTTAGATTACAGAAAATTATCACTAAAGTGCTATCTGTTGCAGCTGCACTGTTCTCCATGAAAATACCATTTCTCAAAATCTGAAAATCATTATTTAATAAAACACAGAAAAGGATCACCAAGTTACTCTGGATAAAAAAAACCTTTACAGACAACATTGAGACAAAGCTTCCTGACACATCTCCATCCAGAACTCTTTGAAATGTCATCTGATACCACCTGGAGAGCTAGTTTCAGAGTGTGGTGCTGAGTACCAAGTATCTCATGATGCAGCAGTTAAGGTGTTGATACCATTCAGCACCACATACAGTATCTGTGTGAAGCTGGCTGTTCATCCATGACAGCTCTGAAAACAAAATATAGGGCCAAGTTGAGCCTTGAGGATGACATGCGTGTTGCCTTGTCAAAGACTGACAGCAATAAAGACTGTTTGCTTATTTCCTATGTGTGGGCTTTTGCTCTGACGGTGCGCAGGCCATGGCAGGAAAAAGGAGGGGGCTACAGGCGCTCATCAAGGGGGTCTCGCTCATTGCAGCCACTAATGCTGTGATGACTCGCATAATTTACTTACATTTTCTCTTTTTTTGCACAAATTGCAAAGTTCTTTCACAAGTTTTTTCACACGTTTTTCACAAAGTTGTCTATCTTTTTTTTTTTTTTTTTTTTTAAAGCAGTGTCCTTGAATTGTATTGCAATGTTACAAGATGTCACTATTTTTGAAAAAGCAGTCTTGAGTGTCCATTGAATTGTATTGCAATGTTACAAGATGTCTCTATTTAAAAAAAAAAGCACAGTCTTTGAGTGTGTATTGGACTGTATTGTTATGTTGTTGCACAATTGCACAGTTGTAAAGTGGTTGCACAATTTGAAAGGTCACGATATTGGTGTTATTTCAATAAATTTAAACATGGCCCATTTCATGACTATTTTGTTGGGGCGAGGGGGGGGGGGGGCCCAAAATATTTTGGTCCGCCAAAGGGGGGCCTGACAGATAAAGTTTGAGAAGCACTGCTTTAAAGGGTTAAAATATAACACTATGTCCAGGAGAACATTTGTCTGTGTTGCTTTAGAGCAGCGGTTCCCAAACTGTGGTGCGGGCACCCCTTGTGGTGCACGAGAGCCCTCTTGGGGGTGCGTGACATGAAAAGGCTAATGGCGGTGCTATGGTGTTATTTTACTAATAAATATAACTAATATACCTTATTTCAAATGGGGATTTTCACTGTGTAAATCATGAAATGTACGAAACTTTTCAATTAAAAACGTATGTTTTAATAATAATAAAAAAAAAGATGTATCCAAAATGCACTTTACTTCCTGCCATAGGCTGGGACCGGTGCGCTATTATTGTGGCAGCGTATATTATGCTCATGTGTTTGCCTACACTTCATGCGTTCTTGGAGGGAAACTAAGTTGTCATGGGTGAACCTGTAAACAGCCTAATAACAGAACACCTCAACCAGCTCGCTGAGCAGTTACGGACATATTTCCCACCATATGGAGGCATCTCAGACGTGGATTCAACCCATTTGAAGTTTCCCCTCCTGTCCCACAACCGTCACTACAACCGCAGCAACAGCTGATCGACCATATGACCTGGCCAAGCAAGCCATGAGGGTTTAAATGCCCTTAACCATCAATATTATTATTGCTACCAGGTTAGTGCTGGTTTTAATATATTAATTTAAAATTAAACACAGGTAGAACTTTACTCCACATAACAGAAAACAACACAAACCCAAGCAAAAGCAATTGCAGTTATGATTAATCTCAGGCCTATACTGGGAATAATCATGCCTATCTCTCTCTCTCCCTTCCACTGCCTCTCTCTGCCCCCTCGCTCTCTTTCTGCAGGCCACTGCACTGGATAATCCATGAAAATGCGTTTTGTTTTTTGGCCAATCTGTTTCCGAGTCTACGCATGTAATTCTCATTTTGTTCTTTATGTGGTGAAGTATTTTATTTGTTTGTCATAGGCCTACTGCACTTTGGTATGTGTTCTTATTGGATTAAACCTGATGCCTTTAGTGCGCCTATGAATAGACTGTGTTGTCTTTTTTATGTTTGGCATTGGGGGGTGCGTCAGCTAGGTCGGGAGGTGCATGGCCAAAAAAGTTTGGGAACCACTGCTTTAGAGGGTTAATCGTCTAAAAGCAACATAGACAAAGGTTCACCTGGACATAGTGTTATATTTTTGCCAATTCTGAGCTTATTCTTTGAGTCAGTATCAAACGTTATACCTTTTATGATTCAGGGGAACCTACCCTTTTCTGGTGCCGTGTGAAGTCACTATCATACATTACCTTTGAATTAATGAATGAATAGTTTTATTTCGAACAATACATATAAAGAAATAACAATGTAAAAAATTATTTGTATATATATATAATTTTAAAATGAATAATAAAGTAAATTAATACAGTTGACCAGGGAATTATTGTTTTTTGGAAAGTTATATTTAGGTGTTTTGAACCTCAGTGTGAGACACCTTTATTTTGATATAGTTCTGGGTGTTTTTTAGCAGACAATGTGAAAATACTAGTGCTTTTTGAAATCTAATTAATTACAGGATTTGTAATTAATTAATCTAATTAATCGCATAACCATTTTAGGCCTGATATTCTATAATCATATTTCAAATGGCATGTGTCCGGATGGCAGAATTCAGTACTGTATCTACAAAACCTTCTGTTTAATCATCTTCCATTTATTCATTTGCTTAGATTTGTCAGGTCTGGTCAATTTGAGCAAAGATAAAACAAATGTAATTGATATTCTCCTTTGGTTCATTACAATTTACTCAAGCCTAGTAACAGACACAGTATTTCTGACACTGGGAATACATTCCCTGAGATCCATAGATGTCCCTAGAATCAGATACCAAGAACATGCAAATGGACCATATTAAAAAAAAAGTCTGTAAATGTGTATTCTACGTTATTATGGAATTAATGAGATTAAAAAATATTTAAATTTAAAAAATAATTTGCATCTTGTGGGCGACCAGGTCCCTGCAGGCACCATGTTGGTTCCCTCTGCATCTTGTGGGCGACCAGGTCCCTGCGGGCACCATGTTGGTTCCCTCTGCATCTTGTGGGCGACCAGGTCCCTGCTGGCACCATGTTGGCTCCCTCTGCTCTGCATCTTGTGGGCGACCAGGTCCCTGCGGGCACCATGTTGGCTCCCTCCGCTCTGCATCTTGTGGGCAACTGTGGGCCTGGCTGAACAGTAGCTGAACAGTAGCTGAACAGTAGCTGCACAGTAGCTGAACAGTAGCCCGGCTGAACAGTAGCTGAACAGTAGCTGAACAGTAGCTGAACAGTGGCTGAACAGTAGCTGAACAGTAGCTGAACAGTAGCTGAACAGTAGCTGAACAGTAGCTGAACAGTAGGCTGAACAGTAGCTGAAAAGTAGCTGAACAGTGGCTAAACAGTAGCTGAACAGTAGCTGAACAGTGGCTGAACAGTAGCTGAACAGTAGGCTGGCTGAACAGTAGCTGAACAGTAGCTGAACAGTGGCTGAACAGTAGGCTGAACAGTAGCTGAACAGTAGCTGAACAGTAGCTGAACAGTAGGCTGAACAGTAGCTGAACAGTAGCCTGGCTGAACAGTAGCTGAACAGTAGCTGAACAGTAGCCTGGCTGAACAGTAGCTGAACAGTAGCTGAACAGTAGCCTGGCTGAACAGTAGCTGAACAGTAGCTGAACAGTAGCTGAACAGTGGCTGAACAGTAGGCTGAACAGTAGCTGAACAGTAGCTGAACAGTAGCCTGGCTGAACAGTAGCTGAACAGTGGCTAAACAGTAGCTGAACAGTAGCTGAACAGTAGGCTGAACAGTAGCCTGGCTGAACAGTAGCTGAACAGTAGCCCGGCTGAACAGTAGCTGAACAGTGGCTGAACAGTAGCTGAACAGTAGCCCGGCTGAACAGTGGCTGAACAGTAGCTGAACAGTAGGCTGGCTGAACAGTAGCTGAACAGTGGCTGAACAGTAGGCTGAACAGTAGCTGAACAGTAGCTGAACAGTAGCTGAACAGTAGCTGAACAGTAGGCTGAACAGTAGCTGAACAGTAGCCTGGCTGAACAGTAGCTGAACAGTAGCTGAACAGTAGCCTGGCTGAACAGTAGCTGAACAGTAGCTGAACAGTAGCCTGGCTGAACAGTAGCTGAACAGTAGCTGAACAGTAGCTGAACAGTGGCTGAACAGTAGGCTGAACAGTAGCTGAACAGTAGCTGAACAGTAGCCTGGCTGAACAGTAGCTGAACAGTGGCTAAACAGTAGCTGAACAGTAGCTGAACAGTAGGCTGAACAGTAGCCTGGCTGAACAGTAGCTGAACAGTAGCCCGGCTGAACAGTAGCTGAACAGTGGCTGAACAGTAGCTGAACAGTAGCCCAGCTGAACAGTAGCTGAACAGTAGCCTGGCTGAACAGTAGCTGAACAGTAGGCTGAACAGTATCTGAACAGTAGCTGAACAGTAGCTGAACAGTAGCCTGGCTGAACAGTAGCTGAACAGTGGCTGAACAGTAGCTGAACAGTAGCCCGGCTGAACAGTAGCTGAACAGTGGCTGAACAGTGGCTGAGCAGTAGCTGAACAGTAGCTGAACAGTAGGCTGAACAGTAGCTGAACAGTAGCTGAACAGTAGCTGAACAGTAGCTGAACAGTGGCTGAACAGTAGGCTGAACAGTAGCTGAACAGTAGGCTGAACAGTAGGCTGAACAGTGGCTGAACAGTAGCTGAACAGTAGCTGAACAGTAGCTGAACAGTAGGCTGAACAGTAGCTGAACAGTAGCTGAACAGTAGCTGAGCAGTAGCTGAACAGTAGCTGAACAGTAGCTGAGCAGTAGCTGAACAGTAGCTGAACAGTAGCTGAACAGTAGGCTGAACAGTAGCTGAACAGTAGCTGAACAGTAGCTGAGCAGTAGCTGAACAGTAGCTGAACAGTAGCCTGGCTGAACAGTAGCCTGGCTGAACAGTAGCTGAACAGTAGCTGAACAGTAGGCTGAACAGTAGCTGAACAGTAGCTGAACAGTAGGCTGAACAGTAGCTGAACAGTAGCTGAACAGTAGCCTGGCTGAACAGTAGGCTGAACAGTAGCCTGGCTGAACAGTAGCTGAACAGTAGCTGAACAGTAACTGAACAGTAGGCTGGCTGAACAGTAGGCTGTCATTAAACAACATTAAAACACATTTAGAATGTCACAAATTTTATGAGCGAACGAATTTCGTTCGAGTGGATTTATTGCAACTTAATGCTGTCCTTATTTTAATGTTGCGCTTTGTTATTGTGTGGCTTGAATCCGCAGCAGTAAGCCAGATAAACAAATGTATTAACGCGCCTGGCAGGCATCCTCGAAATTCTCCGCTGTCTCCTCTCTCTGCAAGCAGTGCTCCACTGTCCGGCTGCTCTGCCTGTCTGTGTCTGTCTGGCTACTCTGATCCAATCACATTCAGAGTCCCGTCAGTGTTTCTCCCCACAGTCTGCGAATCAGAGCACAGTAGGGCGGGTTTTCACGGAATGAGTGTTGTCTCTCAGCGGGTCCGAGTCAGAGCGAGAGTTGACAGTGCATCTACAGTAGTAGTCTAATCTGCAGGTACTATACCTAGTAACCTCGTTCCCAGTTTTACAGTATCTCCGTGAGATAAATGTAGCTAGTTAGCCTAGTTTCGCCAGCAGGCAGTTAGTAGAAAAATATGGCATGCTCATGCTGAATGGACTGAAAAATATGCGTTCATCCTCCCAGCACCAAACCAGTGCCTAATATGCCAAGAAACGGTAGCTCTTGTGAAGAGTGGCATATTTGAAACGCCACTACGAAACAAAACAGTTATTTTGATGCAGCCTTTCCTCAAAATGCAGTGCTAAGAACCACAAAAATAAATGGAATGAAATCATCATATCAAGCTGCAAGCAGAATTATTGTTAAAGCTATGTCACAACGAGAAAAAGCAACCAAGTCTTCACTCAGTGACATGGGTGTTGGCTAAACACAAGAAGCCATTCTCTGATGCATACATAATAAAATAATGTATGACTGAAGTGATGGAGACCATGTTTGAAGGCAAACAAAAGCAAATCCCCCTCAGATCGCACAGCAACCAGAATAACTGAAATACTGGCTGATGATTTGATTAAACAGCTTTGTGATAGAATTTAAAAACAAAATGCATAGTGCATTTCCATAGCTGTTACAAAGGGTCAGATTAAACCGAATATATATATTTATTGCCTGAGATCCCATGTATAATATCTGCATATCGTTTGATATCCCCTGTATATTCTTTGTACAATATGCACGGAATATCCCTTTAGTCTAGCAGGACGGACCATGGTATTCGTTCCCCTATTGGAGGCGATCCCCTGGCGCCAGGTACCGAGTAAAGCCTTGCCCCCTCGAGCTGACTTGAAAGCTACCGCCAGAGGACTTGTCTTAACATGCCCGCTTTCGCCCACGGCTACGAGACCGAGAGGCGACAGAAATGAGATAGGTACTATTTGTTCACGGTACATATATATATGGCGCAAGAATACAGAACCCCCCTTGCAGTTCCCGTTCAGTTCGCCTTCAGTTCAGTCTGGTTCAGTTACCGAGTAAAGCCTCACCCACTACGCAACGTGTGGTGCAGAGTAGGGCTCGTATCGCCCAAGATAGAATCGTGTTATCCTAATACCTTTGTTCAAGGTACCGTTCGCTATTTACTAGTAAAAGCCTTCATTACGAGTCAAAGACCACGTGAAGGGAGTAATTGTGCGTCTATACAGAGCACTTATAGCCGCGTGCAAATAGGAGAGACCAACGTCAAGTTCAACTCTGAACCACCGCGCACTACCGCGCAACACGGAGGATTTACCCCGCCAGCAGAGCCACTTTTCCGGCAAGGATTATTCTTCAGTGCTTTGACTGTGGCGGCTGGAGCAGAACCGTCTGCCCCGCTGCTGCTGTGGGAACTACACATCTACCGTGAGGACCTCCACTCGAGCCCGTCTCTGCCGGAGCAGAGACTCCACGGCTCTCACCTACACGGCGCGCATCCTGGGACCAGGTTGCCTATCCCCACTGCTCCAGGGGTGATATTGCCCCCGTGAACCATTGACTTGCATAGAGCTTTGGCCCCCTCTGCTGGCTTACAACCGGTAGTACCCCCCTTTCCCAGAGCACCATAGAGATCATCCTTAATATTTACTATTGATTACCTATGCACATTCTATTTGCCTTATAAGCGCAATTGACCAAAGTGATGTAATCTAATATCTCCCTTTTATGTAATAAATATTCTAACCGAGTATTTTGTGTGGAAAACCTGTTATTGTGCGAGTGTCGTCATCTAGAATACCTTTGTACGGTGTTGGCCAGTAATGTACAAGTCGGTAGTGATTCAATGATATCAGTACTTGATTAATACAGTCAGGGAATTGTACCCCTCAGTTACAATAGCTGTGGATGAGTCCACTGACACCACTGAGAATGCTCAGTTGCTGGTGTTTGTGAGGTTTTAGTGAGACTACAGAAGGTTAACTCTTTCACTAAACTATCATGACTTCCTTGGGTGTGTGTTGGCAGTGCCACAAGACAGAGTCGTTGTCATAACAAAAGAGTCTGCACTAGAGGAGTTAATTGCACCCAGAGAGAGAGAAGGGGGCCATGCAGGATTACAATGCATTCTGATTAGGGTTGTAGTTGTTTAACACTAAGTGTGAAACTTTCAAGGCCATTTTCTCTGAATATGTTTTGTGATATCACCATGATTCATAGGAAGTAGCTTGAAAAGTATTCCACCAAAATGTTCAAGTGATGGCTTATTTTGAAGGTATGAATCTGTACTTTCATAATATGTAAAAAAGTTTACGTTGCCTCAACAAGTCCCTACTATCCACGGCTGGTCACATATGCTGTCCTGTCCACATTATTATTTACCGGAATCAATTTGAGATAAGATGATAGATGGAGATAAATTCTGGAAAAACAGGAGAGAGCACCAACACAGTTCCCCAATCCCAGAAATTATGCAGTCGAGATTCCTACATTTGGGGAATTCACAGGGGTCAGCACAGGGGTCACACAGGGGTCAGCACAACCGGAGTGCAATGCTTCTCCCTGGCGAGACCTTCTGGAGCATGGCATCTAAAGCCAGCTATGACGGATCCATTGTTTAGCGATGACGGATCCATTGTTTAGCAATGACAGATCCATTGTTTAGCGATGACGGATCCATTGTTTAGCGATGACGGATCCATTGTTTAGCGATGACGGATCCATTGTTTAGCGATGACAGATCCATTGTTTAGCGATGACAGATCCATTGTTTAGCGATGACGGATCCATTGTTTAGCGATGACAGATCCATTGTTTAGCGATGACAGATCCATTGTTTAGCGATGACGGATCCATTGTTTAGTGATGACAGATCCATTGTTTAGCGATGACGGATCCATTGTTTAGCGATGACAGATCCATTGTTTAGCGATGACGGATCCATTGTTTAGTGATGACAGATCCATTGTTTAGCGATGACAGATCCATTGTTTAGCGATGACAGATCCATTGTTTAGCGATGACAGATCCATTGTTTAGCGATGACGGATCCATTGTTTAGTGATGACGGATCCATTGTTTAGCGATGACGGATCCATTGTTTAGCAATGACGGATCCATTGTTTAGTGATGACAGATCCATTGTTTAGCTATGACAGATCCATTGTTTAGCGATGACAGATCCATTGTTTAGCGATGACGGATCCATTGTTTAGTGATGACAGATCCATTGTTTAGCGATGACGGATCCAATTGAGAATATGAATATGATTCCCGATTGGACTGTGCAACATATTCGAGGGGTTTTGCAATATGGGATATATGTCTTGTTCACAATGGGGTCAGTTTCAAGACCGTTCTCGGGTTTCACCCCTTCTGCCAGTAGGTTCCCAGTTTCTCATGTAGCCAGAAATGTGCCTACGTGTACGAGAGCTTTATAAACGAGCGCCCAGAGAAGCATGTTCCGTCACCATGGCGACACCAATCATTAGTTTGTGTGGTCTCCATGGCTACATGGTCAGACCCTTCAAAAGGCGCCCAGGACGCAATATTACTGCTGATGCTGTGTAGAAAGCTCAGACTACAAGAAGTATTACATTGGTGTTACAGATCTATCTGCAGTAGATTTGGTATTGATCAGCAGCTTTAGAATTGATCAGAGATCTAACTTCAGTATTGATCAGTGGCCTTAGTATTGATCAGCAGCTTTAGTATTGATCAGAGATCTACCTTCAGTATTGATCAGATATCTAACTTCAGTATTGATCAGAGATCTACCTTCAGTAGCTTTAGTATTGATCAGCAGCTTTAGAATTGATCAGGTATCTAACTTCAGTAGCTTTAGTATTGTATTGATCAGCAGCTTTAGTATTGATCAGAGATCTACCTTCAGTAGCTTTAGTATTGATCAGATTCTTGGTCCTTATTGATCTGTGGAGAGTTTGCTGCATGGCCTTCTGGGAGTTAAACTCTGCCCCCTGGAGGAGAAAATGAGAGATGACAAAGAGTTCATATCATTCAATTCATAAAAATAAAAAAACAGGATTCAGATAGTTTAGGTTTAGGGTTTAGGCTAATCAGTTTTTAACAACTGTCCTTTTGGTCGATTTAAGCTCAGTAACCATAGCAACCTGCAGGGATTCCAGCTCCGCCTTCAAGGCCAGGGTGGTGTTTAACTCCGCCTCTTCCAACAGGCCGACACCCACATCCGGATAGACTGGCTCCTCGTTGGCTAGAGCAGAAACAGGACACGCCTTCTGGCCCCGGGACCTGCCTATCATAGAAGAGAAGCGTTTAGTGCAATTCTAATGATGATGATCACATTAAATAGATTATAGCAGATGGTTATAGTTACCATGGCGATGATGATCACATTAAATAGATTATAGCAGATAGTTATAGTTACCATGGTGATGATGATCACATTAAATAGATGAGCACATAGCAGACAGTTATAGTTACCATGGCGATGACCTCTCCCCTTACGACCTCTATCGGAGCGTTGCTTGGCGGGGTCATTGCTAGGCTCAGAGGTCACCGTGGCAACCACAGGCTCCACAAAACGCACCTGTAGGACGAGACAAGTAGGCCAAGTCTGTAGTCCGTCTGCTTGTTCCCCAGCTTCCTTCCGCTCTGTTTTGCATCCCCTCCCTGTGTCTCTTCTGCTCTGTTTTGCATCCCCTCCCTGTGTCTCTTCTGCTCTGTTTTGCATCCCCTCCCTGTGTCTCTTCTGCTCTGTTTTGCATCCCCTCCCTGTGTCTCTTCTGCTCTGTTTTGGATCCCCTCCCCGTGTCTCTTCTGCTCTGTTTTGCATCCCCTCCCTGTGAGCAGCGATGACCAGCGCTCAAGCGATGCTTATGATGGAAAACTCTGACAGTCTGAAGACATGTCAACAAGACCTACTCAGCTGAAGACATGTCAACAAGACCTACTCAGCTGAAGACATGTCAACAAGACCTACACAGCTGTCTGAAGACATGTCAACAAGACCTACTCAGCTCGCTGAAGTAGGGCTGGGCGATATGACCAAAAACGTTATCGCGATAAAATTATAAAATTATTTTCATATAACTCGATATCGATAATTATCGTCGATATAATGTCTGTCAAGTTTAATTAACTTCTTATGCTGCTGCGAATGTCTCGAGTCGAGTTGATGTCGTCATCAGTCCGCGCACGTTAGCAGTTAGCCGACAAGCGGAGTATCTCATGACAATGTAATAAATATGACACTAAAATACTCTCTTCCGCCACAATATATTGAAACGACGTCCACTGTATACCCCACACTACTATAAACGTGGCCTCAGAATTCACGCCACACACATACTCGGCACGTAAATATATAAAACAGCGCCGTGCAAGCTAGTTATCCTAGCCAGCCTGTTGTTTCTAAGCGGTGTATTCCATGACAATGTGCTAAATATGACACTAAAATACTCTCTTCCGCCACAATATATTGAAACGACGTCCACTGTATACCCCACACTACTATAAACGTGGCCTCAGAATTCACGCCACACACATACTCGGCACGTAAATATATAAAACAGAGCCGTGCAAGCTAATTAGCCTAGCAAGCCTTGTTGTTGAGTGAGTCCTACCTCTGGGTCTCCTTCCGGGTCTCCTTCGCTCTCGGCCATCTCCTTCACTGATTGGTTGTTAGTGCGTGTGCTCATATCCAAGCTTGGAAAATCGATATATCGAAACTTTGCGACCACGTTTCATGTTTATTTCGAGGAAATAATTTATCGCGATAGTTATCGTTATCGTTTTATCGCCCAGCCCTACTCTGAAGACATGTCAACAAGACCTACTCAGCTGAAGACATGTCAACAAGACCTACTCAGCTGTAGACATGTCAACAATACCTACTCAGCTGAAGACATGTCAACAAGACCTACTCAGCTGTCTGAAGACATGTCAACAAGACCTACTCAGCTGAAGACATGTCAACAAGACCTACTCAGCTGAAGACATGTCAACAAGACCTACTCAGCTGAAGACATGTCAACAAGACCTACTCAGCTGAAGACATGTCAACAAGACCTACTCAGCTGGAGACATGTCAACAAGACCTACTCAGCTGGAGATATGTCAACAAGACCTACTCAGCTGAAGACATGTCAACAAGACCTACTCAGCTGAAGACATGTCAACAAGACCTACTCAGCTGAAGACATGTCAACAAGACCTACTCAGCTGTAGACATGTCAACAAGACCTACTCAGCTGAAGACATGTCAACAAGACCTACTCAGCTGAAGACATGTCAACAAGACCTACTCAGCTGTAGACATGTCAACAAGACCTACTCAGCTGTAGACATGTCAACAAGACCTACTCAGCTGAATACATGTCAACAAGACCTACTCAACTGAAGACATGTCAACAAGACCTACTCAGCTGTCTGAAGACATGTCAACAAGACCTACTCAGCTGAAGACATGTCAACAAGACCTACTCAGCTCTCTGAAGACATGTCAACAAGACCTACTCAGCTGAAGACATGTCAACAAGACCTACTCAGCTGAAGACATGTCAACAAGACCTACTCAGCTGAAGACATGTCAACAAGACCTACTCAGCTGAAGACATGTCAACAAGACCTACTCAGCTGAAGACATGTCAACAAGACCTACTCAGCTCCCTGAAGACATGTCAACAAGACCTACTCAGCTGAAGACATGTCAACAAGACCTACTCAGCTGAAGACATGTCAACAAGACCTACTCAGCTGAAGACATGTCAACAAGACCTACTCAGCTGAAGACATGTCAACAATACCTACTCAGCTGAAAACATGTCAACAAGACCTACTCAGCTGAAGACATGTCAACAAGACCTACTCAGCTGTAGACATGTCAACAAGACCTACTCAGCTGAAGACATGTCAACAAGACCTACTCAGCTGAAGACATGTCAACAAGACCTACTCAGCTGAAGACATGTCAACAAGATCTACTCAGCTGAAGACATGTCAACAAGACCTACTCAGCTGTAGACATGTCAACAAGACCTACTCAGCTGGAGACATGTCAACAAGACCTACTCAGCTGAAGACATGTCAACAAGACCTACTCAGCTGTAGACATGTCAACAAGACCTACTCAGCTCCCTGAAGACATGTCAACAAGACCTACTCAGCTGAAGACATGTCAACAAGACCTACTCAGCTGAAGACATGTCAACAAGACCTACTCAGCTGAAGACATGTCAACAAGACCTACTCAGCTGAAGACATGTCAACAAGACCTACTCAGCTGTAGACATGTCAACAAGACCTACTCAGCTGAAGACATGTCAACAAGACCTACTCAGCTGAAGACATGTCAACAAGACCTACTCAGCTGTCTGAAGACATGTCAACAAGACCTACTCAGCTGAAGACATGTCAACAAGACCTACTCAGCTCTCTGAAGACATGTCAACAAGACCTACTCAGCTGAAGACATGTCAACAAGACCTACTCAGCTGAAGACATGTCAACAAGACCTACTCAGCTGAAGACATGTCAACAAGACCTACTCAGCTCCCTGAAGACATGTCAACAAGACCTACTCAGCTGAAGACATGTCAACAAGACCTACTCAGCTGAAGACATGTCAACAATACCTACTCAGCTGAAGACATGTCAACAAGACCTACTCAGCTGAAGACATGTCAACAAGACCTACTCAGCTGTAGACATGTCAACAAGACCTACTCAGCTGAAGACATGTCAACAAGACCTACTCAGCTGAAGACATGTCAACAATACCTACTCAGCTGAAGACATGTCAACAAGACCTACTCAGCTGAAGACATGTCAACAAGACCTACTCAGCTGTAGACATGTCAACAAGACCTACTCAGCTGGAGACATGTCAACAAGACCTACTCAGCTGAAGACATGTCAACAAGACTTACTCAGCTGTAGACATGTCAACAAGACCTACTCAGCTCCCTGAAGACATGTCAACAAGACCTACTCAGCTGAAGACATGTCAACAAGACCTACTCAGCTGAAGACATGTCAACAAGACCTACTCAGCTGAAGACATGTCAACAAGACCTACTCAGCTGAAGACATGTCAACAAGACCTACTCAGCTGTAGACATGTCAACAAGACCTACTCAGCTGAAGACATGTCAACAAGACCTACTCAGCTGAAGACATGTCAACAAGACCTACTCAGCTGTCTGAAGACATGTCAACAAGACCTACTCAGCTGAAGACATGTCAACAAGACCTACTCAGCTCTCTGAAGACATGTCAACAAGACCTACTCAGCTGAAGACATGTCAACAAGACCTACTCAGCTGAAGACATGTCAACAAGACCTACTCAGCTGAAGACATGTCAACAAGACCTACTCAGCTGAAGACATGTCAACAAGACCTACTCAGCTGAAGACATGTCAACAAGACCTACTCAGCTCCCTGAAGACATGTCAACAAGACCTACTCAGCTGAAGACATGTCAACAAGACCTACTCAGCTGAAGACATGTCAACAAGACCTACTCAGCTGAAGACATGTCAACAAGACCTACTCAGCTGAAGACATGTCAACAATACCTACTCAGCTGAAGACATGTCAACAAGACCTACTCAGCTGAAGACATGTCAACAAGACCTACTCAGCTGTAGACATGTCAACAAGACCTACTCAGCTGAAGACATGTCAACAAGACCTACTCAGCTGAAGACATGTCAACAAGACCTACTCAGCTGAAGACATGTCAACAAGACCTACTCAGCTGAAGACATGTCAACAAGACCTACTCAGCTGTAGACATGTCAACAAGACCTACTCAGCTGGAGACATGTCAACAAGACCTACTCAGCTGAAGACATGTCAACAAGACCTACTCAGCTGTAGACATGTCAACAAGACCTACTCAGCTCCCTGAAGACATGTCAACAAGACCTACTCAGCTGAAGACATGTCAACAAGACCTACTCAGCTGAAGACATGTCAACAAGACCTACTCAGCTGAAGACATGTCAACAAGACCTACTCAGCTGAAGACATGTCAACAAGACCTACTCAGCTGTAGACATGTCAACAAGACCTACTCAGCTGAAGACATGTCAACAAGACCTACTCAGCTGAAGACATGTCAACAATACCTACTCAGCTGAAGACATGTCAACAAGACCTACTCAGCTGAAGACATGTCAACAAGACCTACTCAGCTGAAGACATGTCAACAAGACCTACTCAGCTGAAGACATGTCAACAAGACCTACTCAGCTGAAGACATGTCAACAAGACCTACTCAGCTGAAGACATGTCAACAAGACCTACTCAGCTGAAGACATGTCAACAAGACCTACTCAGCTGGAGACATGTCAACAAGACCTACTCAGCTGTCTGTGTATGTAGGTTACCATATATTAATGACCACAAGGGGAGTTAATCATAAAAGGTGCCGTTTTCTCTCATCTGCCATCTAAGGTGCAGTTACCTCTCATGGGCTCAGGGGGGCAGCATCTAAGGTGCAGTTACCTCTCATGGGCTCAGGGGGGCAGCATCTAAGGTGCAGTTACCTCTCATGGGCTCAGGGTGGCAGCATCTAAGGTGCAGTTACCTCTCATGGGCTCAGGGGGGCAGCATCTAAGGTGCAGTTACCTCTCATGGGCTCAGGGTGGCAGCATCTAAGGTGCAGTTACTTACTACACACCCTCAAGACCCCTACGCTCTGCATCTTCTGGCCGCCTCCGGGAGGGTCATCAAAGAGAAGCCGCCTATTCTCAGTCCTTGCCCCACAATGGTGGAATGAACTACCCACCCCAGTTAGGACAGCCGAATCCCGTCCAATCTTTCGCCGTCGACTAAAGACGCACTTCTTCAACCATTATCTGAAGTAATGAAAAAAATTATAATAATAATAAATCTAACCTTAACTAACCTTACTGTCATGCACTTGCACTAATAAACGAACCTACACTGTAACACGCAACACTTTGATGAACATTGTTACTCAGCTGATAAGAGTTGTGCCCTTCCTGATGACTTGTCATACAGAACTTGTAAGTCGCTTTGGATAAAAGCGTCAGCTAAATTACTAAATGTAAATGTTATTACTGTGCATTTTACTGAGTACACAGACACACACACCCACCCACCCACAGACACACACACCCACACACACACACCCACACAGACACAGACACAGTCAGACACACACACACACACACACACAAAATACCTGTTTGTGTGTTTGTCTTTGTGGCTGGCTGGCATGAATTTTCACTTTAGGGAGCGCTGGGTTTAAGTGTTGACCCTCTCTGTGTGGGTGGGGTTTCGGCCTTGGGTGCGTTGGGTTTGTTTTAGGGTCTGGGGTTAGAGGGAGGGACAGGTCGAGCTCGGGGCAGAGGAGATGAGAGGAGGGGGAGAGGGGGTGGGGGGCGGGGAGAGGAGAAGACACACCCACTCTGAGCATCCTGAGGAGAAAGCAGACATTTATCATTTAACAGATCAAAGAAATTAAATAGTTGATGTTATGAAAATGTTACAACATGGCTGAGAACTCATCTATTGAAGGTCTGAAACACTGTGACCTTAACTCATTTGGGGCGCAGTTTATTAGTACAGGGAAGCCTAGGGATTCACTCGATCACATTGAATCATTTTCGGGACATTTGATCCATATGTTGTGGTGGATTATGTCGTGGACCAGATGGACATCAGATGGACCAGATGGCGATCAAACAATTGGAATATTCTTTTTGGAATACCACCGACCACAGGTAAGGACTATCTGACGTCAATTTCAGCTTGATCGTACAAGGTTTTCATACCGATCCAGCTGATCGGCGTGTGTTGTGGTAATAGCGAATGCCGTTACTGGCAATCAAAGCATCAGAAACGACCCCCCCCCCCCTTTCATGCATTCATGATGAAACATAATACCTATTATATACATTTATTTTTTTTATCTTTCTTCCCCTCCTTTTTTCCCGATTTTTCTCCCATCCCACCCTTCCTGGTTGTTGCGTACTTTCCCCTACTGTTGGTCCGGGAGACCGGAGACTGTCACAAGTGTCACATGCTTTCCTCCGACGCATGTGCAGCCTGGGGCAGGCCAACCTGGCCGTGCAGGTTCTCACCGGGAGAGTGTAGCGTGTGGGAGGCCACACTATCTCTCCTTAGTTCCAACCCTTGCTGAGCAGGCGCCCCCGACCGAACTGTAGGGGTCGCTGTCCACAACGCCCAGGACCCACCCTTCAGCTTTCCCACCCCTGATACAGCCAATTGTATCAGTGTGAGAGGCCAGCCAAGCTGATAGCAACGCCGGGAGCTGGATTCGAACAGGCGAATCCAGTGTCTCCCGGTGTTGGTGACGAACGTAGTCTCCGTGCGCCACCTGCCCCCCCACCTATTATATACATTTGATTTGGAAATAGTAGCGTGTCCAGAAACACCAAAGCTTATAGTAGAATTCACGTAGCGCCCTGTAACTCAGTTTCCCAGGAATTAGCCTGTATCACCCCGAAACTATACTTATATTCACCACGGGATAACGCGCAAATGTATTCATGAAAAAATTCACAATTTTTTGCATCTTGAACAGAAGATAGTTACTGTCAAATGACCATGGTATTGTATCCATAGCTATAATATAAAATATAGATATAGCGCTACAAACAAGGTGACGCACAGTGAAACTATGTACTGAAAACCTGGCCGAGCTAGAACAGGATGAGGAAATCGAATGGCCCCGAATGAGTTAACATCTGGTGAAGGTCTGAAACACGGTGACCTTTGACCTTAACATCTGGTGAAGGTCTGACTGAAACACTGACTGGTTGACTGAACGCCTGCAGTATTTCACACAGCCTTCAGTCGGGCACCAGGACAAGATGTCATCATCCTCCTTCAGTCTTCCTGCCTCTGCTGCTCTGAGCTTCCTGGCTTCACAGCTGTAGTAACAGTAACTCAGTGTAGGGCTGGGCGATATAACGATAACGATAAATATCGCGATATATTTTAATAATCGATATCGAATATCGAAAAAAGAAAAAAAATCGAAAAATCGTTTTTTTTTTTTTTTACCTGCAACAGGGCAGTTTTAAAACCAGAGACAGTGGACAGACTTGTCTTTCTTGCCTGCAACTTAAAGTAATGGCTTTGCTTGTCCAAATGACAATACTGACCAAATTCAGATTTCTTTTTCTCTTGTCCATTTATTTTGTTTGCTTTCTAATTTAAAATACATTTTGAAACCGTCTGTACACAGTAGGCTATGTGTGCTAGCAGAACTAGACTCCAGTCACGAGTCACAGTGCACATGTGCGGCGGTTTGTCCACCAAAAAAGCGCCAAAATATCGAAAATAAACTAGCAGAGCCAGAACTGTTCAACTCCTCTGGAGCCACAGCCAGCAGAGAAGCCGGTTTACTTTAGCTTTTAAACCAGCTGCAGCCTGAGAACTGGAGTGTGAGGGGATGTAACACTAAAGATGGCGGCAATGACAAAGAATTGCTGCAAAATAAACATACATCAGTTGTTTAAAAAAAAAAATAAAAAATTTATACTTATAACAATTCGATAATTATCGATATCGAGAAATAAAATAAAATTATCATATCGTTATCGCGATATGATTTTTTTCCATATCGCCCAGCCCTAACTCAGTGCATCTTAAACATATCAGAGCAGATCACAGCATTCCCCTTGTTAAAGGAAAGCTGTGATTAGATTCAAATGTATTGTCTTTATACAGCACAATAGGGCTGACCCCTATTAATCGATTAGTCGACTAATCGGTCGAAAGGAGCCGTAGTCGACTGGCCAACCTCTTAGTCGAATATAATAAAAAAAAATAAAAAATTTAAAATTTTTTTTATCATTCTTTCCAAAAGAAAAGAGGCCTAGAAGTGTGGCTAACGCTAATGGCACGCATACCAGAGGCTAACTGCCTACGAAAACAGGCACAGAGGCACTGAAAGAGGATTTCACCCATCTAATGAACACACTAGACTAGACAAATATCAAGATGTATCCATCAGTGGACCAATTGCATGCTTTTGCAGAGGACAAGAAGCCTTCAGTCGACTCCTTCAGACATTAAGCACCCCCCACAGCCCAAATGGAATGATAAAAATTAAAACATTTAATTAAAAAATTAAAAGTTTAAAAATATTATATATTATATATAAATAATACCAATAGTCGACTAACGGCAAATTTTGGCCAATCCTAGTCGACCATCCAAATCCTTAGTCGGGGACAGCCCTACAGCACAAGTACAGTACCAAAAAAAACAAAGTGTAAAAAATATATTTAATAATAATTATTTTTTTAAACAGTAAAGTGCAATAGTAATACACAATGTACAGGTGATTAAACTGGAAATAAAATATATAAATAGGGATGCCCCGATCGATCGGCCACCGATCGTTATCGGCCGATAATCAGTATAAATATGAGATCGGTGATCTGTGATAATGCTTTATTTTCGCCGATCATCAAAACCGATCGAAAAACATGATCCAATTCTTAGCGGAGATCTCACTCGCTCTCTCTCTCAGACACACAGCTGCCTGCAGCGTACGGCCCCTCCTCCTCCCCAGCCCCTCCCGCACTCGTGTAAACAATGCCTCGTAGTCTGCTATAGTCTGGTGCATGCAACGTGAGCTAACGTTAAACTAAATGACCCATGAGGCATTAGGGATGGGTACCTTTCACATTTGAACCGATACCGGTACCTGTGAATCGATACCGGTACCCAACGGTACCTTTTTTCTGTACTTTAGTCTCAAGAAATTTAATTTACATACCTCAGTCGTAAAAAAAAAATCCAAACTTCAAATAACTACAATTTCGACAGTTTTCGGCTTGTCATTGCTCCGACTGCTTTGTTGTTGAATCAAGTCAAATCCTATATTGTGCGTGTGAACGTTGACATGAAAAGAAATTTTATTTTTTCGGTTTCTCACTTGATTCGATACTCGGTAGTACCGACGTGTTTCGGTTCGGTACCTCAAAAGTACCGAATTCGGTACCCATCCCTATGAGGCATTGTCTAACGTTATCTAGCTGGCTAGCTACTGATAGCTGCTGATATCAACAAATGCTCCAGCAATAGTCGAGTGCATGATAAGTTACCTCCGTTGACTCGGTAGCTCACGTTAGCTCTAAACTAAATAGTTCACTGAGGCGTTGTCTTAACGTTATCTAGCCGGCTAGCAGTAGCTACAGATAGCTCCTGATATCAATGTCTTATAACATTGATTCGATGCGTATTCGAGCTCAGGGCATGCTGAATGTGATTTATACCAATAGGGTCCAGCTGCAGCGCCGGAGAATCCTGGCCGTAGCTGGAGGCTACTCGAGTACACACAGACAGTGGAGCTGTTTGCAGATAGCGAGCATTTTGACTTGTGGCGTGGTGGCGATGTCTCACAGATAATACAACTACAAGTACAAGTCTAATTATATAATATATATATTTTATTAAAAAAAGAAAAAAAATTATATAAAATAATTATATTTTTTTTTAATCAAAAACTATCGGTATCGGCCGATATGGCTCAAGACGATCGGTGAGCGGTATCGGTGGCAAAAAACGTGATCGGGGCATCCCTATATATAAATACTACTGAGTAATAGTGCTAATCAGATGTATGTACAGATATAGATGTAGTATTAATATGTACAGTGATACAGGTATAAAGACACTATGGTAGTAAGTCATACTGGCCAGCAGTGTAACTAGTAAGAGTAGGTAAGGGATATGTACAGATATAGATATAGTATTAATATGTACAGTGATACAGGTATAAAGACACTATGGTAGTAAGTCATACTGGCCAGCAGTGTAACTAGTAAGAGTAGGTAAGAGATATGTACAGATATAGATATAGTATTAATATGTACAGTGATACAGGTATAAAGACACTATGGTAGTAAGTCATACTGGCCAGCAGTGTAACTAGTAAGAGTAGGTAAGAGATATGTACAGATATAGATATAGTATTAATATGTACAGTGATACAGGTATAAAGACACTATGGTAGTAAGTCATACTGGCCAGCAGTGTAACTAGTAAGAGTAGGTAAGAGATATGTACAGATATAGATATAGTATTAATATGTACAGTGATACAGGTATAAAGACACTATGGTAGTAAGTCATACTGGCCAGCAGTGTAACTAGTAAGAGTAGGTAAGAGATATGTACAGATATAGATATAGTATACTATCTACAGATATATAAAAAGGATTATATGCAGGTATGTACAGACAGTAGGGCTGGGCGATTAATCGATTTTTCGATTAATTCGAATTAATGATCTAGGACTATTTAGAACATTTTTAATCGATTAAAAAAAAAAAAAAAAAAATATATTTTGACCCATAATAATAATAATAATAATAATAATAATAATAATAATAATAATAATAATATTTTCTTTTAGATTCACCTTTTATTTTACTAAAAGTGATGTTTGGTGAAAGTTAGATTTGCACTTTATTAATCCCAATAGGGCAATTCATTCTTGTTTGATGATCAAGAGGCACCTTTTATTTGTTTTAAGTGAAGTTTGGTGAAAAAGCAATTATTGCACTATTAATCCCAATATAGGGACATTCATCTTTGTTTGATCAAGAGTAACCTTTTTTAGGCCATATCGCCCAGCCCTAACAGACAGATGTGGATAGATATAATATGGTAAGAATATATATATAGTATATATACGGTATATATACACAGCATTATTGTACATGCCATCATACAGTTATATGGGTTATATGCAGGTGTATAAATAGGTATATAGAAGGAATATATCGCTGCTGTCGGGACAAAACCTCATAACTCCAAAAACCCAACTTTTCAGCAGATGAAAAAAACGAACACAGATTTGAGGGTGAATAGAGTTAGGAGGTTTAGACAGATGATCGGTTTAATGCTTTCCCATTGTTTTTTTTTTTATCCACTTTTTCTCCCATTTTTCTATATTTTCTCCCATCCCAATTTCATATCATCCAATTCAACCCTCCCCTGTCACGAACGCTGTTTCTTGCCTCCCACAAGCCGGCTGCAATGTGGACTAAGTCATACATAGCACAAGTCCCCTCCGGTACTTGAGGTAACAGCAGTCGCATCTTTTCACCTGCGCAGCTCGATCTCTCAGTGGCAAGGAGTAACGCGTGGGAGGCTCACGCTGCCCCCGACACTTCCTGATTCTACTGCGCAGGCGCACCAACCGACCTGTAGGAGTCGCTGTCCACAACGCCCGATCCCCACCCATCAGTTTCCCACCCCCTAATACGGCCAATGTGTATTAGTATGAACGACCAGCTAAACTGAAAGCAATGTGGAGCGCTGGGCTCGAACAGGCAAGCCCAGCGTCTCCGTCATTCGTGGCGAGCGCCTTGCCCACTACGCCACGTAGCCGCCCAATGCTTTCCCATTGTTTAAACTTTGTAAAACCCACACACACATATCGAGGATGATCTACGGAATTGATTTATATAAAAAAAAATATTAAAAAAAATTTAGTTATGAGGTTTTGTCCAGACAGCAGCGATATGCAGGTGTATGTATTCAGACACAACATAAAAATAAATATATAAATGTATATATACAGCAATATTGTACATGCTATCATAGAGAGTTAATATTCAGTAATGAAGTGATGTCCTGGTGGGGTGGTCCTCTCTGGTTGGGTGGTCCTCTGGTTGGGTGGTCCTCTCTGGTGGGGTGGTCCTCTCTGGTGGGGTGGTCCTCTCTGGTTGGGTGGTCCTCTCTGGTGGGGTGGTCCTCTCTGGTTGGGTGGTCCTCTCTGGTTGGGTGGTCCTCTCTGGTGGGGTGGTCCTCTCTGGTGGGGTAGTCCTCTCTGGTGGGGTGGTCCTCTCTGGTTTGGTCGTCCTCTCTGGTGGGGTGGTCCTCTCTGGTTGGGTGGTCCTCTCTGGTGGGGTGGTCCTCTGGTTGGGTGGTCCTCTCTGGTTGGGTGGTCCTCTCTGGTGGGGTGGTCCTCTCTGGTTGGGTGGTCCTCTCTGGTGGGGTGGTCCTCTCTGGTGGGGTGGTCCTCTCTGGTTGGGTGGTCCTCTCTGGTTGGGTGGTCCTCTCTGGTTGGGTGGTCCTCTCTGGTTGGGTGGTCCTCTCTGGTGGGGTGGTCCTCTCTGGTGGGGTGGTCCTCTCTGGTTTGGTCGTCCTCTCTGGTGGGGTGGTCCTCTCTGGTTGGGTGGTCCTCTCTGGTTGGGTGGTCCTCTCTGGTTGGGTCGTCCTCTCTGGTTGGGTGGTCCTCTCTGGTTGGGTGGTCCTCTCTGGTGGGGTGGTCCTCTCTGGTGGGGTGGTCCTCTCTGGTTTGGTCGTCCTCTCTGGTGGGGTGGTCCTCTCTGGTTGGGTGGTCCTCTCTGGTGGGGTGGTCCTCTCTGGTTGGGTGGTCCTCTCTGGTTGGGTGGTCCTCTGGTTGGGTGGTCCTCTCTGGTTGGGTGGTCCTCTGGTTGGGTGGTCCTCTCTGGTTGGGTGGTCCTCTCTGGTTGGGTGGTCCTCTGGTTGGGTCGTCCTCTCTGGTTGGGTCGTCCTCTCTGGTTAGGTGGTCCTCTGGTTGGGTGGTCCTCTCTGGTTGGGTGGTCCTCTCTGGTTGGGTGGTCCTCTCTGGTTGGGTGGTCCTCTCTGGTTGGGTGGTCCTCTCTGGTGGGGTGGTCCTCTCTGGTTGGGTGGTCCTCTCTGGTTGGGTGGTCCTCTCTGGTGGGGTGGTCCTCTCTGGTTGGGTGGTCCTCTGGTGGGGTGGTCCTCTCTGGTTGGGTGGTCCTCTCTGGTGGGGTGGTCCTCTCTGGTTGGGTGGTCCTCTCTGGTGGGGTGGTCCTCTCTGGTTGGGTGGTCCTCTCTGGTTGGGTGGTCCTCTCTGGTTGGGTGGTCCTCTCTGGTTGGGTGGTCCTCTCTGGTGGGGTGGTCCTCTCTGGTTGGGTGGTCCTCTCTGGTTGGGTGGTCCTCTCTGGTTGGGTGGTCCTCTCTGGTTGGGTGGTCCTCTCTGGTTGGGTGGTCCTCTGGTTGGGTGGTCCTCTCTGGTGGGGTGGTCCTCTCTGGTTGGGTGGTCCTCTCTGGTGGGGTGGTCCTCTCTGGTGGGGTGGTCCTCTGGTTGGGTGGTCCTCTGGTTGGGTGGTCCTCTCTGGTTGGGTGGTCCTCTCTGGTTGGGTGGTCCTCTCTGGTTGGGTGGTCCTCTCTGGTTGGGTGGTCCTCTGGTTGGGTGGTCCTCTCTGGTTGGGTGGTCCTCTCTGGTTGGGTGGTCCTCTGGTTGGGTGGTCCTCTCTGGTTGGGTGGTCCTCTCTGGTTGGGTGGTCCTCTCTGGTGGGGTGGTCCTCTCTGGTGGGGTGGTCCTCTCTGGTGGGGTGGTCCTCTCTGGTTGGGTGGTCCTCTCTGGTGGGGTGGTCCTCTCTGGTTGGGTGGTCCTCTCTGGTTGGGTGGTCCTCTCTGGTTGGGTGGTCCTCTGGTTGGGTGGTCCTCTCTGGTTGGGTGGTCCTCTGGTTGGGTGGTCCTCTCTGGTTGGGTGGTCCTCTCTGGTTGGGTGGTCCTCTCTGGTGGGGTGGTCCTCTCTGGTTGGGTGGTCCTCTCTGGTTGGGTGGTCCTCTGGTTGGGTGGTCCTCTCTGGTGGGGTGGTCCTCTCTGGTTGGGTGGTCCTCTCTGGTTGGGTGGTCCTCTCTGGTTGGGTGGTCCTCTCTGGTTGGGTGGTCCTCTCTGGTTGGGTGGTCCTCTCTGGTGGGGTGGTCCTCTCTGGTTGGGTGGTCCTCTCTGGTTGGGTGGTCCTCTCTGGTGGGGTGGTCCTCTCTGGTTGGGTGGTCCTCTCTGGTTGGGTGGTCCTCTCTGGTGGGGTGGTCCTCTCTGGTGGGGTGGTCCTCTCTGGTTGGGTGGTCCTCTCTGGTTGGGTGGTATAATGATGGAACATAACTGTCTCTCTGCCAGAGGACCAACCTTATCATACAGGATATAATGATGGAACATAACTGTTTCTCTGCCAGAGAGGACCAACCTTATCATACAGGATATAATGATGGAACCATAACTGTCTCTCTGCCAGAGAGGACCAACCTTATCATACAGGATATAATGATGGAACATAACTGTCTCTCTGCCAGAGAGGACCAACCTTATCATACAGGATATAATGATGGAACATAACTGTTTCTCTGCCAGAGAGGACCAACCTTATCATACAGGATATAATGATGGAACATAACTGTCTCTCTGCCAGAGAGGACCAACCTTATCGTACAGGATATAATGATGGAACATAACTGTCTCTCTGCCAGAGGACCAACCTTATCGTACAGGATATAATGATGGAACATAACTGTCTCTCTGCCAGAGGACCAACCCAAAAGAAAAATAACAGTGAATATGATCCGACAGTATGTTTGACAAAAAGGCTGTCTTGCTTATTTTACATTACATTTTGTGTTTGTTGTCTTTTTGTCACTGCTTTTTGTTTTGTTTTCTCTATGTTTCGTGTGTATGTGTGCTTGCTTGGTTTTGTATTCTGTTGATATTGTCTGTGTATGTTGACAGTTTGCAATCAAGATTTATTTATTAAAAAATAAATGTTTAGCTCCAAACCCCGCTCCCATAGCGCGCTGTGATTGGCTGAGACGCGGCCCAGCCTGACTTCCGCCTCTTTACCAAGGAAACTATAACAGAAGGAAGGGTCATTACCTCACTGTGTAGCGCCGCGTGAACACACATCATCATCGTCTCCTCCTCGTTAATTTAAACAGGTTATTGCCTCAGATGTCAGAATCATCTGGAATTTATAGCATTGTTAACTAGCTAACGTTTGATGTAGAGATGTTCCGATACCATTTTTCCCTTTCCGATCCGATTCCGATACCTAAGCTTTGGGTATCGGCCAATACCGATATTTATCCGATACCAGTGCATAAAAAAAAATTATATAAATTATACTTTTTTTTTTTTTTTTTTTTCCAGATACTGTTATACTGTTTTTTAGTAATAACTAGAACGTATAGTATTTATTCAACAACAGGTGATTGTATAGATTTGTATTAGTATCATTAATCAATGAGTATGGGCTGCAGCACTGCAGATATACCCTACTCCAATGATCCACACAGACATTAAACGGTGTTGCACTCGCTACTCAGTGGCTCTGCAGATATACCCTATTCAGTCTGTAAGCTAGTGGCAGATAGAACGTTCATGTTGTGGTTTTTGATGCAAAATAAATATTCAACATTCTCTTTTGAAACTCCGCCTCAGACTCTTATCCTTTGGCACTTGCTGTACTTTGCTTGCAGGTCTGCAGCCATTATTGCTGGATTATGTGAATAGCACCAACTTTAGACACGGTAACGTTATCAAGCTAAGCTAACTGACCTAGCGCGTCTTCCCGCATTGATAACGTTAGTAATAGTCAGCTAACGCTAGTCCGTAGCTACTTAACTTAAATACAATTCACCGTGGGTGCATTATTGTTGATAGACGGTCACGGACAGTGTTAGGTCCTGGAGAAAGGACAGGCGATCATCTGATTTGATGTAACGTTAAAAGCGGATGTTGTTCCAACTAGCTATCTTTCCAGCTAATGCTATCATAACACCAGCCAAACACAGCCCGATTCCCGTCCGAGCTCCCCGTCACACCGCACTGTCGGGGACAATGGAATTTAAGAAAGTGTATCTGCTGTTAAAATGACACAGCATCACACTTTAAAACATGTTCATTTTATAATCCTCACTCTCCGCAGGACTCGGCAGGAGATAAATTACATCATGGGATCGGAGGCTAGAATTTACGTGTACTCGCCGATACCGATACCAGCGTTTTAGGCAGTATCGGCGGCATTTCCGATACCAGTATCGGTATCGGAACAACTCTAGTTTGATGTATATTTTCCTCAGATGCAGGGCTGTACGCTAAGCTTTTTCACTAGGGGCACACTTGCCCCTAAATGAGAAATTTAGGGGCAAAGAATATTTTTTAGGGGCACATTTTTAAATAACTATTTTACCATTATAGTAGGGCTGGGCGATATGGCCTCTAAATGATATCGCGATATTTTGACATTTCCTCTAAAGCACTTAAAAATGCTTGATTTAACCCTTTGATGCATACAGTCACGCCAATATGATGATTATAATAAGTCCCTGCAACATATGTTTGCATTATTAAACCATGAAGATGCTTTAAAAAATAATTTAATGAAAATGTACTAAGAGTAGTCTACTGACACACTAATAAAAAAAATTATTTACATCTAAGACAATTTATATAAAAACTCTTGGGTGCCTTTTACACAGTACTGTGTTTTCTATCCACTTTAGCCAAACACACACACATATATATATATATATATATATATATATATATATATATATATATATATATATATATACACACACACTACTGTGAGAAAATAATAATCACACAGACTTAATGATTTTAGAATATTTCAGATAATGAAATTAAATGTTTATATCATCAACTATCCAGTTAGTATTTATACTGTGTGTAACATTTGGCTACTTTAAATCATTGAATGTAGAGAGAGAGAGAGAGAGAGAGAGAGAGAGAGAGAGAGGGGGGGGGGGGGGGGCGAGAACGAACGCCCCCCCCCCCCCTTCGGGTTTTGTTCTAGGTTCGCGTTTTGATCGTCTAAGCTGCCGTAGGTGATGACGTCACACTCGAATGTAAACAGGAAGAGATGGAGACACACGGAGATCGAAATTGAATGATATACAGAAATTAATAACCAATAAATATGAAGTTATGTTTAAACTTCTGTTGTCAAGCGTTGTCAATATAACCCACCCCCTTTCCTCACGAATGGAACTAGTCTTGTGGAGTCCGCTTTGACCGTTTTCCAGGGTTAGCAGAGATCGCTAATTAGCTTAGCATAATCCTAATGGATACCTTGGTTAGAAGCTACCGTTAGCTCATTGCTCGTGTCAATTAAATTGCATGTTATTAAAGGTCCGCGCTGGTCTGTCTAATGAAATTACAACCGCAACATTATATTGCACTGTACAGCCCTGGTTGTAGGCTAATGTTTTACTACAATTTGTATGGATTAATTTAGGAGTGAAATGCGAATGAAGAGTTGAAATC
The DNA here is from genome assembly GCF_963971535.1 of Notolepis coatsorum. NCBI lineage: Eukaryota > Metazoa > Chordata > Actinopteri > Aulopiformes > Paralepididae > Notolepis > Notolepis coatsorum. Next base: position 62,717,808 of record NC_140177.1, on the reverse strand, counting down.
ACCACTCGCAAGCTTGCCCCCAGATATTATTTTAAACTCGCACGGACCAAATTAGGGGGCAATTTGCGATCATATCATCGCACTGTACGGCTTCAGAATTATAATACAGGCTTCAAATTGAACTTTTATCGTCCCCTTGCTCTTTACTGTTAGCGTCAAGCATAGAAGCTAACGTCAATCAATGCTCAGCCAGCCTTATTGTTATTATATATATATTATTATATATCAATGCTCAGCCAGCCTTATTATTATTATATATATTATATCAATGCTCAGCCAGCCTTATTGTTATTATATATATTATTATATATCAATGCTCAGCCAGCCTTATTGTTATTATATTATATATCAATGCTCAGCCAGCCTTATTATTATTATATATATATCAATGCTCAGCCAGCCTTATTGTTATTATATATATATTATTATATATCAATGCTCAGCCAGCCTTATTGCTATTATATATATTATTATCAATGCTCAGCCAGCCTTATTGTTATTATATATATTATCAATGCTCAGCCAGCCTTATTGTTATTATATATATATTATTATATATCAATGCTCAGCCAGCCTTATTGTTATTATATATATTATTATATATCAATGCTCAGCCAGCCTTATTGTTATTATATATTATATATCGATGCTCAGCCAGCCTTATTGTTATTATATATCAATGCTCAGCCAGCCTTATTGTTATTATATATATATATTATATATCAATGCTCAGCCAGCCTTATTGTTATTATATATATTATTATATATCAATGCTCAGCCAGCCTTATTGTTATTATATATATTATTATATATCAATGCTCAGCCAGCCTTATTGTTATTATATATATATATTATATATCAATGCTCAGCCAGCCTTATTGTTATTATATATATTATTATATATCAATGCTCAGCCAGCCTTATTGTTATTATATATATATATTATATATCAATGCTCAGCCAGCCTTATTGTTATTATATATATTATTATATATCAATGCTCAGCCAGCCTTATTGTTATTATATTATATATCAATGCTCAGCCAGCCTTATTGTTATTATATATATTATTATATATCAATGCTCAGCCAGCCTTATTGTTATTATATATTATATATCGATGCTCAGCCAGCCTTATTGTTATTATATATATTATTATATATCAATGCTCAGCCAGCCTTATTGTTATTATATATATATATATTATATATCAATGCTCAGCCAGCCTTATTGTTATTATATATATATATATATTATTATATATCAATGCTCAGCCAGCCTTATTGTTATTATATTATATATCAATGCTCAGCCAGCCTTATTGTTATTATATTATATATCAATGCTCAGCCAGCCTTATTGTCGCCAGTCTTTCTACGGTTGGGAATCGGTGAATAATAATTTGACAGAATGTTTGTTAAAACAGCTTCCTATCTCATGTATGTATGAAGTGTGAAACCTTTACCACACTTTAGTGAAACCGGCTGAACTAAGACGAGGTGGTGTCACTGAGAGACCACCAGCTGTTGGGGTCAGTTCACACAGTAAACAAACATTACCTGTTGACTCTGTCTCCTGCACGTCAGACGGTCCGGCCACAAACAGTCACACTGACAACAGTCTGACCACAAAACACCTGTTATTATTTTATAACTCTGTGTATCATTTCATAACTCTGTATATAACTCTGTATATCATTACATAACAGTAGACGTTTTACTTTTAAAATGCCCTCCTCCTCTGGCGCGCTGTCTTCTTCTGCTTCACCAAAAACAGATACTTCCGTTTCCGTGCTGCTGCCTGTCCTGCAGCGCCCTCTAGTGGTGCTGTGCTGCCTGTCCTGCAGCGCCCTCTAGTGGTGCTGTGCTGCCTGTCCTGCAGAGCGCCCTGATTGATTGATTGAAAACTTTATTACCACATTGCAGAATGGGTACAATACAGTACGGCTCAATACACACAATTGTTAAGGGGATGCAGACCAGAGAAAGACTTTTGTCTTGTTTACATCAGGGTCGCCCATTTTCAATTCATCATGACATAATTATATGACATACTGTACATGACATACAGATACAGTACTGTTACATCCAGACATGCATGACATACCAGATTTATAAATACAGTACTGTTTGTGATACAAAAATAGTCTAAAAAAGAGTATATACATTTGACATAGAAACTGTACATTGGAGGAGGTTGGGTGGGTGGGGGGTTTGGTAGACAGGGTGGGGGAAACTGTACAAGCAAAACTGTACATTGGAATATCGACAAAACCTTACTTGGTCCCAAGAAGAGGGTCTCGTGTATTATTGGGTTAGGTCATTTACTGTACATTGGAGGGGGTTGGGTTAGGACATTTACAGGGGCCAGTTTTGAATTGCAGTCTCCCGTAGGTGCTCTTTGAGAGTGGTTTTGAAGGAGGGTAGTGATTCACATTCCTTTACAGCTGTGGGTAGGACGTTCCTTGTTTCCCTGTAGTGACTGGAAGTATCCAGGACACTGCCTTTAATATAGGTCTACAATCAATATTTAGACGTGACGTTTATCAACTGTTATAATTGAAACTAATAAAAACAAATGTTTCTGTGACGTCTTTAGGCCTGTATGGTTTTTACAAGCATAAAAGTATTGACTGTGAGCGACGCATGGCTCTGAATACTCCTTACACAGACATATATTATCATGACGTTATAGTAAAGTTCTCTGAGGTAACTGCAAAGCTAACATTTGTCATGTTTATCATATTCAGTTAGCTAAGAAATCTAACCCATACCTTAACCCACATTGAACAACCTTATCTTATCCAGTCTAAGTAATAATCACATTAATGTTGTTATTGTTCAGTCTGAGTTAAGTCTTCCGCCCTGACAACAGAATCAATCGATTAAAATTACAACATTTCCCCCAATAATCTCCCAACTATAGACATATCTGACCGCATTACACAGCCTGTGTGTGTGTGTGTGTGTGTGTGTGTGTGTGTGTGTGTGTGTGTGTGTGTGTGTGTGTGTGTGTGTGTGTGTGTGTGTGTGTGAGTAATTATCCCGGCGGTCCGGAGATCCTCTTACGAGTTCTGATCCACATTCCAACCTGATCCACCTCGTACACACCAACCAACACCACAGTACTGCCTCACATGTGTGAGTAGGTGAATGACGTAAAGCCTTTATTATTCTTTAGTAAAACGTTATGTATTTGCATCATCATCATTATCATCATTGCTATTACTGGGTTACAGATGTCCTCATTAAAATCATCTAGTAGCTGAACTCCGTACTGACGTGCTGGCTGAAACACAGTGTTGTATGCAGGGGAGAGCTAACGCTGAGCTAACACTGATTTATTTTTCAGACTTACAGGGTTTCAGTTTGGTCGTTTTGGTGGTACACAGTCCGTCACCATGGCAACCACATATTAAGAAAAAACAACAACAACATGGAGCTCCATAGAACCACTGACTGTCATAGGTCGCCTGTGTGTGCGTGTGTGTGTGTGTATTAGTGAGTGAGTGTGTGTGTATATATCAGTGTGTGTCTCTCAGAGCTCTCAGGATGTAGTTCTCTCGCTCCAGTTGAGCGTTTCTGTCTTGTAGTTCTTTAATCTGTTCTCTCAGGAACTCCACTTCCTCCCGGACCGCCATCATCAGGTGACTCTTAACCAGGTCCTGAAGTACAGAGAACATACTAATATACCAGTAACAGATACTAATATAATACATACCAGGCTATAACATACTAATATATAATAATATATTACATACCAGGCTATAATATACTAATATAATATATACTAATATATTACATACCAGGCTATAATATACTAATATATAATAATATATTACATACCAGGCTATAAAATACTAATATATAATAATATATTACATACCAGACTATAATATACTAATATATAATAATATATTACATACCAGGCTATAATATACTAATATATACTAATATATTACATACCAGGCTAAAATATACAAATATATTAAATATAATAATAGTAATGGTATAGTATAGTAAAAATACTCCTACACTGTATTGATGAAGGGCAGATATCAAGAACTATATTCTGTTTATTTAATGGTTACATCAGAAAATAAAATAGATGGTTGGCATTTGCTTAGATTACATCTTATAAATATATAAATAAATACATCTAAATAGATTGATTTAAAATATATAAATAATGTAGAAGAAAATAGAAGTCAGTAGAAGTTAATAAAAGTCAATAGACAATAGAGGTCAATAGAAGACAACATATGTTAGTAGAAGAAAACATAAGTCAGTAGAAGATAATAAAAGACAATAGAAGTCAGGAGAAGACAATAGAAGTCAGGAGAAGTTAGCAGGAGACAATAGAAGACAGTAGAAGACAGGAGAAGTGAGCAGGAGATAGTAGAAGACAGTAGAAGACAGTAGAAGACAATAGAAGACAATAGAATACAGGAGAAGTGAGCAGGAGATAGTAGAAGACAATAGAAGACAGTAAAAGACAATAGAAGACAGTAGAAGACAATAGAAGGCAGTAGAAGTGAGCAGGAGATAGTAGAAGACAATAGAAGACAATAGAAGACAGGAGAAGTGAGCAGGAGATAGTAGAAGACAATAGAAGACAGGAGAAGTGAGCAGGAGATAGTAGAAGAAAATAGAAGACAGGAGAAGTGAGCAGGAGATAGTAAAAGACAATAGAAGACAATAGAAGACAGGAGAAGTGAGCAGGAGATAGTAGAAGAAAATAGAAGACAGGAGAAGTGAGCAGGAGATAGTAAAAGACAGTAGAAGACAATAGAAGACAGGAGAAGTGAGCAGGAGATAGTAAAATACAGTAGAAGACAATAGAAGACAATAGAATACAGGAGAAGTGAGCAGGAGATAGTAGAAGACAATAGAAGTCAGTAGAAGACAGTAGAAGTGAGCAGGAGATAGAAGACAATAGAAGACAATAGAAGACAGGAGAAGTGAGCAGGAGATCGTAAAAGACAATAGAAGACAATAGAAGACAGGAGAAGTGAGCAGGAGATAGTAAAAGACAGTAGAAGACAATAGAATACAGGAGAAGTGAGCAGGAGATAGTAGAAGACAATAGAGGTCAGTAGAAGACAGTAGAAGTGAGCAGGAGATAGAAGACAATAGAAGACAATAGAAGACAGGAGAAGTGAGCAGAAGATAGTAAAAGACAGTAGAAGACAATAGAAGACAATAGATTACAGGAGAAGTGAGCAGGAGATAGTAGAAGACAATAGAAGTCAGTAGAAGACAGGAGAAGTGAGCAGGAGATAGTAGAAGACAATAGAAGACAATATAAGACAGTAGAAGACAATAGAAGACTATAGAACTCAGTAGAAGTCAGTAGAAGTGAGCAGGAGATAGTAGAAGACAATAGAAGACAATAGAATACAGTAGAAGTGAGCAGGAGATAGTAGAAGACAATAAAAGACAATAGAATACAGTAGAAGACAATAGAAGACAATATAAGTCAGTAGAAGACAGTAGAAGTGAGCAGGAGACAGTAGAAGACAATAGAAGACAGTAGAAGACAATAGAAGACAGTAGACGTGATCAGGAGATAGTAGAAGACAATAGAAGACAGTAGAAGACAATAGAAGACAGTAGAAGTGAGCAGGAGATAGTAGAAGACAATAGAAGACAATAGAAGACAGTAGAAGACCATAGTAGACAATAGAAGTGAGCAGGAGATAGTAGAAGACAATAGAAGACAATAGAAGACAGGGGAAGTGAGCATGAGATAGTAGAAGACAATAGAAGACAATAGAAGACAGGAGAAGTGAGCAGGAGATAGTAGAAGACAATAGAAGACAATAGAAGACAATAGAAGACAGGAGAAGTGAGCAGGAGATAGTAGAAGACAATAGAAGACAATAGAAGACAATAGAAGACATGAGAAGTGAGCAGGAGATAGTAGAAGAAAATAGAAGACAGGAGAAGTGAGCAGGAGATAGTAGAAGACAATAGAAGACAATAGAAGACAATAGAAGACAGGAGAAGTGAGCAGGAGATAGTAGAAGAAAATAGAAGACAGTAGAAGACAATAGAAGACAGTAGACGTGATCAGGAGATAGTAGAAGACAATAGAAGACAGTAGAAGACAATAGAAGACAGTAGAAGTGAGCAGGAGATAGTAGAAGAAAATAGAAGACAGGAGAAGTGAGCAGAAGATAGTAGAAGAAAATAGAAGACAATAGAAGACAATAGAATACAGGAGAAGTGAGCAGGAGATAGTAGAAGACAGTAGAAGACAGTAGAAGACAATAGAAGACAATAGAAGACAGGAGAAGTGAGCAGGAGATAGTAGAAGACAATAGAAGACAATAGAAGACAATAGAACACAATAGAAGACAGTAGAAGACAATAGAAGACTATAGAAGTCAGTAGAAGTGAGCAGGAGATAGTAGAAGACAATAGAAGACAATAGAATACAGTAGAAGTGAGAAGGATATAGTAGAAGACAATAAAAGACAATAGAATACAGTAGAAGACAATAGAAGACAATATAAGTCAGTAGAAGACAGTAGAAGTGAGCAGGAGATAGTAGAAGACAATAGAAGACAGTAGAAGACAATAGAAGACAGTAGAAGTGATCAGGAGATAGTAGAAGACAATAGAAGACAGTAGAAGACAATAGAAGACAGTAGAAGTGAGCAGGAGATAGTAGAAGACAATAGAAGACAATAGAAGACAGTAGAAGACAATAGAAGACAATAAAAGACAATAGAATACAGTAGAAGACAATAGAAGACAATATAAGTCAGTAGAAGACAGTAGAAGTGAGCAGGAGACAGTAGAAGACAATAGAAGACAGTAGAAGACAATAGAAGACAGTAGACGTGATCAGGAGATAGTAGAAGACAATAGAAGACAGTAGAAGACAATAGAAGACAGTAGAAGTGAGCAGGAGATAGTAGAAGACAATAGAAGACAATAGAAGACAGTAGAAGACCATAGTAGACAATAGAAGTGAGCAGGAGATAGTAGAAGACAATAGAAGACAATATAAGACAGGGGAAGTGAGCATGAGATAGTAGAAGACAATAGAAGACAATAGAAGACAGGAGAAGTGAGCAGGAGATAGTAGAAGACAATAGAAGACAATAGAATACAGTAGAAGTGAGAAGGATATAGTAGAAGACAATAAAAGACAATAGAATACAGTAGAAGACAATAGAAGACAATATAAGTCAGTAGAAGACAGTAGAAGTGAGCAGGAGATAGTAGAAGACAATAGAAGACAGTAGAAGACAATAGAAGACAGTAGAAGTGATCAGGAGATAGTAGAAGACAATAGAAGACAGTAGAAGACAATAGAAGACAGTAGAAGTGAGCAGGAGATAGTAGAAGACAATAGAAGACAATAGAAGACAGTAGAAGACAATAGAAGACAATAAAAGACAATAGAATACAGTAGAAGACAATAGAAGACAATATAAGTCAGTAGAAGACAGTAGAAGTGAGCAGGAGACAGTAGAAGACAATAGAAGACAGTAGAAGACAATAGAAGACAGTAGACGTGATCAGGAGATAGTAGAAGACAATAGAAGACAGTAGAAGACAATAGAAGACAGTAGAAGTGAGCAGGAGATAGTAGAAGACAATAGAAGACAATAGAAGACAGTAGAAGACCATAGTAGACAATAGAAGTGAGCAGGAGATAGTAGAAGACAATAGAAGACAATATAAGACAGGGGAAGTGAGCATGAGATAGTAGAAGACAATAGAAGACAATAGAAGACAGGAGAAGTGAGCAGGAGATAGTAGAAGACAATAGAAGACAATAGAAGACAATAGAAGACAGGAGAAGTGAGCAGGAGATAGTAGAAGACAATAGAAGACAATAGAAGACAATAGAAGACAGGAGAAGTGAGCAGGAGATAGTAGAAGAAAATAGAAGACAGGAGAAGTGAGCAGGAGATAGTAGAAGACAATAGAAGACAATAGAAGACAATAGAAGACAGGAGAAGTGAGCAGGAGATAGTAGAAGAAAATAGAAGACAGTAGAAGACAATAGAAGACAGTAGACGTGATCAGGAGATAGTAGAAGACAATAGAAGACAGTAGAAGACAATAGAAGACAGTAGAAGTGAGGAGGAGATAGTAGAAGAAAATAGAAGACAGGAGAAGTGAGCAGAAGATAGTAGAAGAAAATAGAAGACAATAGAAGACAATAGAATACAGGAGAAGTGAGCAGGAGATAGTAGAAGACAGTAGAAGACAGTAGAAGACAATAGAAGACAATAGAAGACAGGAGAAGTGAGCAGGAGATAGTAGAAGACAATAGAAGACAATAGAAGACAATAGAACACAATAGAAGACAGTAGAAGACAATATAAGACTATAGAAGTCAGTAGAAGTGAGCAGGAGATAGTAGAAGACAATAGAAGACAATAGAATACAGTAGAAGTGAGAAGGATATAGTAGAAGACAATACAAGACAATAGAATACAGTATAAGACAATAGAAGACAATATAAGTCAGTAGAAGACAGTAGAAGTGAGCAGGAGATAGTAGAAGACAATAGAAGACAGTAGAAGACAATAGAAGACAGTAGAAGTGATCAGGAGATAGTAGAAGACAATAGAAGACAGTAGAAGACAATAGAAGACAGTAGAAGTGATCAGGAGATAGTAGAAGACAATAGAAGACAGTAGAAGTGAGCAGGAGATAGTAGAAGACAATAGAAGACAATAGAAGACAGTAGGAGACAATAGAAGACAGTAGACGTGATCAGGAGATAGTAGAAGACAATAGAAGACAGTAGAAGACAATAGAAGACAGTAGAAGTGAGCAGGAGATAGTAGAAGACAATAGAAGACAATAGAAGACAGTAGAAGACCATAGTAGACAATAGAAGTGAGCAGGAGATAGTAGAAGACAATAGAAGACAATATAAGACAGGGGAAGTGAGCATGAGATAGTAGAAGACAATAGAAGACAATAGAAGACAGGAGAAGTGAGCAGGAGATAGTAGAAGACAATAGAAGACAATAGAAGACAATAGAAGACAGGAGAAGTGAGCAGGAGATAGTAGAAGACAATAGAAGACAATAGAAGACAATAGAAGACAGGAGAAGTGAGCAGGAGATAGTAGAAGAAAATAGAAGACAGGAGAAGTGAGCAGGAGATAGTAGAAGACAATATAAGACAATAGAAGACAATAGAAGACAGGAGAAGTGAGCAGGAGATAGTAGAAGAAAATAGAAGACAGTAGAAGACAATAGAAGACAGTAGACGTGATCAGGAGATAGTAGAAGACAATAGAAGACAGTAGAAGACAATAGAAGACAGTAGAAGTGAGCAGGAGATAGTAGAAGAAAATAGAAGACAGGAGAAGAGAGCAGAAGATAGTAGAAGAAAATAGAAGACAATAGAAGACAATAGAATACAGGAGAAGTGAGCAGGAGATAGTAGAAGACAGTAGAAGACAGTAGAAGACAATAGAAGACAATAGAAGACAGGAGAAGTGAGCAGGAGATAGTAGAAGACAATAGAAGACAATAGAAGACAATAGAACACAATAGAAGACAGTAGAAGACAATAGAAGACTATAGAAGTCAGTAGAAGTGAGCAGGAGATAGTAGAAGACAATAGAAGACAATAGAATACAGTAGAAGTGAGAAGGATATAGTAGAAGACAATAAAAGACAATAGAATACAGTAGAAGACAATAGAAGACAATATAAGTCAGTAGAAGACAGTAGAAGTGAGCAGGAGATAGTAGAAGACAATAGAAGACAGTAGAAGACAATAGAAGACAGTAGAAGTGATCAGGAGATAGTAGAAGACAATAGAAGACAGTAGAAGACAATAGAAGACAGTAGAAGTGATCAGGAGATAGTAGAAGACAATAGAAGACAGTAGAAGTGAGCAGGAGATAGTAGAAGACAATAGAAGACAATAGAAGACAGTAGAAGACAATAGTAGACAATAGAAGTCAGTAGAAGTGAGCAGGAGACAGTAGAAGACAATATAAGACAGTAGAAGACAATAGAAGTCAGTAGAAGACAATAGAAGACAGTAGAAGACTATAGAAGTCAGTAGAAGACAATAGAAGACAGTAGAAGACAATAGAAGACAGTAGAAGTGAGCAGGATACAGTAGAAGACAATAGAAGACTATATAAGACAGTATAAGTCAATAGAAGACCATATAAGACAATAGAAGACAGTAGAAGACAATAGAAGACAGTAGAAGACTATAGAAGACAATAGAAGACAGTAGAAGACAATAGAAGACAGTAGAAGACTATAGAAGACAGGAGAAGTGAGCAGGAGATAGTAGAAGACAGTAGAAGACAATAGAAATCAGTAGAAGACAATAGAAGACAGTAGAAGACGATAGAAGTAAGTAGAAGACAATAGAAGACAGTAGAAGACAATAGAAGACAGTAGAAGACAATAGAAGTCAGTAGAAGTGAGCAGGAGACAGTAGAAGACAATATAAGACTATAGAAGACAGTAGAAGACAATAGAAGACAATAGAAGACTATATAAGACAGTATAAGTCAATAGAAGACTATAGAAAACAGTCGGAGACAGTAGAAGACAATAGAAGACAGTAGAAGACAATAGAAGACAATAGAAGACAATAGAAGACTATAGAAAACAGTAGAAGACAATAGAAGACAGGAAAAGTGAGCAGGAGATAGTAGAAGACAATAGAAGACAGTAGAAGACAATAGAAGACAGTAGAAGACAATAGAAGACAGGAGAAGTGAGCAGGAGACAGTAGAAAACAATAGAAGTCAGTAGGAGACAATAGAAGACTATAGAAGTCAGTAGGAGACAATAGAAGACTATAGAAGACAGTAGAAGACTATATAAGACTATAGAAGACAGTAGAAGACTATATAAGACAGTAGAAGACTATAGACGACTATAGAAGACAGTAGAAGACACCAGAAGACTATAGAAGACTATAGAAGACTATAGAAGACAGTAGAAGACTATATAAGATTATAGAAGACAGTAGAAGACTATATAAGATTATAGAAGACAGTAGAAGACTATAGAAGATTATAGAAGACTATAGAAGACAGTAGAAGACTATATAAGATTATAGAAGACTATAGAAGACAGTAGAAGACACCAGAAGACTATAGAAGACAGTACAAGATAGTAGAAGACAGTAGAAGACAGTAGAAGACTATAGAAGACTATAGAAGACTGTAGAAGACTATAGAAGGCAGTAGAAGACTATAGAAGACTATAGAAGACAGTAGAAGACTATAGAAGACTATAGAAGACAGTAGAAGACTATAGAAGGCAGTAGAAGACTATAGAAGGCAGTAGAAGACTATAGAAGACTATAGAAGACTATAGAAGACAGTAGAAGACTATAGAAGACTATAGAAGACTATAGAAAACTATAGAAGACAGTAGAAGACTATAGAAGACAGTAGAAGACTATAGAAGGCAGTAGAAGACTATAGAAGACTATAGAAGACAGTAGAAGACTATAGAAGGCAGTAGAAGACTATAGAAGACTATAGAAGACAGTAGAAGACTATAGAAGACAGTAGAAGACTATATAAGACAGTACAATACTATAGAAGACAGTAGAAGACTATAGAAGACAGTAGAAGACTATAGAAGACAGTAGAAGACAATAGAAGGCACCAGAAGACAATAGAAGACAGTAGAAGACTATAGAAGACAGTAGAAGACTATATAAGACAGTAGAAGACAATAGAAGACAGTAAAAGACTATATAAGACTATAGAAGACTATAGAAGACAGTAGAAGACAGTAGAAGACTATATAAGACTATAGAAGACACCAGAAGACAATAGAAGACAGTAGAAGACTATAGAAGACAGTAGAAGACTATAGAAGACAGTAAAAGACTATATAAGACTATAGAAGACTATAGAAGACAGTAGAAGACTATAGAAGACATTAGAAGACAGTAGAAGACACCAGAAGACTATAGAAGACTATATAAGACAGTAGAAGACAGTAGAAGACTATAGAAGACAGTAGAAGACACCAGAAGACAATAGAAGACTATAGAAGACTATAGAAGACAGTAGAAGACTATAGAAGACAGTAGAAGACTATAGAAGACAGTAGAAGACACCAGAAGACAATAGAAGACAGTAGAAGACTATAGAAGACAGTAGAAGACTATAGAAGACAGTAGAAGACACCAGAAGACAATAGAAGACACCAGAAGACAATAGAAGACAGTAGAAGACTATAGAAGACAGTAGAAGACTATAGAAGACAGTAGAAGACACCAGAAGACAATAGAAGACACCAGAAGACAATAGAAGACAGTAGAAGACTATAGAAGACAGTAGAAGACTATAGAAGACACCAGAAGACAATAGAAGACAGTAGAAGACTATAGAAGACAGTAGAAGACACCAGAAGACAATAGAAGACACCAGAAGACTATAGAAGACAGTAGAAGACTATAGAAGACAGTAGAAGACTATAGAAGACACCAGGGCCCTCATTTATCAACAATGCGTAGAAAGTGTTCTATTTTCATTCTTAACACTTTCAGTGCCCATGACGTCATAGACGTTTTATCAGCCCAATGCCTGAATGCCCACGACGTGTATTAGCGTTTTATTTTTTTATTAGCGATCTGATTTCATATTTCATCAACCGAGTCTCCCGTTGGTACAGCAGCTCCTCCAGCAGCTCAGAATGGAAAAAAGCGCCCCCTATCGTCTATCCCTGTGTAACTGCAGGTCAGTCGCTTAGACAATAGAAGACAAGAGAAGACAGTAGAAGACAATAGAAGACAGTAGAAGACAATAGAAGGCAGTAGAAGTGAGCAGGAGATAGTAGAAGACAATAGAAGACAGTAGAAGACAATAGAAGACAATAGAAGACAGGAGAAGTGAGCAGGAGATAGTAGAAGACAGTAGAAGACAATAGAAGACAATAGAAGACAGGAGAAGTGAGCAGGAGATAGTAGAAGACAGTAGAAGACAATAGAAGACAATAGAAGACAGGAGAAGTGAGCAGGAGATAGTAGAAGACAGTAGAAGACAATAGAAGACAGGATAAGTGAGCAGGAGATAGTAGAAGACAGTAGAAGACAGTAGAAGACAATAGAAGACAGGAGAAGTGAGCAGGAGATAGTAGAAGACAATAGAAGTCAGTAGAAGACAGTAGAAGACAATAGAAGACAATAGAAGACAGGAGAAGTGAGCAGGAGATAGTAGAAGACAATAGAAGACAATAGAAGACAGTAGAAGACAATAGAAGACAATAGAAGACAGGAGAAGTGAGCAGGAGATAGTAGAAGACAGTAGAAGACAATAGAAGACAATAGAAGACAGGAGAAGTGAGCAGGAGATAGTAGAAGACAATAGAAGACAATAGAAGACAGGAGAAGTGAGCAGGAGATAGTAGAAGACAGTAGAAGACAGTAGAAGACAATAGAAGACAGGAGAATTGAGCAGGAGATAGTAGAAGACAATAGAAGTCAGTAGAAGACAGTAGAAGACAATAGAAGACAATAGAAGACAGGAGAAGTGAGCAGGAGATAGTAGAAGACAATAGAGGACAATAGAAGACAGGAGAAGTGAGCAGGAGATAGTAGAATACAATAGAATACAGGAGAAGTGAGCAGGAGATAGTAGAAGACAATAGAAGTCAGTAGAAGACAATAGAAGACAATAGAAGACAGGAGAAGTGAGCAGGAGATAGTAGAAGACAATAGAAGTCAGTAGAAGACAATAGAAGACAGTAGAAGACAATAGAAGTCAGTAGAAGACAGGAGAAGTGAGCAGGAGATAGTAGAAGACAATAGAAGTCAGTAGAAGACAGTAGAAGACAATAGAAGACAATAGAAGACAGGAGAAGTGAGCAGGAGATAGTAGAAGACAATAGAAGACAATAGAAACCAGGAGAAGTGAGCAGGAGATAGTATAAGACAATAGAAGACAATAGAAGACTATAGAAGACAGGAGAAGTGAGCAGGAGATAGTAGAAGACAATAGAAGACAGGAGAAGTGAGCAGGAGATAGTAGAAGACAATAGAAGTCAGTAGAAGACAATAGAAGACAGTAGAAGTGAGCAGGAGATAGTAGAAGACAATAGAAGACAGTAGAAGACAATATAAGGCAGTATAAGTGATCAGGAGATAGTAGAAGACAATAGAAGACAGTAGAAGACTCCAAAAAAAAAGAAAAAAACTGTCTTTTAGTCTCAGTGAAGTTTCAACAGAGGTAATCTATTATAACCAACTAATTGAAGTAGAGAGCATTTCGTTGTGGCCAATCTTATTTGGAAACATGACACAAAATAATAGTATTTCGCTTTTTATTTGAAACAATATTTAATCGTGTTTGGAGGTGGGTGTTCTGCGTCTGCCCCCCCGTGCCAAACAAGCAGGCCAACCTCTTGTTCGCGCGTGAGCCCGTTATAATTACACTACTGTCGCTATTTTACAATGAACTATAATGAATTATGGGTCATACAGAAGTTAAACACGCCAGTGTTGAAACTAATGCAGAGAAGCTTATTTCCGCATGGTAGACTGCAATATTCATATTCTACCACCGGGCGCCAGGTACGCACGGCCGGAGCTGTGCGTAGATATACGCACAAAGTCAAGCACACGTTCAAATTGATAAGTCCCACACTTTGCTTAGAAACGATCGTACGCACGGGTTACGCACATATCTGTGCGTACGCAACGTTGATAAATGAGGGCCCAGAAGACTATAGAAGTCAGTAGAAGACTATAGAAGACAGTAGAAGACTATAGAAGACACCAGGGCCCTCATTTATCAACAATTCTTAGAAAGTGTTCTATTTTCATACGTAAGCACAGAATTTAGAATGTGTGTACACACAGAAATATTGGGATTTATCAACCGTGCGTACACGGGTCCTACGCTCCTCCGTGTTGATAAATACCTCTTTGTTCTACCGTCAATGCTCGTGCATGATTATCCATATATGCACAGTAAACTAACTTGATCATTAATCAAGCTGTTGTATCTTTACGCTTATGAAAACATTAAATAATAGGCTATAGGCCGTCGCTTTGCATTAATAGCCTATATTCTCAAATGGCATTTAATGGCTATCCGACTCCTCGTCGCTATCCTCGCGGACGGACCAGTGTATACCTTATACTACCCAGCATGTAATACGTTCTTTGTTAGAACTCAACTCGTTATTATTTTGCGCATAGATTGCAGAAATACGGGAACGTTTTGATTTATATTAAAAGGCTTTGACATTGTAAAACTAAATACGTGGAATTCTGTAAGCAGAATACAAGTCATATCACCCACACGATATATGCTCTGTGTCCAGAGCATGTATGCTTTTCATTCATTTAAGACACATTTATTGCAAGGGTTTTGTAATACACATACATCCTCTGTTCTCGTTGCAATGCGTTTTTTATTCTTTCTTATACAGTAGGAAGGGGGAAGAACACTATATCGTGGGTGTTCATATGACTTGTATTCTGCTTACAGCTTCGAAATTCCACTTGTTTCGTTTAACATTATGGCAAAGCCTTTTAAATATAATCAAAACGTTCCCATGTTTCTGCGGTCTGTGCGCAAAATAATAACAAGTTGAGTTACGCGGAGCGCAGTCAGTCAGTACACCCCGTATATTCCGATAATGCTATAAACCATGCTGCATTCATTCGGAGAGAAATACCTATTATTCCAAATGCTATTTATAGGGTTTTGACCATAATTACACTACTGTTGCTATTTTACAATGAACTATAATGAATTACGGTTCATACAGAACACGCCAGTGTTGAAACTAATGCACGGAAGCTTATTGCCGCGTTGTAGTCTTCATATTGTACCGGTACGCATGCTCCGAGGTGTGCGTAGATATACTGTACGCACAAAGTCAAGCACAAGTTCAAATTGATAAGTCCCACACTTTGCTTAGAAATGATCGTACGCAGGGGTTACGCACATATCTGTGCGTACGCAACGTTGATAAATGAGGGCCCAGAAGACTATAGAAGTCAGTAGAAGACTATAGAAGACAGTAGAAGACTATAGAAGACTATATAAGACAGTAGAAGACTATAGAAGACTATATAAGACAGTAGAAGTCAGTCTTACCATGGCCTGTTCTATCTTGCAGTCAATGGCGACCATGCTGTTACTGGAGTCACTGGAAGACAAACAGAACCACACACAGAACCACACACACACACACACACAGAACCACACACACACACACAGAACCACACACAGAACCACACACACACACACACACACACAGAACCACACACACACACAGAACCACACACACACACAGAACCACACACAGAACCACACACACACACACACACACACACACACACACACACACACACACACAGAACCACACACACACAGAACCACACACACACACACAGAACCACACACACAGAACCACACACACACACACACACACACAGAACCACACACACACATAACCACACACACACACACACACACAGAACCACACACAGAACCACACACACACACACACACACACAGAACCACACGCATACACACACAGAACCACACACACACACACACACACAGAACCACACACACAGACACACAGAACCACACACACACAGAACCACACACACACAGAACCACACACACAGAACCACACACACACACACACACACACACACACAGAACCACACACACACACACACAGAACCACACACACACACACAGAACCACACACACACAGACACACAGAACCACACACACACAGAACCACACACACACACACAGAACCACACACAGAACCACACACACAGAACCACACACACAGACACACAGAACCACACACACAGAACCACACACACACAGAACCACACACACACACACAGAACCACACACACACAGTGTGTATGAGATTGATTGATAGATTGATTGATTTCAGGCCTCTTGGATGCACAACACATTACTGATAATACATTCAACAGATCCTGTAATGTTATATTATTATATTATGTACTGACTGATTTAAAATACAGCATATCATATTAAAACAAAATCACCATTGTGGTATTTGTTTGTGTGTAAATACCTGTGTGTGCATCGCAGTGAGTATGTGCGTGTGTGTACGTGTGTATGTGTGAGTGTGTGTGTGTGTGTGGTTCTGTGTGTGTATGTGCACACCTTTGTATGCGTCCCGCCAACCCCCCACCCAGTTGCCGTGGTTACCTATGACAGAGGAGGAGCAAGGATAGCAGGGTCGCCTCAGAGCCCCGTCCAATGGGAGGGGCTTTGCCACGCACAGACCAATGAGGGCGACGCTGAGATAGTAGTTGGGGCGGAGTTAGATTGTTGGTGTGGTTTAGTGGTTTATGGTCAACGGTCTGAGCAGTCCAGTTTGGGTGAGGTGTAGGGTTTAATATTAGAGATTGAGGTTGGGTTAGACTTTTGGGATTAAGAGATTGAGGTTGGGTCAGGATTTGGGGATTGATAGATTGAGGTTGGGTTAGACTTTGGGGATTAAGAGATTGAGGTTGGGTCAGGATTTGGGGATTGATAGATTGAGGTTGGGTTAGACTTTTGGGATTAAGAGATTGAGGTTGGGTCAGGATTTGGGGATTGATAGATTGAGGTTGGGTTAGACTTTGGGGATTAAGAGATTGAGGTTGGGTCAGGATTTGGGGATTGATAGATTGAGGTTGGGTTAGACTTTGGGGATTAAGAGATTGAGGTTGGGTCAGGATTTGGGGATTGATAGATTGAGGTTGGGTTAGATTTTGGGGATTAAGAGATTGAGGTTGGGTTAAGGCTTTGGGATTGATAGATTGAGGTTGGGTTAAGGCTTTGGGATTAAGAGATTGAGGTTGGGTTAAGGCTTTGGGATTAAGAGATTGAGGTTGGGTTAAGGCTTTGGGATTAAGAGATTGAGGTTGGGTTATGGGCTGGATTAGAGTTTTAGGCTGGTGAGATTGAGACATGGTTGGTTGTAGTTGGACATTACATTGACACGATGCAGACTGGGGTCTGTTCTGCCTCAGAGTGTGAGGTTGTGTCAGAGTGTGTGTCAGAGTGTGTGTCAGAGTGTGTGTCAGAGTGTGTGTCAGAGTGTGTGTCAGAGTGTGAGGTTGTGTCAGAGTGTGAGGTTGTGTCAGAGTGTGAGGTTGAACCTTGGTGTTTAAGTGAGCTTGTGTCAGAGTGTGAGGTTGAACCTTGGTGTTTAAGTGAGCTTGTGTCAGAGTGTGAGGTTGAACCTTGGTGTTTAAGTGAGCTTGTGTCAGAGTGTGCGGTTGAACCTTGGTGTTTAAGTGAGCTTGTGTCAGAGTGTGAGGTTGAACCTTGGTGTTTAAGTGAGCTTGTGTCAGAGTGTGAGGTTGAACCTTGGTGTTTAAGTGAGCTTGTGTCAGAGTGTGAGGTTGAACCTTGGTGTTTAAGTGAGCTTGTGTTAAGGGTTGGGCTCTGGTTCTGGTCAGATGTTGGTTTGACCCAGGAGGCTGAGTTTGACCTCTGGCTTTAAGACTTGGACACGGTGAACTCTGAGATGTGCTGTTATTGATCCTGGGATCAAAGGCTACAGGTTTAAAGGTCAATCTGGCGCTAGGCCAAGACTCCCTGGCCCTGACCCCTGCACGACCTCTCCCCTCTCTATGACCCCTCAGCACAGCAGGAGGTAACTCCTTCTGCTTCTCTTTTGCTCTGTCTCTCTCTCCTCCCTTCGCCTCTATGCTCTTCCCTCTCTCTCTTCCTCTCCATCTCTCTCTCTCTCCCCCTCCCTCTATGCCCTTCTCTCTCTCCCTTCCTCTCCATCTCTCTCCCCCTCCCTCTATCAGACCAACTATCTGTAGGGTGAGGGTAGGAAGTGGAGGGGTGAGGGGGGGGTGGGGGTGCTGCGGGGCAGGGGGGGGGGACAAGGAGGAGAGAGGAGAGGAGGAGGTTGCAGGGTTGGAAGTGGGAGAAGGGGAGAGGGTGGGGGGGAGGGAAAGTGGGCGAGGCTGTTTTCGAATTTCGAACACTGAGATGATTTTCTTCACGCTGCCGAACATAACTGACCAATTACAGTCCACTGTCGATGATGACTGACCAATTACAGTCCACTGTCGATGATAACTGACCAATGCCAACGTGGCCTGTGTCGACAATGGTATTCCCTGTTTATCTGAGTCAGAGCTCTCAACAGGAGACAGATCAGACGAGAGTTGTAGTCCTGTTGGGAGTTGTAGTTCGTTTGGGAGTGATAGTCCTGTTTGGAATTGTAGTCCTGTTTGGAGTTGTAGTCCTGTTGGGAGTTGTAGTTCATTTGGGAGTGATAGTCCTGTTTGGAATTGTAGTCCTGTTTGGAGTTGTAGTCCAGTGGAATTCTAGTCCTGTTGGGAGTTGTAGTCCGTTTGGGAGTTATACTCCTGTTTGGAGTTGTAGTCCAGTTTGGAATTGTAGTCCTGTTGGGAGTTGTAGTTCGTTTGGGAGTGATAGTCCTGTTTGGAATTGTAGTCCTGTTTGGAGTTGTAGTCCAGTGGAATTCTAGTCCTGTTGGGACTTGTAGTCCGTTTGGGAGTTATACTCCTGTTTGGAGTTGTAGTCCAGTTTGGAATTGTAGTCCTGTTGGGAGTTGTAGTTCGTTTGGGAGTGATAGTCCTGTTTGGAATTGTAGTCCTGTTTGGAGTTGTAGTCCAGTGGAATTGTAGTCCTGTTGGGAGTTGTAGTTCGTTTGGGAGTGATAGTCCTGTTTGGAATTGTAGTCCTGTTTGGAGTTGTAGTCCAGTGGAATTCTAGTCCTGTTGGGAGTTGTAGTCCGTTTGGGAGTTATACTCCTGTTGGGAGTTGTAGTCCAGTTTGGGAGTTGAAAGATGTTGGAACGGAGCGTGCCCAGATCACGCAACATAAAAGTCACAGGTAAACGTGGATGAACTCACATCTGGTTTAACAGATATTTAAACTTGTCCTCATGTGATGTCACGAAGGGCGCTGAAGCCACTAACTGTGTTAACCACACACACACCTCCCACTCTCCAATCACATAGTTGACAGTTTGAGTGAAGTATCTCTGAGCCAATCAACACTAGGCTCAGATTTAGAGCTCTATTGAATCAAATGGGTGTTACAATTCCAGCTTGATAGACTGACAGCCTACAGCTTAACTGGATGGAGAGAGAGAGAGAGACAGATGGATGGAGAGAGAGAGATAGACTGACAGATGGATGGAGGGAGAGATGGGGAGCACGGATACGTAAAACTTTTGACAATAATAGAAATGATTAAATTAAATATATAGAATAGAATGTCACATGTCCAAAGCTATATTCAAGCCACACCTTATTCCTTATTCCTCTCGCTTCTCAAATCCCGGTCTTGTGATTGGTTGGAAGGCTGACCAGGTCTCCAGGTGGTATCACGACGACCGCGGAGCGTTACTACGACGACCGCGGAGCGTTACTGCGATGACCGCGGAGCGTTACCACGACGACCGCGGAGCGTTACCACGACGACCGCGGAGCGTTACTACGACGACCGCGGAGCGCTACTACGACGACCGCGGAGCGTTACTGCGACGACCGCGGAGTGTTACTACGACAAAAGCCAATCCAATGTGTGTGTGCAAGCTGGGAAGTAGCAGAATGTATGAAGAGTTAAAGTGTTCAGCATTTATATTATAACAGCTGAAAGTATGAGTATGGATATGAGTTTATAGTCTCTCTCTCTCTCTCTTTCTCTCTCTCTCTCTCCCACACTCACTTGGTCTCTGCTCTCTGATTGGCTCAGACACAAAACTCTCATTCCAACTCCCACCTACTCACTGCCTTGGCCAATAAGACGGCCTCTTCTGCATTCTCCCCCCCACCCACTCCCTCTCACCCCGGACACACCCTGAACACACTGGTACTGTGTGTGTGTGTGTGTGTGTGTGTGTGTGTGTGTGTGTGTGTGTGTGTGTGGTGTGTGTGGTGTGTGTGTCTGTGTGTGTGTGTGTGTGTGTTTGTGGTGTGTGTGTGGTGTGTGTGTGTCTGTGTATATGTGTTTGAGTGTAGTGTGTGTGTGTGTGTGTGTGTGTGTTTGTGTGTGTGTGTGTCTGTGTGTGTGTGTGTGTGTGTGTATGTGTGTGTGTGTGTGTGTGTGTGGTGTGTGTGGTGTGTGTGTGTGTGTGTGTGTGTGTGTGTGTGTTTGTGGTGTGTGTGTGGTGTGTGTGTGTCTGTGTATATGTGTTTGTGTGTAGTGTGTGTGTATGTGTGTGTGTGTGTGTGTGTGCGTGGTGTGTGTATCATATAAATATTGACAGGAAGATACAATATCAGGACTGTATCAACATGTGCACACGCACACACACCCCACACACACACACACACACACACACACACACACACACACACACACACACATACACACACAGAGATTATGTTTGCTACCCAAACACAGGTTAGTTTAAGAAAGAGAGAGAAAGAGACAGACAGT
Source organism: Notolepis coatsorum (assembly GCF_963971535.1). Classification (NCBI taxonomy): domain Eukaryota; kingdom Metazoa; phylum Chordata; class Actinopteri; order Aulopiformes; family Paralepididae; genus Notolepis; species Notolepis coatsorum. The sequence continues at coordinate 62,696,403 of NC_140177.1, read as the reverse complement.
AAGAGAGAGAGAGAGAGAGGCAGACAGAGAGAGAGAGACAGAGGCAGACAGTAAGAGAGAGAGAGAGAGAGAGAGAGAGAGAGAGAGAGAGAGAGAGAGAGAGAGAGAGAGAGAGAGAGAGAGAGAGACAGAGACAGACAGTAAGAGAATTTGAATTTTAACAACACTTTATTTATAAATCATTACAACATTACAACAAAAAGTATTACACAGTCAACTGTATAACACTTGTCTTTCTTCCAAGAACACCTACAAACAATTTGACAATCAATTATTAAAAGCACAACAACAACAACAACAACAAAAGAACAACAAAAGAAAACACCACCAACAACAACAAAAAACAACCACAACAAAGAAAAAACTCAAATCAGCTCAATTGCCAACACCAACTCATCTTCCACAACACTCCTTTATGTGCCCATATATCAGTGAACTGATCTAGGTTGTTCAATGCTCTATAATAATTAAAATCTATGCTCAGTCTGGCTTTGATCATTTTTCTGAACAGACATACAACATCATGATCCAAGATCTGTTCTATCTTATTCCTCCTACTGAGATACACAGCCATCTTTGCTCTCCCTAAAATTAAATTAAAAAGGTGACACTTGCTTTTTTCCTTTCTACAGTATTTAAAACCTAAAATGTACCTCTCTTTCGAGAACACCTCTTCACCGGACTGAAAAAGTCTCTCTAGTAACCCTAGCAGAGGCAGCAGCCTGGAACAGTCCAGAAAACAGTGGAAAACTGTTTCCCTTTGCGCACAAAAAGGACAGTCATGTGAGACGTTAGGGTTCAATATGGAAATAAAATAATTGACAGCCACTATGCCATGTAAAACCCTCCACAGCAGATCGCCAATTCTTTTGAATAATGGTGGTTTGTACAGTGCTCGCCACTCTGGTTTCACCTCATCACTGAGACCAAAGTGCGCTCTCCAGGGAGTGTCACCTCTCCCGTTGAGCTTCTCCCTGTGGAGAACCTTGACTAACAGTCTGTACAAACATTTTCCATCAACCTCATCAAAAAACACACCAGAAACATCTCCCATTGCTAAAAGAGGCCCTGTGCAATTTTTTAAATCAGGCTGCAGCTTAAACGTAGGAAACATATCCTCATCACTAGGATGAAGAGACCAGTTTTTAAACTCTGTCAACATGCAACGTTCTATCTCACTGAGCCCTTGCTTCCATTTTCCCAGCATCATGCTGACCGTCCTGATGGATTTCACTCCCAAGCGTGAAGCAAGAGCAGCAGCATTGTCCATGTTCGCTCCTGTCAATTCCACAATATGGCCCAGTGTGGTGATATTTGACCTGCAGAGTTGCCCGGAATGTGTCAGACCTGGCCTTTATCGAACAAACTCCATGTTTTAAAAAGTACACTGTAAAAAACAGGTAGAACATTTAACCGAGCACCGCTAAAATCCATCAAAAACAGAGAATTCGACAGTCCCAGTCCCCCAAGCTGTTGCAGTATGGCACAAGCCACCGGCCTCCACACCACGTCTTTTGGTCCATAAAAAAGTCTCTGAATGAACTGGAGTCGAAAAGTTGCACCCCTACTGCACAGATGCACAAGACCCTGCCCACCCTCCTCCTTGGGCAAATACAAAACACTCTGGGGCACCCAGTGCAGCTTGTCCCAGAAAAAATCTAAAAAACAAGCTTGAATTTTAGGGAGAAGGTCTATTGGGGGATCAACACACATCAGACGATGCCACAGTTTAGAAGACACTAGGTTATTGATTACCAGAACACGGCCCCTATACCAGGGGTTCTCAACCTTTCTGCTGCCAAGGAACCCCTGTGTTCAATAAAATATTCCAGGGCACCCCTACATACGATAAATACTTTCCCGGTCCTGTCTTTTTTGCTACAATGATGATACAATGACTCTTTATTTGCCGTGCTGTCGTTGAGATGTTTTGTTGTTTGTTTGCCTTTGTTGCTTGTTGGTGAATCTGCAAATATGAATTGCCCCACGCGGGATCAATAAAGTTGTCTGAATCTGATGACAAAAGTTTTTTTTTTAAATACAGAAAAGGATCACTAAAGTGCTATCTGTTGCAGCTGCACTGTTCTCCATAAAAATAGCATATTTGGATAAGTTTGACAATCAGAAAATCATGTATTTTTTTTAAATACAGAAAAGGATCACCAAGTTACCATTTCTCAAAAAATATAAATAAATACAGAAAATAAGCACTTGTTCACTCAGTGGACATTTCTAGCTCAATGCGAGGTCCGCTGCTGCTGGCTAATAATACGGTCAATACGTGGGGAGATCTTTGACAAGGCAACACGCATGTCATCATCAAGGCTCAACTTGGCCCTATATTTTGTTTTCAGAGCTGTCATGGATGAAAAGCCAGCTTCACACAGATATGTGGGGCTGAATGGTATCAACACCTTAACTGCAGCATCATGAGATACTTGGTACTCAGCACCACACTCTGAAACTAGCTCTCCAGGTGGTATCAGATGAGATTTCAATGAGTTCTTCCAAGAGTTTGGATGGAGATGTGTCAGGAAGCTTTGTCTCAATGTTGTCTGTAAAGTTATTTTTTTATCCAGAGTAACTTGGTGATACTTTTCTGTGTTTTATTAAATAATGATTTTCAGATTTTTAGAAATGGTCAAACTTATCCAAATATGGTATTTTCATAGAAAACAGTGCAGCTGCAACAGATAGCACTTTAGGGATAATTTTCTGTAATCCAAAAAGAATTTGGATTCACTATAAAGTGCCTGTTCACTATAAAGTGCCACGTTTTGATATATTGAGCTTTAAACTTTAAGTAAATTTTTTGGAACACGCAACCTAAAACACCTTCCTCTCCCAAACCGTTCCTGCAATTGTTTTATGTTGCATGATGATCATGGATACATGTATTATGTATTGTATTTTTTATGTTTAAATATCAACATAATCTGTCTGTCCACCCTCAGTACATTTACTATCAATATAATATAGTAGTCTGACTTCATCATCTTTTCAAACGCACACACATAGAGGGAGAATGCCCCCCCCCCCCCCCCCCCCCAGTCATCCTTCCAACTAAGTCCCCACCCTGCTGTTCTCTGTCGCTCTGAACAGGGCTTTTAGCTTGTTGTTAGCTTATGGTAACGGGACAGTAATTCCGGTCTTAAACACAACGTGGTCATAAAGGAATGGCAAGGATTGCAAAGCATGTTATATGCATTTGACCCGTTGCGGAATAAAACAGCAGGGATTTGTTTTGGGTCGCAAAAACACTACCCTTGCAGCTGCTGTGTTTCAATGTCCGCGTTCCAGATCCAGACGCTACTTACTGCTGAGCTGAGAGACGCTACTGCTCAGCCTGCTGTGTGGAGATGCATCCTATTGGCTGTGTGCTGGAGCGGATATGAGTCACGACACCACGGATTTTCAAAATAAGAGTATCATAATGACCTTAATGTTGCTAGCTTTCGGAGCCTAGTTATTATAGCTGGAGCTGCGCGTGGGCATAAATGAGACCCGCTATAGGATTTTCAAAATAAGACTGTTGTCATTCTATATTTTTAAAGAACATTGCCAGGCATCTCGCGGAACCCCTGACAGCTCTCCGCGGAACCCCTGTGTGCCGCGGAACCCCTGTTGAGAACCGCTGCCCTATACGACATGTTTGGTACAATCCACTTCCATTTCTTTAAACGGCCTTGAGCTACTTCCAGTACATTTTCCCAGTTTTTTCTTTTAAAAGTCTCATCCCCTAAAAAAACTCCCAGATATTTGAAACCTCCCTTTTTCCAATGCAGGCCCCCTGGTAAAGTGAGTCTGCTGCACAACGTACCCACCATGAGTGCTTCGCTCTTCCCCCAATTGACCCTAGCCGATGAAATCAAAGCAAAATGTCCCACATTTTCAACTAACACATTGATGTCCTCTTGTTTATTTATAAAAATAACCAAGTCATCTGCATATGCTGAAAGCTTAAAAGGTGCAATGCACCCAGGGACACTTACCCCCGAGATGCCTGCCCTGAGCCTGTGTAGCAGGGGTTCAAATGCCAGGGAATACAGCATTCCCGACAAAGAACACCCCTGCCTAATACCCCTCTGGATTTTAAAAGGAGCACTCAAACCACCATTAATCTTAAGCACACTCTCAATGTTACTGAACAAAGCCTTGATCTTGGCTATGAGACCTGGGCTGAAACCAAAGGCCTCTAGAGTTTTCCACAAGTACTGGTGTTCAACCCTGTCAAAAGCCTTTTCCTGATCTATGTGTAGCAGTCTGGAAAATATGGTATATTATTCAGAACTGCTGACTGTGTTTTATATCCCTTTTATACACAAAGACATTCTAACTAGTGTCATTGATTCACACGAACAATGACACAAACGTCCCCTTCTGAAGAGCATTGGAATACGGATTATAAATGACAATACTGATTCATATTCTACAGTGCGTCTCCCCTTGTGACTGGCAGGCGGGACCTGCAGGGGGCAGTAGCAGGCAGAGAGCCGCGGAGAGAGTTGGGAGATCATAAAGGGAGGAGTCCAGCGGAAGTCGCTCTCTTCGGCCGTGAACTTGACAACGAGAGGACACAGCTAACGGGAGCTCTGGATAGCCCCGTTGCTGACGTTTATGCCGGAGTGCCCCGGGAGAGGACAACGGGTGATAGGAAGTACTGGCTAGTGGATACGATATCCTAGCAGTACCAGTGGTATGATATGAACAATAAGTGCAGAGCCAGGCACTAACAGTCGAGTTATACATAGTTACAGTGAGCGGTATAGGTAGCGTGCGGCTAAGGATCACAGTAGTATTGCTCGTGTTATACTTAGTTACAGTGACGGTAGGGGTGGACGGTATGGTCTAAAATTTATATCACGGTATAATTTGAAGCATAGACGGTAACGGTATATATCACGGTATCAGTGTTTCTGTTAGAATAATTTTTTTTGCCTGATAGGCAGGCTATATAAAGAATGACATCCTCAAGGCATGTAGATTTAGAATATTTTAACTTAAAACTAGGCTACTTTTGCGTATAGTCATTATATTCCAAATAAAATAAGTCCCGAGTCGAGACTCCTGCTCCCATTGCAAACAGCGGGGCTGGATTTTGCTAGAAGCATATGTAGCTGCAGAGCCGCAGAGCGAATTGAATTGAATAAGAATTGAGACAAAGGTGCCACTCATCCTCAGCTTTAAGAATTGACAATTGTGTCAACAAATTGACACATGTGTCAACAAATTGACACATGTGTCAACAAATTGACACACAAAATGCTTAGAGACGATGGGGGTCAGAACGGCGCAAGGGTGGGGGGGGCGCTGTTTGACGGGCCTGTGACCAGACCTGAAAGAGCCACTGGCTCTGCGGCTCTGCAGCTGCATGCTATTCGCAAATCCACTGCTGCACGCCTTCCTCCCGGCTCCCGCTGCTGCCGTCGTTATCATAACACTACACACATATCGTAATGTTTACAGCAAACTGTAGTTGATCACCAGGTATGTTTTATTAATGTAGAATAATTCATATAAGAAAAACGATAGGGAAATATATTACCTTTCTCCACTGGTTAAAAATGGCAGGAACTGAAATTGAAACTTGCTGTGCGCCGCGGTGATATGTGTTTATTATGAAATGACAATTGCGTGTTGACACGCCCACTGCGCGAAGCCTCCTAAATAACTTTTTCCAGTTTGCACATATCTATTATCTATGACTAATTCTATCTATTTTTAGGGGCAAATGCGATTGAAATAGTCGCGCTGTGGTTACATGACGTCATTGCTATTTTAGAGCTGCTCTACCGGTTAAACGGTATAGTCAAAATCCATACCGTAGAGCAAATTAATACCGTTTATACCGTATACCGTTTATACCGTCCACCCCTAAGTGACGGTATAGTCTGCGTGCCAAAGACGTGCGGGACCTCCAAGCAGTCTGCCCGGGCGTCAACAGCTGTTTGCACCGGAGTGCTGCAGCACACCTGCTCCAGGCTGCCTGCAGGACACGGGGAGTTCTTTACCACCAGCAGAGGTCGTCATCGCCAGCACCAGCTCAGCCAGCGCTGCCTCTCTGCTAGCTCCGCCTGCTGACATCCTCGCGAGAGCGTTCGACGCCATCTTGCCTCCCGGACAACAGTGGAGTGGCGAGGCGGCCATTTCGGATGAGTACAAACGAGCATTGATGCTCCCGATTCCATATACAGTATACAGTGTGGTGCTGCCCGCGGGCGAAGTTAACGTTGTTAACCACAGTTCAATAGGGGTACCCCGAACAATAGATGCCGGCATTAAGATAGGACTTATAGGTATTTTGTGGGCTCACTCTTTTATTTTATTCCTTTTCTTTGAGCGTGATAAGGCGTGTATTTCCTAAATAATTCCCGTTCTGTGAATCCCTTTATTCTCTTCCCTATGCTTCCCCCTTCCTTCCCCATATTCTCAACCGGGGACAGTAAGAGTGTAATTCCTTAGAGAAGGTAAATACTGTGTTCCGCCCAGACGTGGGCAGCGTTTAGTCTGGGTACCGGAGAGCACTTGGTGCCTGTGTGTAATATTATAATTGACTCATGCCATTGATTCATGCCAGTAATTATTGTATGGATACCCATGGTGCAGTAATCACCAGACGTAGCATTGTTGTAACTAGGCTGAGTTACAATACAGTCATCCAGAACGGGAGCACTGTGTGTGTGTCTTTCATTATTTCTAACCCTAACCCTAACCCTTTGATACGGGTAATATATGTAATCGTAACCCCTTGCTATTCTACCTTTTCCATTTCCATTGTAAGGGTTCTGGTGTCACCAGAGGGTACTGCTTGCGGGGGGGACCAAGTTATTTCGCTACCATCCGGTCATTGGGTGTGGGAGGGCAAAAGGGGCAACTGTGGAGAGTGAGGGTGTGTTGGGGAGTACTGCTGACTGCTCCAGAGAGAGGGAGGAAGACCAGAGTACCGGACCAGGTTTGTAAACCCTGGGCCTCATCCATCCCCACTGCCAGCCTCCAGTTGACGCTCCGGACCCCAAAGACGGAGGTGCAGCTGGCCAGAGTGCTACTGTGTCTTGCTACCTATTGACCGCACATCACCGTTCCCACGAAGCAGGGATAATCCACCCTGCTACATTTGGCGTCACGAACAGGATCAACATCCTACTCCACTCCCTTGTAAGTGACGACCCAGAGACCTGAAATGTCGGACGACGACACCCCGAAGCCGGGGGCCAAAGCCGGGCCGTCCCGGGTGAAGCAAGGAGGGGACTCGCCGCCCCCGCTCAAAGAGGAAGGGAGGGAAGCCGAGACGGTGCTGACCTTGACCGCCGAAGTGGAGTTCCTAAAGGGTCAACTCCAAGACCAGGCGGAAGCCCTAGACCACCAACACGAACAACTGGAGCAGGCCAGGCACCGAGAGTCGCTTGCCTTGGCCCAAGCCATGATCCAACAGCTTCCTCCAGCGCCCCTCCCGGTGGTGTACGTCCAACGAGAGCGGAAGTGCAGCGAATTCGGAGGGGGGAAAGAGAGAGGAGAGCCGCTGGTGGAGGACTGGATCCGAGACATGAAGGTGCATTTTCGGAGCAGCAGAGTGCCCGGTGACGAACAGGCGGAGTTCGTACAGCAGCATCTAAAGGGCGAGGCTAAACGGACAGTGCGCTTCGTGCTAGAAGGGACCGCCCCGGAGCCAGACGCCGTGTTCCGGGTGCTGCAGGAGATGTACGGAGACAAGACCTCGGTCAGTGCCCGCCTGAGAGAGTTCCTCGACCGCCGACAAGGAGATGGCGAGACCGTGAGGGAGTTTGCGTATGATCTATAGGAACAGATGCGTCGCATACAGGGCCGGGAACCCCAACGAGTCGCGGATCCTGCCGCCCGGCTGCAGGAGCAGTTTGTGGTAGGCCTGAAGGATGGGATGCTGCGACGGGAGATGAAGAAGTCCATAAAAGAGAACGGGGAGCAGACGTTTCTCGAATTGATGATGGCGGCAATAGAGGCAAGAGGAGGAGATGGTCCTGCCCCCCACTAGGGGTGGCGCCCAGGCCCTGGTCCACGCCGCAGCCGCAGAAGGACGAGAGGCCCCGATGAGCGGAGACGCAATACAGGGAGCTTTTAAGCGGCTCTTTGCAGGGCAAGAGCGGCTGGACGCACGTCAGGAGCAACTCTTCCAGGCCGTCCAACAGACGCGGGACGCGACCCAGAGAGGCGGCCCCGGACGGCGACGCAGAGACAACGCGCCCGCCGCTAAGCGGGAACCGCCCCGCCGGGACGAAGAGGGCAGGTTGATTTGCTATGCCTGCAATCAGCCGGGCCACATCAGCAGGGATTGCCCCCGCCACGCCAGCGAGCCCCACCCAGCCCCTGCCCCCACCCCCGAAGTTCCGGGCTCGTCAGGGTACCGACCCGGATCCCGAAGGGCAGTCAACGGCGTCGTAACCGGAGTCGCCGACTCGGCCGCAGGGGGCACTAAGACGCAAGACATGGGGGAATGTCTCACCTTAGACGTCCAGATTGACGGGTCGAGACCTGCTGCCTCTTCGACACCGGCGCCGAAGTCACCACCATGACCGAAAGCCACTTCCGCAGACACTTCCCGCGGTCGAGGTTGACCCCCTCCAACTGGATCACTCTCTTCGCCGCCAACGGGTTGGAGATCCCAGTGGTGGGGTGTCTCTACGCCGAAGTGAAGTGCCTGGATATGACATTTCCGGGGAAATTCATACTAAAAGACGATCCAGGCCGAGTGGCCACAAGAGACGCTATCCCGGGACTTCTGGGCATGAACGTGCTCGGCGGGGTAGATGGCCTGTTCAAGGGGATCAAGGGGATGCGGCCGGCGAGCCGAAGACGTGTCGACGCGGGGAGCGTCGCCATCCGCCGTGTGGTCGCCGCCATGGCCCAGGAAGCCCGAGAGTGTATCGCCCCGGGAAGGATGGTGTACGTCAAAGTGGCCGGCAGGGAGCCAGTGGTCATTCCCCTGCACAGCGAAGTGGTCGTCTCAGGCCGTTGTGAGACGACAGCGGGGATGCGGCGTCCCGTGATGATAGAGCACACGCCGAGGGCCAACCTGCCTCCCGGACTATTGGTGGCGAACGTGGTGGCATACGCCCGACAGGGGAGAGTGCCTGTGCGGGTGTTGAACCCGACCAACGTCGAGATGGTGCTCCGACCTCGGGCCAGGTTGGCAGAGATCCACTGCCCCCGTCAGGTACGGCCTAAGGAGAGAGTGACCGTGGAGGAAGTGGACGGAGGCGTCCGAGTGACGGCGATTGAGACTCGGGACCGCCCGCCAGAGGCGGAGCCGGACGGGAAGACCCGCGGGCTCGCCGTGGCCGTACAGGCGAACCTGCAGGATCTCACACCGGCCCAAGTGAGCCGGCTGAATCAAGTATTGGAGAAACACAAGGCGGTGTTCTCCGTTGACGACGGGGACTATGGTTACACAACCACGGTCACACACTACGTTCCCACTGGTGACGCACACCCGGTCAAGCAACGGCACCGCCGAATACCGCCCCACGTGTTCCAAGAAGTAAAGAGACACGTGCAAGATCTGGTGAACCTGGGTGTCCTGGTAGAGAGCTGCAGTCCGTGGGCGTCACCAGCCGTGATCGTCATAAAGAAAGACGGCTCTGTGCGGTTCTGCTGCGATTACCGCCACCTAAATAACGTGACACACCGGGATGCCTACCCCCTACCTCGTATCGAGGAGTCCCTAGACGCCTTGGGGCAGGCCAAGATCTTCTCCTCGCTCGATCTCACCGCCGGCTACTTCCAGGTGGCGGTGAAAGAGGAAGACTAAGAGAAGACGGCCGTCACGACGCCCTTCGGCCTCTACCAGTGGACTCGTATGCCCTTCGGACTGTGTAACGCACCAGCGACGTTCCAGCGGTTGATGACCGCCGTGCTGGGGGACCTGGCCTTCGACGTCCTACTCGTCTACCTAGACGACGTCTTGGTGTTCGCCAGCGACTTCGAGAGCCACTGTCAGAAGCTGGACCTGGTGTTTGGACGGCTTCGGGAGCATGGGCTCAAACTCAAGCCCCGGAAGTGCTTCCTTCTGAAGACCGAAGTCAAGTTCCTGGGACACGTCGTCTCCGCGGCCGGCATACAGGTCGACACCGACAAAGTGAAGGCGTTGGAGGACTGGCCGGCGCCACGCTCAGCGAAGGAAGTGAGGCAGGTGATCGGGTTCCTGTCCTATTATCGGCGGTTCGTGCCCCACTTCGCCCAGGTGGCCCAGCCACTGCACGCCCTGATGGGGAAAGAAAAAAAGGGGTTCGCCAAGGGCCGGCCCGAGGCCTTCAAGTGGACGCCGCAGTGTCAGACGGCCTTCGATCATCTGCGGCAATGCCTCTTGACACCCCCGGTGCTGGCCTACCCCGACCTCCAGCTCCCCTTCATAGTGACCACTGATGGGAGTTACTTGGGACTGGGAGCGGTACTCAGTCAAGAACAGGAGGGTGTGGAGCGAGTCATCGCCTTTGCGAGCCGAGGCCTGCGTGGGTCCGAAAGGAATGACAAAAATTATAGTGCGTTCAAGCTGGAACTCCTCGCCCTGAAGTGGGCGGTCACTGAGAAGTTCAGAGACCTCTTGATGTACGCCCAGTTCACCGTGATCACCGACCATAACCCGTTGAGACACCTCGGCACAGCCAACCTGGGAGCAGTGGAGCAGCGGTGGAACGCTCAGCTCGCGGAGTACGACTTCGTGGTGCACTACAAACCTGGTCGACTCAACCAGAACGCAGACGCTCTGTCTCGCATGCCGATGCAATCAGAACCTGAAGTGGAAGACACTGAGAAAGACTTCCTAATGATAGCCGCGGCCCGCACCCACACCCGTCAGGGTCTCCAGGAACGGGCCGCTCCATGGTCCGGCCCCGCCCCAGTCGCCCGCGAGGGCTACGTCATGGTCTCAGCGGAAGAAGTGCGGGCCCTGCTGTGCCCTGGGAGACCGACAGAGACGCGGGAGGTCTCGAGTGTCGGCGCACGACGGATAGCGGCACGGAAGGGGAACAGCGGTTATGACTGGGCGGAAATGCGGCAGCTCCAGGCGGACGACCCCGAGTTGGGTCCGGTGTGGCGGGCGGTGACACAGGGGGTCCCCCCCACTAAAGTACAGCTGAAGGAAGGAGACCCGAAACTCCGCAAGTTATACGGGCAGTGGGAACGATTCCGTCTGCACCAGCAAGTGCTGTTTCGGCGAGTAAGCGATCCCCGGGATGGAGAGGAGGTTCTCCAGCTGGTGGTGCCCACAGCCCTGCGAAGGAGGATCTACGAGACCCAGCACGAAGACGCAGGACACTACGGGGGACGAGGGACGGTGGTCCTGATGAGGCGAGGTTACTACTGGATCGGAATGGCAGAAGAGGTGAAGCAATGGGTGCAGCAATGCAAGCGATGTGCATTAGCCCGCGACGTGTTCCCTAAAACCCAGGCCCAGATGACCTGCACTAACGTGACGGCACCCATGGAGGTCCTGGCCATGGACTTCACCGTATTGGAGAGGTCGGCGGGTGGCTACGAGAACGTACTGGTGCTGACCGATATGTTCACCAGATTCACTATTGCCGTACCGACCAAAGACCAGACTGCGAAGACAACTGCCGCTGCCATCATCAAGTACTGGTTCGTGTACTACGGGTGCCCTGCCCGACTCCATGCCGATCAAGGGCGAAACTTCGAGTCGAGCGTCATCAAGGAGCTCTGCCGACTGTATGGAATTTCAAAGAGCCGCACCACGCCTTACCATCCCCAGGGGAATGGGCAATGCGAGAGGTTCAATCGGACAATGCATGACATGCTGCGTAGTCTGCCCGCAGAGAAGAAGCGAGACTGGAAGGAGCACCTACCTGAGTTGGTACTCACGTACAACTGCCACGAGCACTCCTCTACGGGATACTCTCCCTTCTACCTGCTCTTCGGGAGGGACGCGAGGATGCCCCGGGATGTCCTGGGGGGCAGAGACGTCATTGAGGAGGGGGCGGCGGACCTAGACGAGTGGGTGCAGAGTCACCATGAGTGACTAAAGGCCGCCGCGGAGGCCGCTGAGGCCACGGCGAAGCAGGCGTCCCATCGACGCAAGAGGATTTACGACAGGAAGAGCAGAGGTGCACTCCTGCGGGCCGGAGACCGGGTCCTGATACGCGACCACCGAATCCGGGGCCGTAATAAGATACAAGACAAGTGGGAGCCTACGTCATATGTGGTGGTTAAGCAGAGCCACGAAGGGACGCCCGTGTTCACGGTCAGGCCCGAAGCAGGGGGTCCAGAAAGGACCGTGCATCGAGACCAGCTCAAGACCTGTCCCTTCCCGGCTTCTGACCCGGAAGTGCGGGGGAGGGCCCCTCGACAGATCCCTGTGGCACCGCGGAGCTCGTCCGAATCAGACATCGGAGGTGCTTTCGGGCACCGGCGGGAACCGCATCCTAGGGCGTGTAACCACCCCGGTCCCCTGCGGGATGCCCCTGAGGAGGCCGTAAGCGCCGAGTCAGAGGTGGAGTCGACCCCCTCAGGAGAGGAGGGGGAAGGCGGCGGAGACGGAGTCGAAGAGGAGGCCGCGGGCGGTCCACCGATGGCCCCGGAGGGCGAGGCCGTGGTCCATGACCCGCCGACGGACACTGAAGAATCCGACACGGAGTCGGAGGCGGGGGAGGTGGAACCCCCCAGAGTGGAGCCCGCTCGGCCCCAGAGGAGCACCAGAGGTCGGCTACCCGCTCGGTATCGTCAGGACTACGTGCTCAAGAGCATGTTCGCGGAACAGTGTGTCCAACTCCTGAAGGAGTGTGTAAAACTGTTGGCATAATGTGTAATTGTCAACCGATGTGTAAAACTGTTGGCATAATGTGTAATTGTCAACCGATGTGTGAAACTGTTGGTCTCAGGACCGTTTTCATGCATGCGTGTGTTTTGTTGTTAACTTGCAGAGGACTTAGCAAGTTCAAAGTGGGGGGAAATGTAGCAGTCTGGAAAATATGGTATATTATTCAGAACTGCTGACTGTGTTTTATATCCCTTTTATACACAAAGACATTCTAACTAGTGTCATGGATTCACACGAACAATGACACAAACGTCCCCTTCTGAAGAGCATTGGAATACGGATTATAAATGACAATACTGATTCATATTCTACAGTGCGTCTCCCCTTGTGACTGGCAGGCGGGACCTGCAGGGGGCAGTAGCAGGCAGAGAGCCGCGGAGAGAGTTGGGAGATCATAAAGGGAGGAGTCCAGCGGAAGTCGCTCTCTTCGGCCGTGAACTTGACAACGAGAGGACACAGCTAACGGGAGCTCTGGATAGCCCCGTTGCTGACGTTTATGCCGGAGTGCCCCGGGAGAGGACAACGGGTGATAGGAAGTACTGGCTAGTGGATACGATATCCTAGCAGTACCAGTGGTATGATATGAACAATAAGTGCAGAGCCAGGCACTAACAGTCGAGTTATACCTAGTTACAGTGAGCGGTATAGGTATATAATAATAATAATAATAATTTAGGACCTGCTCCGAGGTCACCATTTGGCACACATGCGAACCATGCATACAATGCGTATCTGCGATGAACCCATCCCGTCGTCCTTCCCCCCCAAGGGCAGCCGGGAGCAGACAGGCGCCACGTGAGCCGCGCCAGGGGACCAATCCAAGTGCTCCTGTCCGTCTTCGTCAAGGACGCCACAGCGTTAGCGATCTTGTTGTTGTGCATGTTTTTCCATTGGGTTTATCTTATCGGGGGGGGAAACCCTTGCGAGCACGGGGAGAACATGCAAACTCCACACAGAAAGGCCTGGGAGATACCCCACCTGGGTAACTGGCATCATGGAAACCTGGTCCCCAAGCGGGATTCGAACCCTGGACCTTCTTGCTGTGAGGCGACAGTGTTAACCACTACACCACCGTGCCGCCGTTACAGTGACGGTATAGTCTGCGTGCCAGAGACGCGCGGGACCTCCAAGCAGTCTGCCCGGGCGTCAACAGCTGTTTGCACCGGAGTGCTGCAGCACACCTGCTCCAGGCTGCCTGCAGGACACGGGGAGTTCTTTACCACCAGCAGAGGTCGTCATCGCCAGCACCAGCTCAGCCAGCGCTGCCTCTCTGCTAGCTCCGCCTGCTGACATCCTTGCGAGAGCGTTCGACGCCATCTTGCCTCCCGGACAACAGTGGAGTGGCGAGGCGGCCATTTCGGATGAGTACAAACGAGCATTGATGCTCCCGATTCCATATACAGTATACAGTGTGGTGCTGCCCGCGGGCGAAGTTAACGTTGTTAACCACAGTTAAATAGGGGTACCCCGAACAATAGATGCCGGCATTAAGATAGGACAATATAGGTATTTTGTGGGCTCACTCTTTTATTTTATTCCTTTTCTTTGAGCGTGATAAGGCGTGTATTTCCTAAATAATTCCCGTTCTGTGAATCCCTTTATTCTCTTCCCTATGCTTCCCCCTTCCTTCCCCATATTCTCAACCGGGGACAGTAAGAGTGTAATTCCTTAGAGAAGGTAAATACTGTGTTCCGCCCAGACGTGGGCAGCGTTTAGTCTGGGTACCGGAGAGCACTTGGTGCCTGTGTGTAATATTATAATTGACTCATGCCATTGATTCATGCCAGTAATTATTGTATGGATACCCATGGTGCAGTAATCACCAGACGTAGCATTGTTGTAACTAGGCTGAGTTACAATACAGTCATCCAGAACGGGAGCACTGTGTGTGTGTCTTTCATTATTTCTAACCCTAACCCTAACCCTTTGATACGGGTAATATATGTAATCGTAACCCCTTGCTATTCTACCTTTTCCATTTCCATTGTAAGGGTTCTGGTGTCACTAAGGGAGGGTACTGCTTGCGGGGGAAACCAAGTTATTTCGCTACCATCCGGTCATTGGGTGTGGGAGGGCAAAAGGGGCAACTGTGGAGAGTGAGGGTGTGTTGGGGAGTACTGCTGACTGCTCCAGAGAGAGGGAGGAAGACCAGAGTACCGGACCAGGTTTGTAAACCCTGGGCCTCATCCATCCCCACTGCCAGCCTCCAGTTGACGCTCCGGACCCCAAAGACGGAGGTGCAGCTGGCCAGAGTGCTACTGTGTCTCGCTACCTATTGACCGCACATCACCGTTCCCACGAAGCAGGGATAATCCACCCTGCTACATATGGAAATAAGACCAGTTTCCAAACCAAATGCACTAGAGATGTCCAAAAAATCCCGAATCATAAAAACATTGTCACTGACCAACCTGTCAGGCACACAATAGGTCTGGTCACGATGGATCACCTGCCCCATTACCTCTCTCAGCCTGGTAGCTAGCACCTTGGAGAGGAGCTTGTATTCTGTACACAAAAGTGAGACAGGTCTCCAGTTCCTTATCTCCATTAAGTCTCCCTTCTTTGGCAACAGTGTGAGTACTGCTCTTCTGCAGCTCAGTGGCAGCTGCCCTCCAATAAGACTGTCTCTGAGCACCATCAGGAGATCTTCCCCCAACACTGCCCACATGGTCTTATAGAACTCTACAGGTAATCCGTCTATACCCGGAGCTTTCCCATTTTCCATGCTCTGCAGGGCAGTATTGAGCTCATCAAGAGACACATCCGCCTCCAGCTCTGCACTGGACTCTTTCTCTACCTTTGGTAGGCCTTCATAGAAACCATAGATTCCTCCTGCACCTCTCCAAGTTCAGACTGGAAGAGGCTACTATAAAAACCCACAGCATGCCTCCTGATGTCAGTGGACTCAGACAGTATCTGACCTGTGTCTGAGCGCATGCTGTGGATGAGCCTCTTCTGCCCATTCTTGCGCTCCAGACCGAAAAAGAAACGGGAAGATGCATCCATCTCTGAGATGTTTCTGAAACGTGACCTCACCAGAGCACCCTGTGCTGAAATACCTAACAGGTCAGCCAGAGCAGACTTTTTAACTTTGAGAGCTCCAATATGGCCTCGATCTCCTGTGGATTCTGCTAGCTCTTGAAGCTCCTCCACATCAATCTCCAGAGCCTTCATAGATCTGGCGATATCCCTAGTAACATTTAGAGTGTACTGTTGGCAGAACTGCTTAATTTTGCACTTCCCCACATCCCACCACTGCTGTAGTGAGATAAAACTGGCCTTTGTCTGCTTATGAACCTTCCATAAGAAGGTAAAAGCGTCCCTAACATTTTGATCAGTTAAAAGAGACGTATTGAAATGCCAGTAAGCACTTTGTGGCTTTACACACTTGATAAAAACAGAACAGTACACAAGAGAATGGTCAGTAAAACCAACAGGGGTTATATAACAATTGTTAAAAACACTAAAATGGTGTTTAAAACAATAAAACCGATCAAGTCTGGCCAATGATAATAAATTATCTCTAGTGTGAACCCATGTGTATTGCCTCTGCTTTTGATGCATCCGTCTCCACACATCACTCAGCTCATACGTCTCAATCACCCTAGAGAGACGACTACGAGATGCAGAGTGAGGCTCTTGATGGTTCCTATCTAAAACGGGGTTAACAGTACAGTTAAAATCCCCTCCCAGAAATAAAAACTCTTCATTATCACAACCCTTAATAACATCAGCCAAAGAATCTAAAAAACACATTCTTTCCAAACCAACATTTGGGGCATAAACAACAATAAATACCATTTTCACCTTCTCATATAACACTCTTACTTTTAAAAGACGTCCCTTTACAACCTCCTCAATCTCACATGACTGTGGCAAAAATTGTCTGGAAAAGAAAATCCCCACTCCACCACTAGTACTGGTGTTATGGCTTAAAACTATTTCTCCATTCCATTCTCTTTTCCAAGCCACTGTATTATCCTCAGTACTGTGTGTCTCTTGGACAAGCATCACATCAATATTTTTTTAAATCCATTAGTTGATAAAGAGATGCCCTCTTTGCATCATCTCTTGCACCATTTAAATTTAGGGTACCTACTTTAAATTCTGCCATGAGAAAATATCCAAACTGCAGGACATAAAATAATAAAAGGAGACCAGATAACTTAACCATCATTGGAGATTTTTGATCTTGACCTTTGAACATGTTTCCTTAAACGATAAATCTCCTGATCAGAGAAACCTTCGTCAATCTTGTCATTGCGTTTCATTAGCCACTTAGCGGACTCAACAAATAGCTTTACGTCAGGAAAAAAACGTTCCACCTTAACTGCCCTTGAGCCTTTAGTATCCTGTAGAAAACGTTTTATTCTAGTTAAAGAATACCCATCCCTCCTGTCAGCCTGAGACTGAGTGGGAGGCAGAGACTCCGCCTCATCACTGAAGTCAGAGTCTCCACTGTCACTGTCTACCTGCTGCTCAGGTTGGCACTCTTTTTTTGCTTTAGAGTCAGATTGACTGACCTCAGTTTTCCTTTTTTGGGAAATTTTGGTAATATCAGCATCAAGTTCCATTTCCTCCTCATTTATGCTACACTCTACTTCTCCAGCAGCTGATCCAGTGCATTTGCCCAGTCTGATTCTTTCTTCACCTCCGACCCCTGTCTTCTGACCTCCCACTTCTTCACCCTCCTCGACCACAGTGATCTCCTCAACAGCCTTCGCTCGTCCCTTTTTCTCCACTTTTTTCCAATTAGAATTCACATTTAATCCTGCCTCCGCTACCAAACCTCTTTCTTCCTGCACCTGCTCACCCTGTTCTGCCCCCTCTACCAGGTCTACCCCCTCCTCCTGCTCACCCTGTTCTGCCCCCTCTACCAGGTCCACCCCCCCCTGCACCTTCTCACCTTGTCCTGTCTTCTCCACCAGGCCTCTCCTCTCCTCCTGCACCTGCTCACCCTGTCCTGTCTTCTCCACCAGCCCCCCCCCTCCCCCTGCACCTTCGCACCTTGTCCTGTCTTCTCCACCAGGTCTCTCCTCTCCTCCTGCACCTGCTTACCCTGTTCTACTCCCTCCACCAGGCCTCTCCCCCCCCCTGCACCTTCTCACCTTGTCCTGTCTTCTCCACCAGACCTTCTCCTGTTCCTTTCCTCCCAGAGGTTCTCTCTCGACCCTTGTTGGTGCTCGAGCCACTTGGACCTGCCCTGGGTGATGGCGGTGTTTGATCAGACGACCCAGGGCCCTCATTTATCAATTTTTCTTAGAAAGTATTGTATTTTCATACGTAAGCACAGAATTTAGAATGTGTGCACACACACAAAAAACGGGATTTATCAACCGTGCGTACACAGGTCCTACGCTCCTCTGTGTTGATAAATACCTCTTTGTTCTACCGTCAATGCTTGTGCATGATTATCCATATATGGTCATGAAAGTGATGAAACACCCCCCATGGGATGTGAAATAATGGACTGACCCGAGCGGAACTCTGAGAAACTTCACAGGAGATTGTTCACTGAGGCGCTGTCGAACCAGGAAGACACAACTGGTGTTATGGGATAAATAAAAGGCTGACTTGTAAACGGTGATGTCAGATATCAACGGCTCCCTAAGACCATTGCTGCAATTCTGCCTGGACAGCTCAAAATACTAATAAAGACCGTTCGTTGACCACTGTTTGGTGTTGGTGGTTTGATTGATTGATTGAAAAGTTTATTAACAGATTGCAGAATGGGTACAGTACAGTACAGCTCAATACATACAATTGTTAAGGGGATGCAGACCAGAGAAAGACTTTCGTCTTGTTTACATCAGGGTCCCCCATTTTCAATTCATCATGTGTGTGTCATTATAACCGTGCTGTAATATGAATGCCTTTATTAGTTGTGTTCGATTGGCTATAATATGATTTTTAGAGGCATCTATTTTGAATGAATGAATGAATGAAAACTTTATTTAACAGATTGCAGAATGGGTACAATACAGTACGGCTCAATACACACAATTGTTAAGGGGATGCAGACCAGAGAAAGACGTTTGTCTTGTTTACATCAGGGTCCCCCATGTTGTTGTCGGTATTAGCCTAATACCGACAACAAAATAGATGCCTCTAAAAATCATATACTATTAGGTAGCCTATATGAATTACATATAATAGCAGCCATAGCCTACATTATGCAACAGTAACTTGCGCATACCAGTGTATGCGACGGACCAGTGTATACCTTATATCATATCATATTCATATAATAGTTTACTCTATCAGCATACCAGCATGTAATACGTTCTGAGTGTGTATCTACCTCAACTCCTTATTATTTTGCGCATAGATTGCAGAAATACGGGAACGTTTTGATTTATATTAAAAGGCTTTGACATTGTAAAACTAAATACGTGGAATTCTGTAAGCATAATACAAGTCATATCACCCACACGATATATGCTCTGTGTCCAGAGCATGTATGCTTTTCATTCATTTAAGACACATTATTGCAAGGGTTTTGTAATACACATACACCCTGGTCTCATTGCAATGCGTTTTTTATTCTTTCTTATACAGTAGGAAGGGGGAAGAACACTATATCGTGGGTGTTCATATGACTTGTATTCTGCTTACAGCTTCGAAATTCCACTTGTTTCGTTTAACGTAAAGCCTTTTAAATATAATCAAAACGTTCCCGTGTTTCTGCGGTCTGTGCGCAAAATAATAACGAGCGCAGTCAGTCAGTACACCCCGTATATTCCGATAACGCTATATAAACCATGCTGCATTCATTCTGAGAGAAAATACCTATTATTCCAAATGCTATTTATAGGGTTTTGACCATAATTACACTACTGTTGCTATTTTACAATGAACTATAATGAATTACGGTTCATACAGAACATGCCAGTGTTGAAACTAATGCACAGAAGCTTATTTCCTTGTTGTAATAATATATTCTACCAACGGGCGCCAGCTACGCATGGTCCGACCTGTGCTTAAATATACGCACAAAGTCAAGCACAAGTTCAAATTGATAAATCCCACACTTTGCTTAGAAATGATCGTACGCACGGGTTACGCACATATGATAAATGAGGGCCCAGGCCTCTTATTAGGACAGGACCTAATCATATGACCTTCCATCCCACATCCAAAGCATTTCATCGTGTCTGAAGTTATATAAATAGTATAATCAAAGTCATCCACTCTAAAATTCATGGATACATTCAGATCCCTTTTTTCATTTTTCAAGATCATGAAAACCTGTCTTCTGAAAGATAACACATGCTTTAACAGAGAGGATCTACAACCCAGAGAAATCATTTTCACTGGGGAAACTATCTGTCCGTGTCTAGCCAGTTCCCTTTCCAGGACCTCATTTCTAATGAAAGGAGGAACATTGGAAATGATTATTCTTTGTGCAGGACTTACTAGTGGAAACACGGGGGTAAAAGTGTCTTGGATTACCACTCCCTGCTCCACCACCAAATTCACTTTATCTACACAATCCAAAATAATTACAACTGCATTATTCGACTTCCGGTTTGACCGCGGAAGAAAATGGCAGCTTAACTCACAAGCTCCCCGACAGCAAAATGATATAGCCCCGGAAAACATTTATTAACAACACCAGGGTATATATTTAATAGGGATGAAAGAAGGGGCTATCACAAGACGTAGGGCGAACACGATTACAACTGGAAAAGACGACGGAATGGCAGAGAATGGCGATACAACGGGAAGAAAAGATGGCGACGATGAATCTGAACAAGAAGCCACGCTGTTGAACATCTACAGGGAGCTTAAAGAGTTCAGAAGAGATAATGAGCGTCAATTTCGGGAAATAAAAAATGAGATGAACAAAATGAACGACAGACTTGGTGAGGCGGAGGGGAGAATCGGAGAAAATGAAGATGTGCTTGATGCGGCGACGGTTTTGATCAAGAAGCTAATACAAAGACAGGCCGACACGGAGGCTAAACTGCTCGACCAGGAGGGCAGAGCGAGGAGGGAGAACCTACAAGTATATGGTATCCCAGAGGATAAAGAGGGAAAGGACATGCATGGATTTCTAGATGGCCTGTTTAAGGACGCACTCGGCCTGCCTCGTGACATGGACCTTCATATCGAACGAGCACACTGGGCATTAGCCCCAAGGCCTACCAGCCCGCAGCTGAAACCACGGTCAATCGTGGTTAAGTTTGGGAGCTACAAAATGAAGGAAGAGATAATATGCCGGACGTGGCAGAAGAAAAACGTCTCATGTGACAATGAACGTTTCTTTGTCGATCATGATTTCCCCACTGAAATACTGAAGAAACGAGGAGAATATGCAGAGGCCAAGAGAGTGATGAAGGAGAGGAATCTCAAGTTTCAGACACCGTATCCTGCGAAAATTAGGGTATTTTACGAAGATGGCACCCGCCTGTACCAGAACGCGGCGGATGCGACGGCGGATATGGCAAGACGTGGCTTCAAGATCACCGTGGTGAACCCTACTGCCGACCCAGATCGAGAGGAGATACTGCGGCTGTCTACCTGGCAGACAGTGGGAAGAAAACGGGGACCGGGAGGCGGCATACAGGCGACGGAGAATGAAGGCCCCGCACAGCAGGGCAATGAACAGCACGGGTACCGGGAGAAACTCCAGGGATTTAGACGGAGGCGGTCAATTAAGATATCGATCAAGAAGCACATGGATACAGATAAGTCGCAGGGGCATCGTCATAGAGTAACAAACATCGCAAAGTGCCAATTTCTATAAAAAAAAATAAAAAAAATATATATATCCTGGATAGATAAAAAAGGGATGACGAAATGAACCACAGTCCAATATGGATATGACAAAGAAGTTACAATGTACCAATATGTATCTAGGGGATATACAAATGTTAATTGTTGGAAGAGAAAAAACGTCACCATTTTGACAAGTTCAGTTGAATTGATCACACTGTATATAGACTACAGTGTGAGCCATACGTTACATTAGGGTATACAAAATAGTAGGGGCACAGTTTTGGGCAACCTGCCTTGTGCCAAATGCACTCCTCTGTTAGACGAGGGGGACCAAAGTGCACGGGTGAGTATCGATCTCACCCTCGGTACAATTGTTCTATCTGGGGTCATATCGAACATAGCTTGGGTAAATGTGGGGGGGGGAAATGTATTTATGTTTTTATGTGTTCCTTTTTATTTCATCATATACTATGCTGTTGTATGTATATCATCACAGTCTCAGGTCCTAGATATGGAAATATGGGATATAGCGCCCCAGACATAGAAGCACTACGTGCAGGAGTGCACAGGGGAGATACATTACAAGGGATATGGGGCTGATTAAAATAGTATCGTGGAATATAGACGGATGTCATCATCCCATTAAGAGAAAAAAAATACTGACGTTCTTGAAACAAAAAAAGACGGATATTGCACTAATTCAAGAATCACACCTGAATGAGGAAGAGTCGGCCAAGCTTAAGAGGGATTGGGTGGGACAAATATTCTATAGTACGTTCTCTTCTAGGAAGAGGGGGGTGGAAATATTAGTGAGAAAAAACATAGACATTAAGGTGCACAACAGTTTCTCACATGATGAGGGGAGATGGGTTATATTGGATGCTGATTTGGAGGGACAGAGAACTACATTAGCTAATATATATGCGCCCAACGTGTCGTCCTCAGACTTTTTTCATGAAGTATGTGAGGTGATTAGGAAGATAGGGAATAGCAACGTAATCATAGGGGGGGACTTCTATCCCCAGGCCATCAGGCTGCTAAACGAACAATGAATGAACACTACACAACAACAACCACCAAACGAACATAGCACACACATCCACACGCACACACTCACTTTAAACAAACACACTGTAGCACCCACTCCACACACTTTATAGCACACACCCACTTTAAACAAACACACTGTAGCACCCACTCCCCACACTTTATATTTATTGATGAAGGATTGCACTACAACTCGTACACCTTACTGTAAATTGTACCTAAAATTGTACCTCATCCCATTTCTGCTTTGCACTAGATAGTACTGTACATTAGTACACTGCATAGTATTGTATATTACATGGTAACTCAGAACATTGTACATATGTCTATACCGAACACTGTGACCTCATTTTTCTTCTTCTAAATTACATGCTATATTATGTTATTTGATACTATCTTGTCCAGCACAGTCTCTGGAGCGTAACAGTAAGAAGCATTTTGTATGAAAGTATTCTGTACTTCTGTATGACAACTATTAAAGAACTTGAACTTGACTTCAACCTGGTTGGAAACACCTTGCTGGACAAGTCATCTCAACCCAGGACCGCTGACAATGCAGGGAGACTTGCGGTCGGTGTACTGGTAGAGGAATTGGGTCTAGTGGATATCTGGAGGGTTCTGAACCCACAGGAAAGAGACTACACGTTTTACTCTCACCCACATGCCTCATACTCTAGAATTGACTATTTCCTGATCTCTAGCGCACTGGTAGAACAAATAGCAGATAGTAGGATAGGGAACATTGTAATATCTGATCATGCTCCGGTTGATTTGGTAATCACATCCATAGAGGAGGGGCAACGGTCTCGGAGATGGCGATTCAATAACCTAATGTTGAATGATGAAGTGTCATGTGCATACATTAGAACTATATTTAAGGAATTCTGGGAACTTAATGAAGGGTCAATAGATGATAGTGGCATAATGTGGGACACATGTAAAGCATACATGAGAGGACGACTCATACAATACAGTGCAATACTAAAAAGGGCAGAGAAACAAAAAATGACAGCATTGGACGAGGAAATTAAAGCACTCTCGAAACAGCACAGTCAGAGACCAGACCCAGAAACGTGGAGAAATTTGAACAAATCCAAATATGAATTGAACATTATCAAAAAAAGGCTGAATATGCTTTATTTAGGACCAACCAAAGATATTATGAACAAGGGGAGAGAGCGGGTAAAATACTAGCAAATCGGGTTAAACAAATGCAAAATCAAAGTATTATATCCTCAATTCGTAATAAGAATGACAAAATTATTACGGACAAAAAGGAAATTAATAATGTTTTCAGGTGCTTTTACCAGGATTTATATACCCCACAGGCGGCGGTGGATCAGGTAAAAATGGACGCGTTCTTCAACAAGATTGAATTACCGTCGTTATCGAAACAACAAGTAAAGTCAATGGAGGGGGAGGTCTCGATAGAGGAAATACATGCGGCAATCAACAGCCTTAAATTAGGTAAAGCACCAGGAGACGATGGGTTTACTCCCGATTTCTACAAACAATTCAGTGATATAATCTCTCCAAGACTATTGAAAGTATATCAAGATTCACTGTTAAAAGGGAGCTTGCCCACTAGCCTGAGATCGGCCACTATTACGTTACTACAGAAAAAGGGCAAAGACCCTCAATACTGTGGGAACTATAGGCCTATATCACTGAGCAATTTGGAAGAAAAAGTATTGGCAAAAATACTAGCGAATAGAATAGAAGATGTACTACCAAGTTTGGTACACTCAGACCAAGTGGGTTTTGTGAAGGGGAGAAACTCAGCTGATAATATTCGCAGACTCCTACACATAATGTGGAAGGTTAGGAATGATGTAGAGCAGGGGTAAGCAACCCTAGGCACGCGTGCCTGCATAGGCACGCGGGGGCATTTGCATAGGCACAGGGGGCAGCAATAAATTTTTTTTTTTTTTTTTTTTTGCTTTTAAATATTATAGTGAAATATTTTGCACTGTTGTCGCATTTATCTTGTTGAAATTCTCCCACAGGTTCTTTTTACTACCACATATTTAATTGAGACCCTTTATTTGTTTATTATTTCAATTTAGCTGGAAATACATTGCTACATCATTCAGTAACATTTGCAGAGCCTTATAACAAACATTATTACGGTCACCATTGTGACCAGTGGGATTAATCAACACATTTTATTATTTATTTTTCTATTTCATTGAACATTGCACATGTTAAGAGCAATTTTTTTTACTCAAAATGTGAGTATTACCAAGTCAACTTGTGTTCTTAAAACAATGACAATAAACATAGTTTTATTAGGTTGAAATAATGTGGTTGTGTATACTTATTAGTAATGAATAAGCAAATGTGAGTGAAATGGTTGCACTGTATGCAGCTGTTTGTCTGCATTGCATCCCCCCCCCCCCCCAATTCAGATTTAGGGTTGATACAACCATCATAATAATATTGTTAATAATAACAATAACAATAATGATGTAATAATGTAAAAATGTTCATTAAAAAGACCTGATTATGAGAAAAAAAAATTACGATGCATGGAATATTGTTGAGGCACACTAGTTACAACTATATTTCAAACAGGCACTCCATGTCAAAAAGGTTGCTGACCCCTGATGTAGAGCCTACAGTGGCCTTCTCATTGGACGCCGAAAAGGCCTTTGATAAGGTGGAATTTGCATTCTTATTTCACACGCTAGAGCGATTCGGATTTGGACCATCGTTTACTGGATGGGTAAAGCTGTTGTACACAAATCCAATGGCCTCTGTCTTGACTAACGGGATCGTATCCTCGCCCTTTAATCTAGGACGGGGGACGAGGCAAGGCTCTCCGCTTTCTCCCCAAATGTTCGCGCTTTTCCTTGAACCACTTGCTATCGCACTAAGGACTAATCAAGACATCAAAGGGGTAGTAGCGGGACAGGTGGAACATAAACTATTTTTATATGCGGATGATATCTTATTGGTGTCCACCAATCCCCAAACAGTAGCTGGGGTCATTGGAACTGTTATCGAGTCCTTCTCCGAAATTTCTGGATACACAATCAACTGGAGCAAATCAGAAGCAATGCCTCTCTCTAAGTGCTGTCCCCCTGCTATTAGGAGGGGATGGCAGTACAGGTGGATGCCGTCAGGGTTGATATACCTAGGAATAAAGTTGATCCCAGGTCTGAAAGAGATAGTACAAGTCAATATTGCCCCTATAATCGAACACGTTAGTGCTCTGACCCAGAATTGGGCCAAGATGAATATGTCCCTCCTTGGGAAGATAAACTTAGTAAAAATGATATTGGCTCCCAAATTAAATTATATCCTATATATGCTGCCGCTGACTCTCCCGACTCAGTTACTCAAACAGTATGACAAAGTCATTAATGTATATTTGTGGGGGGGCAAAAGGCCACTATTTGGTCGGGCCAAAATGTATGCAGCAAAGGAAAATGGCGGCTTATCCCTGCCTAAGCTAGACTGGTATCACTATGCGTTCTCGCTCTCCCAGCTCTCCAAATTGAATCACTCGACTGAGGAGGCACCTGCTTGGGTCAAGATAGAGGAGGAGATGGTGTATCCCTCGTCTCTGGAATCCTTCCTGACACAATCAGACAGACCTATACCTCTTAAGAACCCTCTAATGGCGTTTGCCAGGGAAACTTGGAATCAGTCGCACAGGCTGACTGGTGATAGCCCATATCTGACTACAAGAGCCTCTATATGGTATAATAAAAAACTAAAGATTGGTAAGAAATCAGTCATATGGGACGACTGGATTAAAAGGGGGATACATGTACTAGGTGATATAGCCGGGGAAGATGGGGTTTTACCTTTTGAGGATATTAAAGAGGATTTTGGTATAGATAATAAAAACTTCTATAAATTCCTACAGATTAGACATTGTATATCGTCATCAATGGGAGGGCCAAAGTGTGGCCCGATTACTGCAATTCAAGAAATATTTTATAAAGGATGGCGTAGGAAAGGCGGTGCGTCAAGATTCTATGATGTTATAAGAGAATACAATGCACCCAAGTTGGCGGGTCTGAGGCTGAGCTGGGAGAACGATGTACGTGAGGATATTACTGAGGAAATGTGGGAGAAGCTGGTGTCCAAATGGGGTAAATTCTCTCGGGAGGCGCAATCACAACTTATTTTTTACAAAGTGTTGAACAGAAGCTATTGGATGCCTAGTAAACTGGCCGCGTGTAGCTTTATGCCAAGCAAGCAGTGCAAAAATTTAACGTAGTGGCATGCAGTAATGCGCCTTTCATTTTCCGCCGCCCAGCGCCCAGGTCGCGCGGAAATAGGCTGTCTATTGCCATTCTCTTTGACAAACTCTAACCTTAACCAGCTCCTTAACAACGCCTAAACTTAACCGTTCTAACCTTAACCAACTCCGAAACCATGCCTAACCTTAACCATAGAAATTATATTGCCATTCTCTTTGACAAACTCTAACCTTAACCAGCTCCTTAACAGCGCCTAAACTTAACCGTTCTAACCTTAACCAACTCCGAAACAATGCCTAACCTTAACCTTAACCTTAACCATGCCTAACCTTAACCGGCGAAATAACCTTAACCGGCGAAATAATACACGTTAAAAAAAAATCACGTTAAAAAATATTTTCGATGGGATTCGAACTCGCCAGCAAACAAGCCATAGGATCCACAGCCATGTGTCCTTGCCAATTGAGCTATTGGTAGATACTGAATAAGGGGCGGTGACTTATATATATTGAGCTCCGCTCAAGGCGGGATCTCATGCACATGCGCGGGCACCTCGCGCGAGCACGCCGGCGCACGCACGCACCTGAGCGAGCACGCCGCCGCCGGTGCACGCACGGTAGCATTTGTCTGAAAAGAAGGGCGCTTTACCGCACTAGCGTGCGGTGACGAATGCGGAAGCATTTTTGCACTGCTTGCTTGGCATTAACGTACAGGCAAACTGGCCAGACTGAAATTAAGGGACAGTGACATCTGCTGGAGATGTGAGAAGGAGACAGGCACTTTACTACACATGCTATACGAATGTGAGAAGGTCCGGAAAATGTGGGATCAAATTGTGATATTCCTAAGTAAGGTTCTGAATGTGAAGATAAATAACGCCCCAATGGCATGTGTTTTGGGTATAGTACCGAAATGGATTAAACTGCCTAAATACCGGGAATGTGGTATAGAATGGCCATGATATCAGGATGTAGAATTGCATTACGACATTGGAAATCACCTGTTGATATTACTTTTAAAGAATGGATGGAACTAATGTTCCGGACAGCATCATATGAAAGGGTGACATATAGAGTCGCAGGAAGAGAGGATATCTTCGCTGAGGTATGGGACAGTTTTCTACACCTGACTGAACGGTCTGGGGACGAATGATTAAGGTGGGGTTTCAGTATTATCAATGATGAAGGTGAAAAATGGGATCTGACCTGATGGTACCTATACTTTATATTGTATTATGTATGTATATGCATTAACGTATATGCATCTTGGTTATATATGCACATATAGTAATGTTTTTTTTTGTAAGTATTTTTTATAATTTCCATGTCTGTTTTGGTATGTCTGTATAAGTCTTTTGTGTGTTTTATATGTCTATACGAAAAAGAAAAAAAAACAAATCTTGGAATTTGCATATTATGCTGTTGAAAGATATCTTTGAATATTTGTAAGATTTGTGCAAAAATATCAAAAAAAAGAAGAAAAAAAAACTGCATTATTCATCCGTGATGCAGATTTCACGCTATCATGACCCACAATATCCCCAACTGCTAGCCCGCACTCTTCTACGGTGCAATTCAGTCCGGGGAGAGCTTTATAGCGTGTCTGCGCGTCAGACGCTCCAAACTCATAGCTGCGGGCGGCATACCTACCAGCAGAACTGGTGGCTGCTACTCGCTCCAAAACACACCAAACACTAAACGAACAACACTGACAAAAGACAAACAAAACGTACATATATAATAGACACACAGATAGTGTGTCTATTTCAGAAAGTTTTAACTCACGCGAACCGCTCAGTCAAACCTGCCCGCTCCAACACACTCGCTCCGAAACACACGCATGCGCACAGAGAGACAGAGACAGACAGAGACAGAGACAGAGAGAGAGAGACAGACAGTAAGACAGAGACAGAGAAAGAGACAGAGACAGACAGAGACAGACAGAGACAGAGACAGAGAGAGAGAGAGACAGAGAGACAGATAGTAAGAGAGAGACAGAGACAGAGAATGAGAGAGAGACAGAGACAGAGAAATAGAGAGAGGCAGACAGTAAGAGAGAGAGAGAGAGAGAGAGAGAGAGAGAGAGAGAGAGAGCGGCAGACAGTAAGAGAGAGAGAGAGAGAGGCCAGACAGAGAGAGAGACAGAGGCAGACAGTAAGAGAGAGAGAGAGACAGAGACAGACAGTAAGAGAGACAGAGAGAGAGAGAGAGAGAGAGAGAGAGAGAGAGAGAGAGAGAGAGAGAGAGAGAGAGAGAGAGAGAGAGAGAGAGAGAGAGAGAGAGAGAGAGAGAGAGAGAGAGAGAGAGGCAGAGAGGCAGACAGAGAGAGCGAGACAGAGACAGACAGAGACAGAGACAGAGAGACAGACAGTAAGAGAGAGACAGAGACAGAGAGAGAGAGACAGACAGACAGAGAGAGAGAGAGACAGACAGAGAGAGAGATAGAGACAGACAGTAAGAGAGAGACAGAGACAGAGAAAGAGAGAGAGACAGAGACAGAGAAATAGAGAGAGGCAGACAGAGAGAGAGAGAGAGACAGACAGAGAGAGAGACAGAGACAGAGAAAGAGAGAGAGACAGAGACAGAGAAATAGAGAGAGGCAGAGACAGAGAAATAGAGAGAGGCAGACAGTAAGAGAGAGAGAGAGACAGAGAGAGAGAGAGACAGACAGAGAGAGAGAGGGACAGAGAAATAGAGAGAGGCAGAGACAGAGAAATAGAGAGAGGCAGACAGTAAGAGAGAGAGAGAGACAGAGAGAGAGAGACAGACAGAGAGAGAGACAGAGACAGAGAGAGACAGAGACAGAGAAATAGAGAGAGGCAGAGACAGAGAAATAGAGAGAGGCAGACAGTAAGAGAGAGACAGAGACAGAGAGAGAATTTTTTTGAATTTTAACAACACTTTATTTATAAATCATTCCAGCATTACAACAAAAAGTGTTACACAGTCAACTGTATAACACTCGTCTTTCTTTCAATAACAATTTGACCATACATTTTTAAAAGCACAACAACAACAAAACAACAAAAGAAAAACACCACCAACAACAACAAAAACAACACAACAAGAAAAACTCAAATCAGCTCAATTGCCAACACCAACTCATCTTCCATTACAGAGCACAACACTCCTTTATGTGCCCATATATCAGTGAACTGATCTAGGTTGTTCAATGCTCTATAATAATTAAAATATATGCTCAGTCTGGCTTTGATCATTTTTCTGAACAGACATACAGCATCATGATCCAAGATCTGTCCTATCTTATTCCTCCTACTGAGATACACAGCCATCTTTGCTCTCCTAAAATGAAATTAAAAAGATGACACTTGCTTCTTTCCCTTCTACAGTATTTAAAACCTAAATATGTACCTCTCTTTCGAGAACACCTCTTCACCGGACTGGAAAAGTCTCTCTAGTAACCTAGCAGAGGCAGCAGCCTGGAACAGTCCAGAAAACAGTGGAAAACTGTTTCCCTTTGCGCACAAAAAGGACAGTCATGTGAGACGTTAGGGTTCAATATGGAAATAAAATAATTGACAGCCACTATACCATGTAAAACCCTCCATTGCAGATCGCCAATTCTTTTGAATAACGGTGGTTTGTACAGTGCTCGCCACTCTGGTTTCACCTCATCACTGAGACCAAGGTGCGCTCTCCAGGGAGTGTCACCTCTCCCGTCGAGCTTCTCCTTGTTGAGAACCTTGACTGTGAGAACAGTCTGTGCAAACATTTTCCATCACCCTCATCAAAAAACACACCAGAAACATCTCCCATTGCTAAAGAGGCCCTGTGCAATTTTTTAAATCAGGCTGCAGCTTAAAACTAGGAAACATATCCTCATCACTAGGATGAAGAAACCCGTTTTTAAACTCTGTCAACATGCAACGTTCTATCTCACTGAGCCCCTGCTTCCATTTTCCCAGCATCATGCTGACCGTCCTGATGGATTTCACTCCCAGGCGTGAAGCAAGAGCAGCAGCATTGTCCATGTTCGCTCCTGTCAATTCCACAACATGGCCCAGTGTGGTGATCTTTGACCTGCAGAGCTGCCCGGAAAATGTCAGACCTGGCCCACCAGCTACGTCCAAACGTGCTCCCAGCACAACTGGCTCCTTCAAAAGCCAGAACAGTGATTTTGAGTAATCCAGCGGTCCTTTATCGAACAAACTCCATGTTTTAAAAAGTACACGATAAAAAACAGGCAGAACATTTAACCGAGCACCGCTAAAATCCATCAAAAACAGAGAATTCGACAGTCCCAGCCCTCCAAGCTGTTGCAGTATGGCACAAGCCACCGGCCTCCACACCACGTCTTTTGGTCCATAAAAAAGTCTCTGAATGAACTGGAGTCGAAAAGTTGCACCCCTACTGCACAGATGCACAAGACCCTGCCCACCCTCCTCCTTGGGCAGGTACAAAACACTCTGGGGCACCCAGTGCAGCTTGTCCCAGAAAAAATCTAAAAAACAAGCTTGAAGTTTAGGGAGAAGGTCTATTGGGGGATCAACACACATCAGACGATGCCACAATTTAGAAGACACTAGGTTATTGATTACCAGAACACGGCCCCTATACGACATGTTTGGCACAATCCACTTCCATTTCTTTAAACGGCCTTGAGCTATTTCCAGTACATTTTCCCAGTTTTTCCTTTTAAAAGTCTCATCCCCTAAAAACACTCCCAGATATTTGAAACCTCCCTTTTTCCAATGCAGGCCCCCTGGTAAAGTGAGTCTGTTGCACAACGTACCCACCATGATTGCTTCGCTCTTCCCCCAATTGACCTTAGCCGAGGAAATCAAAGCAAAACGTCCCACATTTTCAACTAACACATTGATGTCCTCTTGTTTATTTATAAAAATAACCAAGTCATCTGCATATGCTGAAAGCTTAAAAGGTGCAATACAACCAGGGACACTTACCCCCGAGATGCCTGCCCTGAGCCTGTGTAGCAGGGGTTCAAATGCCAGGGAATACAGCATTCCCGACAATGAACACCCCTGCCTAATACCCCTCTGGATTTTAAAAGGAGCACTCAAACCACCATTAATCTTAAGCACACTCTCAATGTTACTGTACAAGGCCTTGATCTTGGCTATGAGACCTGGGCTGAAACCAAAGGCCTCTAGAGTTTTCCACAAGTACTGGTGTTCAACCCTGTCAAAAGCCTTTTCCTGATCTATGGAAATAAGACCAGTTTCCAAACCCAATGCACTAGAGATGTCCAAAAAATCCCGAATCAGAAACACATTGTCACTGACCAACCTGTCAGGCACACAATAGGTCTGATCTCGATGGATCACCTGCCCCATTACCTCTCTCAGCCTGGTAGCTAGCACCTTGGAGAGGAGCTTGTATTCTGTACACAAAAGTGAGACAGGTCTCCAGTTCCTGATCTCCATTAAGTCTCCCTTCTTTGGCAACAGTGTGAGTACTGCCCTCCTGCAGCTCAGCGGCAGCTGTCCTCCAATAAGACTGTCTCCGAGCACCATCAGGAGATCTTCTCCCAACACTGCCCAAATGGTCTTATAAAACTCAACAGGTAATCCGTCTATACCCGGAGCTTTCCCATTTTCCATGCTCTGCAGGGCAGTATGGAGCTCATCAAGAGACACATCCGCCTCCAACTCTGCACTGGACTCTTCTCTACCTTTGGTAGGCCTTCATAGAAACCATGAGATTCCTCCTGCTCCTCTCCAAGTTCAGACTGGAAAAGGCTACTATAAAAACCCACAGCATGCCTCCTGATGTCAGTGGACTCAGACAGTATCTGACCTGTGTCTGAGCGCATGCTGTGGATGAGCCTCTTCTGCCCATTCTTGCGCTCCAGACCGGAAAAAAAAACGGGAAGATGCATCCATCTCTGAGATGTTTCTGAAACGTGACCTCACCAGAGCACCCTGTGCTGAAATACCTAACAGGTCAGCCAGAGCAGACTTTTTAACTTTGAGAGCTCCAATATGGCCTCGATCTCCTGTGGATTCTGCTAGCTCTTGAAGCTCCTCCACATCAATCTCCAGAGCCTTCATAGACCTGGCGATATCCCTAGTAACATTTAGAGTGTACTGTTGGCAGAACTGCTTAATTTTGCACTTCCCCACATCCCACCACTGCTGTAGTGAGATAAAACTGGCCTTTGTCTGCTTATGAACCTTCCATAAGAAGGTAAAAGCGTCCACAAAATTTTTATCAGTTAAAAGAGACGTATTAAAATGCCAGTAAGCACTTTGTGGCTTTACACACTTGATAAAAACAGAACAGTACACAAGAGAATGGTCAGTAAAACCAACAGGGTTATATAACAATTATTAAAAACACTAAAATGGTGTTTAAAACAATAAAACCGATCAAGTCTGGCCAATGATAATAAATTATCTCTAGTATGAACCCATGTGTATTGCCTCTGCTTTTTATGCATTCGTCTCCACACATCACTCAGCTCATACGTCTCAATCACCCTAGAGAGACGACTACGAGATGCAGAGTGAGGCTCTTGATGGTTCCTATCTAAAACGGGGTTAACAGTACAGTTAAAATCCCCTCCCAGAAATAAAACTCTTCATTATCACAACCCTTAATAACATCAGCCAAAGAATCTAAAAAACACATTCTTTCCAAACCAATATTTGGGGCATAAACAACAATAAATACCATTTTCACCTTCTCATATAACACTCTTACTTTTAAAAGACGTCCCTTTACAACCTCCTCAATCTCACATGACTGCGGCAAAATTGTCTGGAAAATAAAATCCCCACTCCACCACTAGTACTGGTGTTATGGCTTAAAACTATTTCCCCATTCCATTCCCTTTTCCAAGCCACTGTATTATCCTCAGTACTGTGTCTCTTGGACAAGCATCACATCAATATTTTTTAATCCATTAGTTGATAAAGAGATGCCCTCTTTGCATCATCTCTTGCACCATTTAAATTTAGGGTACCTACTTTAAATTCTGCCATGAGAAATATCCAAATTGCAGGACATCAAATAATAAAAGGAGACCAGATAACTTAACCATCATTGGAGATTTTTGATCTTGACTTTTGCACATGTTTCCTTAAACGATAAATCTCCTGATCAGAGAAACCTTCGTCACTCCTGTCACTGCGTTTCATTAGCCACTTAGCGGACTCAACAAATAGCTTACGTCAGGAAAAAAACGTTCCACCTTAACTGCCCTTGAGCCTTTAGTATCCTGTAGAAAACCTTTTATTCTAGTTAAAGAATACCCATCCCTCCTGTCAGCCTGAGACTGAGTGGGAGGCAGAGACTCCGCCTCATCACTGAAGTCAGAGTCTCCACTGTCACTGTCTACCTGCTGCTCAGGTTGACACTCTTTTTTAGCTTTAGAGTCAGATTGACTGACCTCAGTTTTCCTTTTTTGGGAAATTTTGGTAATATCAGCATCAAATTCCATTTCCTCCTCATTTATGCTACACTCTACTTCTCCAGCAGCTGATCCAGTGCATTTGCCCAAACTGATTCTTTCTTCACCTCCGACCCCTGTCTTCTGACCTCCCACTTCTTCACCCTCCTCGACCACAGTGATCTCCTCAACAGCCTTCGCTCTTCCCCTTTTCTCCACTTTTTTCCAATTAGAATTCACATTTAATCCTGCCTCCGCTACCAAACCTCTTTCTTCCTGCACCTGCTCACCCTGTTCTGCCCCCTCTACCAGGTCTACCCCCTCCTCCTGTTCACCCTGTTCTGCCTCCTCTACCAGATCCACCCCCCCTGCACCGTCTCACCTTGTCCTGTCTTCTCCACCAGGCCTCTCCTCTCCTGCACCTGCTCACCCTGTCCTGTCTTCTCCACCGGGCCCCCCCCCTCCCCCTGCACCTTCTCACCTTGTCCTGTCTTCTCCACCAGGCCTCTCCTCTCCTCCTGCACCTGCTTACCCTGTTCTACTCCCTCCACCAGGCCTCTCCCCCCCCCCTGCACCTTCTCACCTTGTCCTGTCTTCTCCACCAGACCTTCTCCTGTACCTTTCCTCCAGAGGTTCTCTCTCGACCCTTGTTGGTGCTCGAGCCACTTGGACCTGCCCTGGGTGATGGCGGTGTTTGATCAGACGACCCAGGCCTCCTAGTAGGACAGGACCTAATCATATGACCGTCCAGCCCACACCCAAAGCACTTCATAGTGTCTGAAGTTATATAAATAGTGTAATCAAAGTCATCCACTCTAAAATTCATGGATAAATTCAGATCACTTTTTCATTTTTTAAAATCATGAAAACCTGTCTTCTGAAAGATATCACATGCTTTAACAGAGGGGATCTACAACCCAGAGAAATCATCTTCACTGGGGAAACTATCTGTCCGTGTCTAGCCAGTTCCCTTTCCAGGACCTCATTTCTGATAAAAGGAGGAACATTGGAAATTATTATTCTTTGTGCAGGACTTACTAGTGGAAACACGGGGGTAAAAGTGTCTTTGATTACCACTCCCTGCTCCACCACCAAATTCACTTTATCTACACAATCCAAAAAAATTACAACTGCATTATTCATCCGCGATGCAGATTTCACGCTATCATGACCCACAATAGCCCCGACCGCAAGCCCGCACTCTTCTACGGTACAATTCAGTCCCGGGGAGAGCTTTATAGCGTGTCTGCGCGTCAGACGCTCCAAACTCATAACTGCGGGCGGCATACCGACCAGCAAAACTGGTGGCTGCTACTCGCTCCAAAACACACCAACACTAAACGAAAAACACTGACAAAAGACAAACAAAACGTACATATATAATAGACACACAGATAGTGTGTCTATTTCAGAAAGTTTTAACTCACGCGAACCGCTCAGTCAAACCTGCCCGCTCCAACACACTCGCTCCGAAACACACGCATGCGCACAGAGAGACAGAGACAGAGACAGAGAGAGAGAGACAGACAGTAAGACAGAGACAGAGAAAGAGACAGAGACAGACAGAGACAGACAGAGACAGAGACAGAGAGACAGACAGTAAGAGAGAGACAGAGACAGAGAATGAGAGAGAGACAGAGACAGAGAAATAGAGAGAGGCAGACAGTAAGAGAGAGAGAGAGAGAGAGCGGCAGACAGTAAGAGAGAGAGAGAGAGGCAGACAGAGAGAGAGACAGAGGCAGACAGTAAGAGAGAGAGAGAGAGAGACAGAGACAGACAGTAAGAGAGAGAGAGAGAGAAGAGAGAGAGAGAGAGAGAGAGAGAGAGAGAGAGAGAGAGAGAGAGAGAGAGAGAGAGAGAGAGAGAGAGAGAGAGAGAGAGAGGAGAGAGAGGCAGGAGAGCAGACAGAGAGTGCGAGACAGAGACAGACAGAGACAGAGACAGAGAGACAGACAGTAAGAGAGAGACAGAGACAGAGAGAGAGAGACAGACAGACAGAGAGAGAGAGAGACAGACAGAGAGAGAGAGAGAGAGACAGACAGTAAGAGAGAGACAGAGACAGAGAAAGAGAGAGAGACAGAGACAGAGAAATAGAGAGAGGCAGACAGAGAGAGAGAAGAGAGAGACAGACAGAGAGAGAGACAGAGACAGAGAAAGAGAGAGAGACAGGCACGAGGACAGAGAAATAGAGAGAGGCAGAGACAGAGAAATAGAGAGAGGCAGACAGTAAGAGAGAGAGAGAGACAGAGAGAGAGAGAGACAGACAGAGAGAGAGAGGGACAG